>NC_139029.1:102216194-102729331 GCF_964662115.1 Mustela nivalis | reverse complement strand
CAGTGCTAAGCAAGCAGTAAAGCATTGAATGGGTATATCACAACTTGTTTATCCATTTCCCAGTTGAGGGAGATGTGGGTTGTTTCCAGTTGTGAAATTACAAATATAGTCTTTAGAAAAGCATTCATGTAAAAGGTTTTGTATGGACATAGGTTTTCCTTTTGCTTCTGACCACTTTCCATTATTTTCTTTTATTATTTATTTATTTATTTATTTGACAGAAGGGATCACAAGTAGGCAGAGAGGCAGGCGGGAGGTGGGGGCGGGAAGCAGGCTCCCTGCTGAGCAGAGAGCCCCATGTGGGACTCCATCCCAGGACCCTAAGATCATGACCTGAGCCAAATGCAGAGGCTTAACCCACTGAGCCACCCAGGCGCCCCTCCCTTATTTTCAATGCTTCCAATCCCCCATCATCCTTCCCAGTAGCCTCTACAGTTCTCCTTGCTTGCCCTCTTGCTTCGCTATAATCCATTTCTGCAGAACAGCCAGAATCAAATTAGGAAAATTTCATTCAGTTGTATCTCACTTCAGTTATAAGTTCTTTAATGCATCCCAATTATACTTAGAATAAAATCCAAACTCTTTAGGCTTCCTTGCTCACAAAGTACTCAGGCCCAGTCCCATCATTCATCTCTGAACACATCCTCTACTTCTAGCTTCCTCTATGATCCAGCCCAGGAGAAGACCCAGGTTTGGGGCAGGGAGGGTGGGAAAACCTGAAGCTTATATAAGCTGTGGACAATGGGGGAGAAAGATTGGAAAAAATAAGATAAAATGAAAAGTCAATACAGAGCTTTGGGGACATCTATGAGGGTCCCTGGAGGCTTACACTTCATTAGCTTTAGGGCCAATTCCCTTGTCTTCCACATTCCCCTTAACTGCTTTTTTTTTTTAATTGAAATATATTTGAAATATAACATTGTATAAGTTTAAGGTATTCAATTCCCCTTACTTCTTTCCATCCCTTGGCTCTAGCTGTTCACTTTGCTTGGAATGCTCTTACTCCAAATGTGCACCCAGCCATTTCTCTGACTTTTGGATTTCAGCTTAAATGTCACCTCCCCAGAGATGCTTCCTCTAAGCATCCAATTTAAGAATCTACTTAGTCATTTGAAATAACATCACTCTGTTTTAAGGCTTAGCAAAGCACTTGGTCCCATCTGATTATTTCTTATTCATTTATGTATCTACTACCTGTCTTCCCAAAGGAAAATGTCATTCCATGAGGGTCAGGGACTTATCCATTGTTTGTTACTGTATAGGCAATGACTAGAACTGTGCCAGGCCCATAGAAGGAGCTCAGGAATGAACAGAGACTCCACCCTGAAGGAGTCCACCATCCAGCAATGAAATCAGACAACCCATGAACACCTGCAGAAGGGTACTGACATGATAAGGGGGGTAAAGATGAAATCAGGGGACAGAAGGTAGCTCTTCTGATGGGAGGAGTCAGGGATTGCTGACCAGAGGTGGGGTTCTTCGATCTGGGCTTTGAGGTATAGGTGTG
Organism: Mustela nivalis; assembly: GCF_964662115.1. Classification (NCBI taxonomy): domain Eukaryota; kingdom Metazoa; phylum Chordata; class Mammalia; order Carnivora; family Mustelidae; genus Mustela; species Mustela nivalis. The sequence continues at coordinate 102,727,824 of NC_139029.1, read as the reverse complement.
AATTGTCAAAGAAAAAATTCTGCAATGACAATTGTTTAAAGCATGGTGGGGCAGATTTCATTCCAGACCATTATCAGAGAAATGGGGACCACTGTAATGGGTATTTGCATGGGGGAAAAACATAGGACTCCACTCTGAAAACAGGATAGGCAAGACCTCTGAAAAGACTAAATTTATAGCCGAAGAACAAGGTGGAGATCCCTGGATGGGGAAGATGTAAACATAGGAGGAAGGAAACAAAATTACTAATTGGAAACATTAAAGGTGAGGGGCCTTCTGGATAAACAGATCTAACAGGATCCTTGCTGAAGACAGGCTACAGTGCTCAGACATCACCCAGGGGAGGGAGGAGGATGAGGAACTTGGCTTTGTAGGGCTCTTGCTAAAACTGGATTTTATAAGCACATGTACAGATGGGCCTAGGAGAAGGCTCAGTAGCCTGACTAAAGTTTGGTCAAGCAAAAAAATCTTAGAAAACAGAGCAATGATGGGGCATTTCAAACAGGAAACAGAAAGGGGTAAGTACAGTGTGTGTATAGGAAGTGGGACTATGAATTTATTAGCTATTTAATGCTGTGTAATAGGCCACCCCAAAACTTAGAGGTCTGAAGCAACAGATATTTATTTTTTCTTAAAATTCTGTGCATTGACTGGACTTTAATGTGACTACACTTAGCTGTTAGCTGGGTTGGAAGATCCAAGACAGTTTCACCCACAGTTCTGGAGCCCTGGGACTGGCTGTATTTTGAAGCTGCTCTATTTTCTTTCACATAGGAAAGGAAACTCTTTCTGAGGTGAGGAAAATTCTTCCTCCTCCAGCTTGGGTCCAGTGGTTCAGGACTTGTAAATTACCTGACAATATCCAGATTAATAGGAGAAAAGATAAGGTTTTTTATATATGCACAGGAGCTCCCAGAAATAAAGTTTTATATATATATATATATATATATATATATATATATATTTTTTTTTTTTTTTTTTTTTTTTTTTTTTAACAAAAGCGGGGTTATTAGGGCTTCAGTGAGAAATATGGAAGTTTCTATTAGGCTGTTTGATGCTAATGGAAATGGTCAGTTTGTCTCCATGGCAGCTGAACTCACAGGAAATCTCCTTGGAGGATGAGTTAATGGTGCTTCCAGGAAGCCAAGATAAGTCAGATAAGGGAAATTCAGGTTAGATTTCTTTCCATATCTTCTGTAGCTCAAGTTCTTCATTTCTTAACTCTGGGAAATCCCACTGGGTCCCCCCCCGCCCCACCTCTCACCCTCCAGAAAACCAGACTGGCTTCCTATAAGGAGAACTGCTTTCAATTCCTCTAGGATTTGGGTTGTAATTTAAACAACATCATAGTTTGATTTCCCATACATCCTTTTACAAGGGCTTTTCCCTCTGAGTGCATTTAGCTAAGAGGAGGAGATCTAAAAAAAAATTCCTACCAGGCTCTGAATACCAGCCTCTAATTGGCCAAATTTCTAATCATGGAGTTATTAAATCCTTTCAAACATCTTGACAGGTTTCAAGCAGGACAAACAGTAAATACTTCTGGCATTATTGAACAAATCAGAAGACTGAATCAAACATATTTCTAAAAAGCTCGGGGATGCCTGGGTGGCTCGGATGGTTAAGTGTCTGACTCTTGGTTTCTGCTCAGGTCATCATTTCAGGGTCGTGAGACTGAGCTCCCTGTCAGGCTCTACTCAGTGCAGAGTCTGCTTAAATTCCTCTCTCCCCACCCTCTCTCTGCCCCTCCCCAACACCATGCTCGCTCAATCCCTCTCTCTCTCTCTCAAATAAATAAATAAGCCTTTAAAAAAATAAAACTGGGACGTTCAGAAACAACTGCATATATGGGGGGTATCAGAAAGTGACTATGCACACCCAGGGAAGTCTCAGAAAAGACCTCTGAGAAGACTTTAAATTTATACCTCAGGTAACTCCTTGGCACGAGACATCCTACACCAATTCAAATAATAATGATAACAATAAATAACAATCGCAATGAAAGAGAAGAATCTGATTTCCAGAGTTACCACATTACTAGATTAAAATGTCCAGTTTTCAACAACAACAACAAAAAAATCAAAAGGCATACAAAGAAACAGGAAAGTATGACCCACTCAAAGGAAAAAATGACAGAAACTGTTCCTGAGAAAGACCTGATGACAGATACATTTATGCTAGGCAAAGACTTCAAAACATATGTCTTGGGGCACCTGGGTGGCTAAATCAGTTAAACGTCTTCCTCTTGATTTCATCTCATCTTTGTGAGATGGAGCCCAATGTTGGGTTCCACGCTCAGCAGGGAGTCTGCTTGAGATTCTCTTCTCCCTCTCCCTTTGCCCCTCCCTCAGCTCATGCTTTCTCTCTTTCTCTCTCTCAAATAAATCTTTAAAAAAATTTTGCCTCAGAGATAAATAAATATGCTGAGAAATGTGAAAGAGACCTTAAATAGAAATAGATAGAGAAATGTGATAAAGACCTTAAAAAGAAACCAAAAAGAAATCCTGGGGCTTAAAAGTATAACTGAAATGGGGCACCTGGCTGGCTCAGTTGGTGGAATGTGCAACTCTTGATCTTGGGGTTGTGAATTTGAGCCCCATGTTGGGTGTGGAGATTACTTAAAAATAAAATCTTAAAAAAAAAAAAACATAGGGGTGCCTGGGTGGCTCAGTGGATTAAGCCTCTGCCTTTGGCTCAGGTCATGATCTCAGGGTCCTGGGATCAAGCCCCACATCGGGCTCTCTGCTCAGCAGGGAGCCTGCATCTTCTTCTCTGCCTGCCTCTCTACCTACTTGTGATTTCTCTGTCAAATAAATAAAATAAAATCTTAAAAAAAACCTGAAATCAAAAATTCACTAGAGAGATTCAAAGGCTGGCTTTAGCAGGCAGAAGAAAGGATTGAAGAATTATAAACTTGAAGCTAGGATAATGGAGAGTATGGAGTCCGAGGAGCAGAAAGAAATAAGATGGAAGAAAAGTGAACAGAGCTTAAGAGACGTGGGAGACATCAAGTAGATCACATTTGTATCATGGGAGTCCCAGAAGGAGAATAGAAAGTGGTGAGACATTATTTGAGGAAATAATGTCAGAAGAATTCCCAAATTTAATGAAAGACATTAATATATCCAAGAGGTTCAGGAAACTCCAAGCAAGATAACCTCAAAGAGAACCACACTGAGACATATTATAATCAAACTTTCAAGGACAAAGACAAGAAGAATCTTGAAAGCAGTGAGGAGCAAATTACTGTGTACAGGAGATCCTTAATAGAGCGGCTTTCTAGTCAAAAACTTTGGAGGCCAGAAGGCAGTGGGCCAATGTATAAGAAGTGCCAAAATGAAACAAAAACTGTCAACCAGGAATCCTACACCTCGCAAAACTGTCCTTCAAAAGTGAGGGAGATGGGTGCCTGGGTGGCTCAGTGGGTTAAGCCGCTGCCTTCGGCTCAGGTCATGATCTCAGGGTCCTGGGATCGAGTCCCGCATCGGGCTCTCTGCTCAGCAGGGAGCCTGCTTCCTCCTCTCTCTCTCTCTGCCTGCCTCTCTGCCTACTTGTGATCTCTCTCTGTCAAATAAATAAATAAAATCTTAAAAAAAAAAAAAGTGAGGGAGAAATTAAGACATTCCCAGATAGGGGTGCCTGGGTGGCTCAGTTGGTTGTCCCTCCTCCGCTCTCTAAATAAACAAAATGTTGGGGCGCCTGGGTGGCTCAGTGGGTTAAGCCACTGCCTTCGGCTCAGGTCATGATCTCGGGGTCCTGGGATCGAGTCCCGCATCGGGCTCTCTGCTCAGCAGGGAGCCTGCTTCCTCCTCTCTCTCTCTGCCTGCCTCTCTGCCTACTTGTGATCTCTCTGTCAAATAAATAAAAAATCTTTAAAATAAATAAATAAATAAATAAATAAACAAAATATTAAAAAAAAAAAAATTCCCAGATAAAAGCTGGAAGAGTTCATTACCACTAATGCTGCCTGCAAGAAATGCTAAAGAAATGCTGTAAGGTAAAATGAAAGGACAATAAACAGTAACTTGAAGCCATATGGAGAAATAAAGATTTCAATGAAGGTAAATTGCCCATAGGCACTTATGAAAGCTAGTTTTATTGTAACAATGGTTTACAACTACACTTTTTGTTTCTACATGATTTAAGAGACTATATAAAGAAGAAAAAAAAACAATCACTAGCATAAAAGTTGGTATTGTTTTTTGGTTTGTAACTCCAAATCTTGTTTTCTATATAATTTGAAAGAGTAATGCATTAAAAAAACATTAGTTTAGGTTTTGGGTCACACAATGCATAAAAATGTAGTCTGGGGACACCAAGAACCAAAAGGAGTAGGGATGTAGCTATTATAAAGAGGCAGAGTTTTTATGTTATTAAAGTTAAGCTGGCAATAATTCAAATTAGAGTGTCATTAACTTTAGGGTGTAATCCCCATGGCAACCACAAAGAAAACAGCTGTAGAATATACATGGAAGGAAATGAGAAGGAAATTTAAACATTCACTAGAAAAAGATCAACTTGGGGTACCTGGGTGGCTCAGTTGGTTGAATGTCTAACTCTTGATTTTGGCTCAGGTCATGATCTCAGGGTCATAAGATTGACCCCTGAGGCAGACTCCACATTTAGTGGGGAGTCTGATGGAGATTCTCTCCCTCTACCCCTCCCCCAGCTGATTGATGCACTCCCTCTCTCTCTCAAAATAAATAAATACTTCTTTAAAAAAAATCAATTAAACACAGTAATGCAGGAAATGAGGGACAAACAAAGATATAAGGCATATAGAAAACAAATAACACAATGACAGAAGTCCCTCATCAGTAATTACATTAAATATAAATATATTAGGGGGGTGGGGTTATGCACACTGGGGAGGGTATGTGCTTTGGTGAGTGCTGTGAAGTGTGTAAACCTGGCGATTCACAGACCTGTACCCCTGGGGATAAAAATAGATTATATGTTTATAAAAAATAAAAAAATAAAATTTTTTTAAAAAAATAAATAAATATATTAAATTTGGCAATCAATGACCTAGATCTGCAGAATGGAGAAAAGCACATGTCCATATGCTACCTACCAAGAGACTCAAGAGCTAAAGACACGAGTAGATTGAAATTGAAAGAGTGGAAAAAGTCCATGAAAGCAGTATTCAAAGAGATCAGGAATGGCTATAGAATGTCATACAAAATAGACTTTAAATCAAAGAAGTTTTTAAGAGACAAAAAAGAACATTATACATTTATGAAAGTTTCAATATAGCAAGAAGATGTAACAATTAAAACCTTCACATAACTAGGGGTGTTTGGGTGGCTCATTGGGTTAAAGCCTCTGCCTTCAGCTCAGGTTGTGATTCCATGGTCCTGGGATCGAGCCCCACATTGGGCTCCCTGCTTGTCGGGGAGCCTGCTTCTCCCTCTTCCACTCCCCTTACCTGTGTTCCCTCTTACGCCGTGTCTCTCTCTGCCAAATAAATAAAATCTTAAAAAAAAAAAAAAATCTGACAAAATCCCTGGACAAGATGGTTTCACTGGTGAATTCTATCAACATTAAGATTTGTCTTTATGTATGTATACACACACACACACACACACACACACACACAGTAACACTTCTCAAACTTTTCCAAAAACTTTAAGTGGAAGGAACACTTCCTAACTCTCTCTGTGAGACCAGTATTACCCTGTACCAATGCCAGAAAAAAAACACTACAAGAAAATAAAAACTATATGGGGTGCCTGGGTGGCTCAGTGGGTTAAAGTCTTGCCTTCGGCTCAGGTCATGATCTCAGGGTCATGGGATCAAGCCCCGCATCAGGCTCTCTGCTCAGCAGGGAGCCTGCTTCCTCCTCTCTCTCTGCCTGTCTCTCTGCCTACTTCTGATCTCTGTCTGTCGAATAAATAAATAAAATCTTTAAAAAGAAAAGAAAAGAAAACTATAGACTGATATTCCTTTTGAACATTGATGTAAAAATCCTCAACAAAATACAAGCAAACCAAATTCAAGAGCATGCTCATGACCAAGTGGATTTTATTCCTGGAATGAAAGAATAGTTAAACATAAGAAAAATCAATCAGAGGAATATATCAGATTAACAGAATGTAAGGAAAAAAACACACAATAATCTCAATTGATACACTTGACAAAATTTGAAATGCTTTCACGTTTAAACATACACACACACTAAAAAACCAGAAATAGAAAGAAACCAAATCAACATTAAAAAGCCACATATAAAAAATCCACAATGAACATCATAATGATAGAAGACTAAACGCTTTTCCTTTAAGACAGGAACAACGCAAGGATGTCTGCTTTCGTCACTTCTATTCAACATAGCACTGGAGATTTCCAGCCAGAGCAATTAGTCAAGGAAAATAAATAAATAAAAGACGTCCAAGTTGGAAAGGAAGAAGTAAAATTATCTCTGTTTGCACATGATATCATCTTATATATAGAAAGCCCTTAAGATTCTAGACACACACACACGCACAGACACTGATTAGAAGTAATGAATTCAGCAAAGTGGCAGATTACCAAGTCAACACACAAAAATTAGCTGTATTTCTCTACACTAACAATAACCAATCTAAAGAAGAAATTATGAAAACAATTTCATTTACAATTGCATCAAAAAGAATAAAATCCTTAAGAACCAAGAGATGAAGGATTTATACAATGAAAACTATAACACATTTCTAAAAGAAATTAAAGGCATAAATAAATAGAAACATGCCCCATATTTATGGATTAGTAGACAATACTATTAAAAGGTTCACATGGAGCATCTGCATGGCCGTTAAACATCTGACTCTTGGTTTCAGCTCAGGTTGTGATCTCAGGGTCGTGAGATCGAGCCTGGCATCAGGCTCTGTGCTCAGAGCCGAGTCTGCATGAGATTCTCTGTCCCTCTAAAATACATAACTACATAAAATGTAATGTCAATACTACTCAAAGCAATAAGTAGATGCAATGCAATCCCAATGTTTTTTGTTTTTTGTTTTTTTTGCTGTAACAGAAAAATCCATCTCCAAATTCACATGGAATCCAAGGGACCCTCAACAGCCAAAACAATCTTGGAAAAGAACAAAACCAGAAGAATTGTACTTCCTGACTTTAAAACTTACTACAAAGCTACAACAGTCAGAACAGTAGTACTGACAAAAAGACAGACATATAGACAAATGGAGTAGAATAGACACCCCAAATAAAAACACTCACAAAGATGGTGAAACAATTTGTAAAAGGCTGCCAGAACCATTTAGTGGGGGAAAGGACAGTCTTTTCAAGGAATGGTGCTGGGAAAACTGGATGTCCACATGTGAAAGAATGTAATGTAGTCGGACCTCTGCCTAACACCACATACAAAAATTAACTCAAAATGCATAAAAGACCTAAATGTAAGAACTGAAACAATAAAACTCTTAGAAGAAGACACAGGACAAAATTTCACAACATTGAAGGCACAAGTAAGAAAAAAAAGACAAATTTGACTTCATGGAAGATTTTTAATTTTGTGCATAAAAAGATACTTTCCGGGGTGCCTGGGTGGCTCAGTGGGTTAAAGCCTATTCCTTCAGCTCGGATCATGATGTCAGGGTCCTGGGATTGAGCCCCAAGTCAGGCTCTCTGCTCAGCAGGGAGCCTGCTTCCTCCTCTCTCTCTGCTTGCCTCTCTGACTACTTGTGATCTTTGTCTTTCAAATAAATAAATAAATTTTTTTTTTTAAAAAAGATACTTTCAGGGCTCCTGGGTGGCTCAGTCTGATAAGCATCTGTCTTCGGCTCAGGTTATGATCTCAGGGTCCTAGGATGGAGCCCTGCATGGGGCTGGGGTGTGTGTGTGCGGGGGGGGGGGGTGTCTCTGCCCAGTGGGGAGTCTGCTTCTTCTTCTCCCTCTGTAATCTCTCTCAATTTCACTCTCTCTCAAATAAATAAAATCTTAGGAAAAAAAATAAAGATACTCTCCACGGAGTAAAAAGGCAGCCCACAGAATGGGAGAAAATATTTACAAATTATATAGTAGAAAAAGGAATGCTACCCAGAATATACAGAGAACTCCTAAAACTCTATGATAAATAAGCTGATTCAAAAATGGGCAAAGGACTTGAATTGGCATTTCTCTAAAGAAGACATACCGATGATCAATAAACACATTAAGAGATGCTCAACATCACTCATCATGAGGGAAATGTAAACCAAAACGGCAATGAGAGACCACTCACACCCATTAGGATGATTATTATAAAGACAAAAAACAGACACAAAAACCAAAACAACCGGAGTTGGAGAGGATGTGAAGTTAGAACCGTTGGCGCACCTGGCTGGCACTCTTGATCTTGGGGTAGTGAGTTCAAGTCTCACGCAGGGCATAGAGGTTACTTTAAAAAATGAGGGGCACCTGGGTGGCTCAGAGGATTAAGTGTCTGCTTTCCACTCAGGTCATGGTCTCGGGGTCCTGGGATCCAGCCCAGCATGCCTCCCTGCTCAGTGGGGAGCCTGCTTCTTCCTCTCCCAGTCCCCCTGCTTGTGCTCCCTCTCACTGTGTCTCTTTGTCAAATAAATAAAATTTTAAATATATATATATGGAAAGAGAGAGAGAGAGAGAGAGAGAGAGAGAGAATTTCAGTAAGACCCAACTATTCTGCTTCTGGGTATATACCCAGAAAAATCGAAAGCATAGTTTCAAAGAAATATTTGTATCTGCATGTTCATAGAAACATTATTCGTAATAGCTAAAATGCAGAAGCAACCCAAGTGTCCATGGGTGGACAAATGGATAAGCAAAATGTATAATGCAGTACACACACAATGGAATATTATTCAGCCTTAAAAAGGAAGGATGTTCTGACACAGGCTCCAGCATGAATGAACCTTAAAGATATTATGCTAAGTGATACAGGACAGTCACCAACAGACACAAACTGACCTAAAATACTTTGTCAGTTGCACAGAGACAGAAAATACAATGGTGGCTGCCCACGGAGGGGGGAAGGTGAGAATGGGGAGTGTTATGTAATTGGTAAAGGGTTTCAGTCTCCCAAGAGGGAAAGAAGCTCTGGAGATGGATGGTGGTGATGCCTGTACAGCCTTCTAAACATATTTAATACTTCAGAGCCGTACATCACATTTTATATGTATTTTGGTCACAATAAAAAAAAAATGGAAACAAAAAGCAAGAGAAACCATGAAATTAGGGTCAGTAAGAGGAACACAAAGGAAGCTGCAACTTACTAAGTGATGATTCAGCTCTCTTCCCAGGTGGCAGGCACCCGGATAATCACTATATTGTTTTATAACTACCATTTTGTTACATTGTCTTTTGATATGCAGGAATATTGACTTGGAAGATACAGGGAGAAAAATCTTCGGAGGTGAAAGGAGGAGGGCCTGTAGCTTGGGCGCCAGCCCGGGGGAGCAGTGACCGCGGGCGGGGGCGCAGCGGGACGCAGCGGGGACCCTGAGTGGGCAGCTCCTCAGCCAGCAGCTCCGGGGCGAGGGAGGACGACGGCGGGGAGTGCAGCGCCGCCTCCGGCCACACGAGGGCGCCCCGCGCCGCTGTGTTCAGCCTGCGGCGCCGGACTCGAGGGGTGCCCGGGGTCTTCTGCGGGATGAGGGGCAGCGGGGAGTCGGGGAGGGAGAGAGTCCTGTCTGACCCCAGACCGGTCCCCTCTCCGGGTCCCTCGTGGGGTCACCCTTGAAGAAGGTCAGTGTAAGGTCCCCCTGGCAACTGGACTCTGGGCACCAGCTTCCAGGCCTGAGGAGTTGGTGCGCATGTGTCGGGGCTGCCTGCGTGGGGGAGGGGAATGTTTGTTTCTCGGGGTGTGAGCTGTAGGTAGGGGTGTGGGTGTGGAGGTTTCCCCTGGGATGGCGTGGAGGGTGGGCGGTGGCGTGGGGCGGGGCAGTTCCGGTCTGCCGGGGGCGGCCTCGAGGAGCGGAATCTGAAGCGAGGAGCCGCCCAAGTGGCCTGGGCGACTCTTCCCGTCCGAGTCCGCGGAGGGTCTGACCGCCGAGAGCGCAGCCTCTGCTCTCAGCCCCGCGGCTGGCGGAAGGTGCTCGGCGCCCCCTTTGCTCGGCGCGGCGGGATGGAGAGGGAGCGCTTCCCTAGGGGCCTGCAAACCGCCCCCCCCCCCCGCCCTGGTCTTCTCATCACCCCGCAAAGGCTTTGATCTCCCGCGGCTGCCGGCTCCTGCCGCTCAGGAACCTGGTGCCACTAAGATGTGTCCAGGGGCATAGTCCAGCAGAGGTCTTGTGACCTAAGAAACACCACTGGTCCCACTTGGACCAGAACATTCTTTTTTCCTCCTGAAAGCTGCCTCGGGCCATGGCAGGGAGCCCGCGTTTGGAAGGAGGAGTGAGAAGGATGGCGGAATATGTCACCCCCAAATTTGCCTGTTGGTCATAAGGCTTATTTTGAGCTGATTATTTTATCAAATAAGGAAAACAGTAGAAGTTACCCTTTTGAAAGGGAAACTTATATTTGCAAAGGAAAATAGTCTTTTGTAAGGGTGTCTCACTCTCCGTAGTAGGAAGAGAAGGTGACTCTCATCACCAGAGACGCTTACCCAATGGGGACAGCAGTGATTTAAATCTGCCTAAGAAGCTTTCCCCTAGTTTACCCTGCTTTTCCAGGTAACCACCCATACAGACCTCCCCCCACCATCTTCACCTTTTGTTCTTTTGTCTTTAGCTGAAGTCGCTGAAGCTACTGGCTTAGGCCCCCTGGGACGAATGACTTTTTCTCTTATCTCAAATATATACAGGAGGTACACCTACAAATAAACTTCTGTTTGTTTTTCTCATGTTAATCTGTTTTTTATTACAGGGGCCTCAGTCAAGAATTCAGAAGGGTATAGGAGAAATTATTTTTCTTCCCCTCCACAGGTCACAGCTGCCAGGAGCCTAGAGGTTTCTCCCCTCTCCCACCACGGGGCACTGGGCTTCTACTGCACATGAATAAGCTCTACAGGCTGTACTTGGGTCTGGCGTCTCAGCCGGGGATTTGGAGAGCATTAGGGTTAGTGGAAATTAAACCCAGGGTGGGAGGCTCAGGCCAGTAGGCTGACGCCCTGGACAGTGTCCCAGAGCCAGAGGATGAGGAAGTCCTGAGGCTTCTTGGAGCCGGAACCAGAGAAGGAATAGCAAGTCTCAGGAATCCTTAGGGTCCGGAAACAGGCTGGGACAAAAGCAGGACTTCACAGTGCCTGGGAGACTCCCTGCCAGGGAGGGGTGAAGAAGAACAGGTTTAGGCCAACAACCACGAGAAAGATGTGAGAGAACATCTTCCTAGGACTACTGGCAGGCCCTGGCCCAGAGCAGGGGTCCTGGGAGCAAAGCTTAATTACCCTGTAGTCACTAAGAGTTACTTGGAAGAAGGCATTAATGTGGGATCTGGGCTGGTTAAAAGTCTATTTCAGCCCCCTACCCCCACCCCCAGTAGCTGTGTGACCCTAAATGAGCAAACTTCTTGGCCTAACTGAACCTTAGTTTCATCATCTGCGAAGTGGCAACAATAATGATCTTACAGAGTTAGGGAGACTCAGAAAGTAGGAATGTAGAGTGTTTCCAGGAACAGTGAATGCTATTTACCAGCATTCTTTTCCAGGGCCCAGCCCCCCAGGAGATGACTCCTGGCCGCTCACCTTTTCAAAAATCAGGCCTCCCTTCTAGGCTCCTCTAATTGGCCTGCACTACTGTGAGAATGAATTGGTAAGAAGTTCCGACGTCAGCCCAGGAGTAAGTAATGGGCTCCTGTCTTCTGTGGACAGCCCCGGAGGGGAAATGCCTGGGTTCCAAGCAGAGCATCTGTGGGATGGCAGACCACCAGTCCTCAGGGTGAATGCGATGAACAGGCACGTGGGTCTCTCCTTTCATCTGGTATCTCAGGGCAGAAGGAATGCAGAACTCAAAGTAGAAAGGACCAGGGGTGGCTGCCTGATCCAGCAGAGGCTGAGGCCTGGGGCCTTTGTCTAAGGCTGTGCTGGATGTTCTTTGTACCTTTCAGTCATGAGGGTGAGAGGTCATGGGTCAAGACCCTCCTCCACAGGGGGAGGAGAGAAGGCCTGAATGTAGGCTCTGTGTCCACAGCCTCTCCCTGCCCACCCTCAGCCCCCCATCCGTGCTCCAGAGCCTCTCAGTCATCCAGCTCAAACTCCCTTAGGTGAGAAAGGGAGAAGCTTCCCTGGTTCCTGGCCCATAAGAGCTGCTCAACAAATGTTGGTGGAATTGAATTGCATGTAGGCCATAAGGTTCACGGGAGGGAAGAAGCTTTTTGTGAACTCAGTCCAGAGGCAGGAAGCCTGTGGGTGGGTACCACCCCAGGATCCAGTGCCAGGAGCTAGTGGGGGCCCCACCCTTCCAGGTGTACGTGAAACCTGGCAGCCACCCCAGGTTTCTCCCTGCTCCCACGCCCACCCCCTCCTGTGCACTCTGCCTCCTCCTAAACTCCCAGCAGTCTGCTCTGTCTTTTCCCTGACCTCTTCTAGGCAAGCAGTAGTTCCAGCCTACGCTGCCTCAGCGTCGTCACTGACATCCTCACTCGCAGTCCAGCCCTCTCCAGCCTATTCCACAAACTGCAGCACAGGGACTCCTGTCCCTGCTTAAATACCTACTATGGCTCCCCACTGCCCACAGGATAAAGCTCAGATTCTTTGAGCTGTGGAAGCCCCTTGGAATCCCCATGCCCCTGCTTTCCTCTCCTGCTTCATTTCTTGTCCACCACCCTGACTCACCACTCTGTGCACTGGTGGACTCAGCTGTCTACTTGTGGTCACTGCCAAACAGCCTCTGGGGGTTTGTATATGCATATGCTCCCTTCAAGTGGAAATTAGCATTGTCGTGCACAGGCACTCAGGCACCCTTTGTTTCTTCCTGCTTAATGTGGTTAATTTGTAATTTTCCCTTCCAGCCTTGTATTAGACTCTACTACTACTGGAAAGCTGGCTCTTACCATTCTGTGTCCCAACCCCCCACACTGGCCCAGGTGCGCCCCCTCTGCTCTCAGCTCCCTGTGCTGCCCAGGCTTTGAGGACAGACGCCCTGTTACACCAACCACATTCCTTGATGATTCCAGTCTCTGCGGGCCCTGGAGGGTCAGCCCTTCTTTAGGGTCGGGCTCTGTCTTATCCGCTGCTGAATCTCCTGGGGCCTGGCCCTGGCTGGCAGTCACCCACCACCCTCTACCAGAAACACCTTCATTCAGCACGGGCTGTGCGCCCCCCCCCCCCCGGGGGCGGGGTGAAAGGGTGGAGGGGTGGGGGGGGGTGAGCACTCTCCAGGCACAAACAGGGGTGCAGGTAACCCTCTTGTGGCTAAAGAGCACCCAGGACACCCTCCCCCGTATTTTCTGTGCTTTGCAGGCAGAAGGCTACAGCCTTCCAGAGCATGGGTGCCCACTGTGAGCCAGCGCTCGGCCCCCCACCTGGGACTCCGCAGGTGGAAGGGAGCCAGAGGCCGCCTTCCTGGGCTTGGCTGCTCCCTTCCGACAGACAGGCAGGGTCACGCACACCTGCGTCTTTTCCTGCACTGGTGTCCTGGGCACAGTTCCACACCACTGGAGGCAGCCACCAAGGCCCTGCTCGATGCAGGGCTTGATCTCAGGACCCTGGGATTATGACCCAAGCAGAAGGCAGAGGCTTTAACCCACTGAGCCACCCAGGTGCCCCAGACCAGTAGTGTTTGGAGACACACTTCAGTGATGGGTGCAAAGTCAATAGAGGGGGTCTGTGTGGCGGGGGTGTCGCCAGGCCCATGGGGCAGGAGGCTTGCTTGGGTGGCAGCGCCTTGCTGAACCTAGAGTGGTTTGGCCTTGTTGGTGGCCCAGGGTTGAAGGGAGCCTGGGAGCCTGACAGACATCGGAGGCTCAGGGGTATACCAGAATTCAGAGGAAGAGTATGGCCAGCACTCTCAGGAACATTCCCGCCAATATGCTATGTCTGTCATCTCCTATTAGGCCGCTAGCAGTAGAGAGGCAGCCAAAGCCTCTAGTGAGGAGAAAAGTAAACCCAAGGGGTTGGTTGGTGCTTCAAGTATTTAAATGAGGCCAGTCTTGATTCCATCTGAGGGCACTGCACAGGGGAGCTAGATCTGTCTCCCTGGACAGATCCTTCTCTGGAGCCCTCATTCATTCATCCTTTCTTTGTATGTATTCAACAAATGAGGCCTATCAGATAATAAGCATATTCAGGGCCTCCCTGCCTCACAGAGCTTAAATCCCAGGGGAGAACACATTTTCCTGTTTCCTTGTTGATTATCCTCCTTTCAACAGGTGAGTGCCATTTTCCTTTCAATGACTTTTTTTTTTTTTTTAAGGTTTTATTGAGGGGCACCTGGGTGGCTCAGTGGGTTAAGCCTCTGCTTTTGGCTCAGGTCATGGTCTCGGGGTCCTGGGATTGAGCCCCACATAGGGCTCTCTGCTCAGCAGGGAGCCTGCTTCTCCTTCTCCCTCTGCCTGCCTCTCTGCCTACTTGTGATCTGTGTCTCTCTCTCTTTCAAATAAATCAATAAAATCTTTCTTTTCTAAAGACTTATTTTAAAGTGAAGGAGAGAGAGTTCATGCATGTGTGAGCGGTGTTGGGAGCGGCAGAGGGAAGGAATCTCAAGCAGACTCCCCACAGAGTATGGAGCCCAATGCGGGGCTCGATCCCAGGACCCTTAGATCATGACCTAAGCTGAAACCAAGAGACACTCCACTGAGCCACCCAGTCGCCCCAGTGATGGCTTTAAGTGAGCTGGTTCCCTATGTCAGACTTTGAGAATGCTTCAGGGTTGTCCCTGCCCATAATAAGGACTTCCATTCCCAGAGATCTGAGGGAATTCAGACACTAATTCTCTGGCAACAAATGTCCAGCCACAGTGTTGGAAGAGGAGGGGCTCTGACTATGGATGTTGAACAGGTACTTCTTCATTTATTTCTTTGAGACAACCCAGAGCCTCACAGGGCTCTCCTGTGTTTGGCCTTTCATCAAACCTGGGCTTGGGAAACACTGCCAGTAGTTCACTTGACTTTCTGAAGTTTGGCTTCTGGACTTTTAGGGCCCTCATCACACTATGTTGTAAGTAAGCCTTGATTTCCTCATATTTCCCACAACAGACTTAGTGCTTCTTGAAAGCTGAGGTTAGTCCTCATTCCTCTATCTTTCTAGCCTGGCCCAGGGCCTGGCACACAGTCTGTGTTTAACACCAGCTTGCCAGTTGCTTCTACCCTGGCCCCACACAGCTCTTTGGATGTTCTTCTCCAGGAGAAATGTGGCCTTCCCTTTTTCTACCTGGCTGAAATGTCACCTCCTGCAGGAACGTCTCCAGCCCCTAAAACCAAAAGGGAACAATGAGTTTGCGTGTGGTTCCCTCTCATCTCAAGCAGCTCCTAGCTGGTAGTGTCTAGAAAGGCAAACTGATGAGTGCTGTGCACTATGGTGCAAGGCAAAATTGTGAGACTTTACAAATGGGCAGAGGATTCCTGGGTGTTCTGTCTGTGGAAGGCTGTGAGTTGTCTGGGGTTCTGGGCTATCTGGTTCTGTAGGGAGCTCTGCATCTGTCTTCTGCCAGGCTGCATTACAGCTTGGTGGAGATGGGAGCTAACCTGTGGAGGGCTGACAGTGGTGCAGATGCTTTCCCTCTGATGGGCGATGCGAATTACTCCTGTTCCTGGCAGTGCAAATGTGTTTTGTCCAGTAGAGAAATCACCATAAATCCACAGTTGCAAAATCTTACTGGTTCCCTCCTTAATGAGTTATATAAACATGTACATTTTATATCTGTATGAAAGCTATGATTTTACCATTTTTTAAAGATTTATCTATTTATCTATTTGCCGTAGAGGTTAGGACGTCTCCCAGCCCCTCAGAGTCACGGAGGTCACCTGGTGACCGGCGGGGTCCGCCCTGATGCGGCCGCGATTAAGGCAGGGCTTCCCGGAAGGAGGCGCGGAATCGGGGAAACTCACCACAGCTTTGGAAGTGGTTCGGAAAGGCAGGTCCGGTTTGGCCAGGGAAAGGAGAGAGTCTCCCCACTGTGTGGGGGCTCAATCTCCTTCCCGGGTTTCGGCACCAAATGTAAAGTTTTTTCCGGCGAGATAAACACAACACCAGGCAAAGTGGGTGCAAGGCAAGATTTATTAAAAACGCTCTCCGGCGAAGTTTCAGGGCTCAGGAGAAGGGGAGCCAGGAGCCAGGAAAGTTGCACCGGGAGGAGGTGGGCACCCTCGGGCGAGGTTCCACCACTCTGGAAAGCAGAGTGGCGGAAGTCGCGCCCAAGGCAGGGAGGAGGGGGCTTTTAAGGGGTCTTGGGGAAAGCTCAGGGGTCTTTTGGCAAGTTTCCCTTATTTGGATATCCCGCCGCTCATTGGGATCCCATTGGTCCACAGGAGCCCAGGGCGGGGGGTCTCAGATTCCTGCTTGGGCCTTTGTTCTCCTGTCCCAGCTCAGGTCTTGTGGCGGGAACTTTCGCCATCTTTAGTAGCCCTTCCTGCCAGCCCAACAGAGAGAAAGAGAGATATAGACAGAGAGAGGGAGAACAAGCTGGGAGAGGAGCAGTGGGAAAAGGAGGAGCAGATTCTATGCTGAGCACAGGGCCCAACGTGGGGTTCAGTCTCACAGCCCTGATATCATGACCTGGGCGAAGAGCAAGAGCAGAACGTTTTAACTGACTGAGCCACCCAGGTGTCCCTAACTTTACCATTTTATAAAATAATTTTGTTAAAGATTTTCTCTAATTGAGAGATAGAGGTGAGTGAGAGAGCACAAGCAGGGGGAGCAGCAGAGGGAGAGGGAGAAGCAGGCTCACTGATGAGCAGGAAGCCCAATGTGGGGCTTGATCCCACGACCCTGGGTTCATGACCTGAGCCAGAGGCAGATGCTTAACTGAGCCACCCAGGTGCCCTGATTTTACCATTTTAAAGAAAGATTTATTTATTTGAAGTGGGGGGAAATGTGAGGGGGGGAGGGCAGAGAGAGAGAGGGGGAGAATCTCAAGTAGATTCCCTGCTGAGCGCAGAACCTGACCTGGGGCTCAATACCACGACCCTGAGATCATGACCCTTGCCAAAATCAAGAGTCCGATACTTAAAACTGAGCCACCCAGGTGCCCTGTGATTTTACCATTTTGAAAAATATTCTTTGTCAGTGGGAAGATCTAGGACAGAGGTAGTGATAATTCCTGCTGAGCATTTATTCAGGCATTATGCTAAGGGTCTTATAGACATTGCCATATTTAACCATCTTGGGTACACTATAAGTTCTGTTCAGTCCCATTTTATGGTTGTACAAACTGTGGCCTAGAAGTTAAATAACTTAAGGACTCAGAATCAGTAAGCAGCCTGTTTGGAACTTGTACCCAACACCTGGGATTTGACACAGATTCATACTCTGTGCTGTACACCTAAAGACCATTAAAAATGAATGGGGGGATGTGCCTGGTTGGCTCAGTCTGTTGGGTGTCTGCTTTTGGTTCAGGTCGTGATCCCAGGGTGCTGGGATCAAGCCCGCCTCAGGTTCCCTGCTTGGCAGGGAGCTTGCTTCTCCCTCTCCTCCCTGCTCCTATGCGCGGTCTCTCTCAAATAAATAAAATCTTAAAAGAAAACACAACACAACAAAATACACACACACAAAAACTGGGGAAGAATCAGTAAGGGCCTCCTGGAAGAGGAGACAAACCGAGTTTCAAAAGATAACGAGGAGTTAGTACAGAGGGGTTACCAGGCACAGGCGAGCGCGTAGGAAGGCAGGGCGGTCGGAAATCAGGGCCTGCTGTACTCAGATATTCTGCTGGGCGGGAGAGCAGGGTGCGGCCATGGAAACTGGTCGGAGATAAGACTGGAGCAGTACGAAGGTGCCGATTGCTGATTGAGAAGGGCTCCTGGGGGTCAAGCAGAGATTGGACTTTATCCTCAAACTATAGAATTTTCAGCAGAGGAGTGACACGATTCGATGGGTTTTATCTTTATTGCTTTTATTTGAAGTTATAAAAGCCACTGAGACACTTGGTCTTTTTAGAGAAATCATTTTGAAGCAGTGTTGAGGTTGGATTGGAAGTGGCAGGAACCTAGGTGGGGAGGCTGTTGAAAAGCCAAGCCGGGAACAAAAGGAGGGGTTGAAAGGAGAAACAGAAACGCTTTTGGGCACATGGGGGAAGGATCGGAGAGACAGAGGGAGACGCTGGGGCAGGGCTGGAATTTTAGGCGCCCTGCCAAGTGCCTGGCTCACTGACCCCTAGTGCAGGCTGGTTCCTGCTCACTCTTAGCATTGGAGAAGATGGTACTTGGAATTTAAAAGGCGAAGGGTTGTTCATCGAAAGTAAAGCTCTCCTATTGAGAAGCATATATAAATAAACAGGGCCTGAGGAAAATCCCCCAGGCCCCTCTCTTTTGGTTTCAAGGGTAGGGGTGGGGGGCGATGAGAAAGGAAAAGAGACAAATCACAATGACAAGAATCATTAGAAACCTTCTCTTGATAATTATCGATGTACAGATTGTCAGCACACCAGGTGATTTCTAATCCAAGCCCAGTTCTCCTCCCGGCTTCTTAATGGCTGCGGGCCACTTCCTCTTGGGACCCAGCCAGAGTAAGCTCAGGAAATGCAAACTTTTAATTCTGGAATTAGTAAAGCATATTAGGAAAGGAAATCCACAAATGAAGAGATCACATTATGAATTCTGACGCCAAGGGAAAAGACTGTGAGTTCATTGGGGCCAGGACCATTTTACTCATTTTGGTGCAGGGCCCAAGTCATTGGTTTGGTCCTTGTTCCAAGATTACCCAGGATTCAGCCTCTCCCATTCTTGTAGGTCTTCAGACGTCCATCTGGTGCCTTTAGCTCTAGGCACTGAGCTGTCTGCAGTCCTGCTTTGCACTGTTCTGCAGCAGGGGAGATGCCCTGCTCAGATGAAGACCCAAATAAAGGGTCAATATTTTTCATGACACCAGCCAGGATTTTGTGTGAATCTGAGGACAGAATATACTCAAAAGGTCTTTGAAAACCGATCAGCTATACAAATGTTATCAGCTGTTCTGTATTCCTTGTTGTTCTGACTGATGACTTGACACTTGCTATTTAATTTATATATTTTAAGATTTATTTATTTGAGAAAGGGAGAGAGAGACCACGGGGGAGGGGCAGAGAGAGAGGGAGACTCCTTACTGGACTGCTGGCTGAGTGCAGAGCCCTTGGTGGGGCTCCATCTCATGACCCTGAGATCATGACCTGAGCCAAAATCAAGAGTCAGATATTCAACTGATTGAGCCACCCAGGTGCTCTGCTGTTTAATTTTTAACACTATGAGCTCAATGTAATGCTAGTATATACTCAACAGAAGACTGGGTACTTTCACACTTAATCCTCACAATTTCATTGTTTATTTTACCAGAGGCTCAGAGAAACTAACTTGCTCAAGAATATACTTTTTGTCCTTTTTAGGGCCCTCTTGAGATTGGGTTAAAGAATTCTCCATGTCCTCCCACCACAACACTTACTACAGAGTTCTCCCCATTATACTGGAAGCTGTGGGTGCCAGGAACAAAATTTTGGTCACAGTTATCTCTATTCAGCAAATGAGTACATAGAAGATGCTAGAGAAACAAAACAAAGCCAACCTGCCTAATACTTTTTCCTTTACAACATAGGTTCACTGTCTGTCTTCTGCTCCTAGAATGTAAGCTGTATGGAAGACCTACTGTGCCTGGCTGGATTCTCAAAGCCTAGAACGATGCTTGGGACACAGTAACAGTCCAATAAATACTTGCTGGTAAATAAAGGACAGCTATGTGGACAAGCAAATTCTCCTTTTTGTGACATCAGTGCACTTTTTTTCTGACGCTGATTCCAGTAAGATAACGCTTTGAGACTGCAACACTCTGATGTGGGTAAGTGCTGAATGCTCTGGCTTTCTGAGTTAAACATTCACTTGCAGCAAGATGATGATCAGAGACGGAACCACAGGAATGCTGTCCCTGAGAGCATGGTCTCAGGGAAGACAGCACTGCAGGCTGGTGCAGGTGTGGGCCATGGACTCTTGCTCCATGGCCCTGGTCTAGCACCAGCAAGACCATGACTTGAGACCACTGGGCTCTTGAGTCCTGGGTCTCATACACCACCCTTTCACCAGATGCAGCTCTTGAAGCAGCAGGAAAAAAATAACCTGCTTCTAATAATCAGCTTCATGTTCTTAGGAATCCTGTTCCTTGCCAGAACCCTTCTAGATCAGTTATACTATTCTTTCCCCTCTCTGCAAACCAGCATTATGTGCTACATTAAATATTTTTTTAGCGTAAAAGTTACCATCACATTAAGAAAATTCAGAGTATGAAAAAAATTCAGAAAGTCACCTCTAATTTCACCAGTCACAAAATGATTAGCCTACTTGTGTATATTCGTTCTCCTGCCATGCATGTGTATATATGCATTGTGTGTGTGTGACATGTATCATGATTGGTTTTTTTTAAAATAAAAATTTTATTTATTTGTCAGAGAGAGATAGCGAGAGCACAAGCAGAGGGAGCAGCAGGCTCCCCGCCAAGCAGGAAGCCCCATGCGGGGCTCCGTCCCAGGACCTCGCGACCTAAGCCAAAGGCAGACACTTAACCAGCGGAGCCACCCAGGCATACCCTGTGTTTTGGCCTTTTTGTTTAACATCGTGTCATGTTTACACTACAAGGACATCATAACCATCCATTTAAATAGTTACTGATATACACCTTCAGGATTTCTCAAAGAAACTGACAAATTTCAAAGACAGACCTTTTTCTTATATAAATTCCAAATCTGGAATTCTTAGATGTGAACTCATGGCACTTGACACCTATCATGAAATTGTTGCCAATATGTTAAATACCAATTTAATTGGTTACAAAGTGTTAATTTATAATTTAAATCAGGTTATCAGTATAGTATGGAAAAATTAAAACCTCAAGTCTTCAATTTGCATTTAAGAACATTGCTGGGACAGACAACTTTAACCATGAGTGGTTACTAGTTACTTATTCTTTTAGAATCATCACAGACATTGAGAGGAAATGTTTATCTGCTGCTAGGTGGGCCTCTCTTTCTTGGAAACGATGTACCGTTAGAGCATCAGGAGCAAGGGTTTTAGGACTCACACCCCTCTTGCTCAAAGAGCTGGGCATGTATGCATCAGCCTCATGAACTGGTCATTTCATCCATTCATTTACCAAAGAAAGACCATTACATTTGTAAGAATAAAAGGAGGGGGAAAAGAGAATAAAAGGAGGATCTGATCAAAAGGAGAATTTGATAATTTAGCTAATATTCTTTATTTTTGAAGTATGCTCTTCACCCAGCATGGGGCTTGAACTCACAACCCTGAGATGGAAAGTTGCATGTTCTATTGACTGAATCAGCCAGGCACCCCCAATTTAGCTAATAATATCATTTTTTAAAAAAAGATTTTATTCGACAGAGAGATAGAGCACAAGTAGGCAGAGGGAGAGGAAGAAGCAGGCTCTCTGCTGAGCAGGGAGCCCAATGTGGGGCTCGATCCCAGGATGTTGGGATCATGACCTGAGCTGAAGGCAGCTGCTTAACTGACTGGGCCATCCAGGTGCCCCAGCTAATATTATCTTTAAAAGTCACTTCCAAACTGTCCTAAGTAATGATCCATCTCGGGAATTAGAAGAGCAATTTTTCCCCAAGAATTAATTTTTTTAATAGTCAGATATTTATGCTCAAGAAGCCCTTATTTAACATAAGCTGTTACATATCAACTAACCTTTCTGATAACCATGGGAGGGGGTTGGTACAATTATTAACAACTTACAGAAGAAAAAAAACCTTATGCTTATGGAGGCTAGGTAATTAGGTTGAGGTCACCCAGCCTCAATTTGAACCCAGGTAGCTTATACTGTTAGGTAATTCCACTACTAGCTATCCCAGTCTCCTCTGCTGAGGGTAAAAGTTAGCAACATGCTAACGATGCTATTCTGCTCAAGGAAAAGATAATCTACACATTACACATGGTACTTTTCCCAATCGCTGTCATTTGAATGATTTTGTCACTATGGCCCAGACTGAACTGGGGGGAAAAGGGGAGACTGAATCTAAAATGCTAGAGCTAGCAAACAGTTCAGAAGTGATGTACTTGAAACTCTCTAAATGCTTCTAAACTTTGAAGTAACTTGGCTTAATTGCCCACATCTGGGCAAGCCAAGCAAGCTTGGGCTGTCGCTTCCTGTCAAGAACCGAAAGAATTTTCATATTGACACAAGTCTGTCATTAACCTCTTTCTTCATGTCTTCGAGGCAAATGCCTGACCTGATTATTAAGACAGGCCATGTTGCAAAAGTGGAAATTTACTGTTCACCTTCCCTCATCTTTCCGAGCAAAACAGGGAGGGGAGGGATACATACCTGATTATTAGGTTTGTTATACTGTGAACCATTTGCTAGGTAAAACCCAGACATTTAGGTTTTTGAAAATAACTGATACCCATTTCATTTTGAAATTCAATACAGTCAAACACTGGCTCATACAAAAATATTAAATGGCTCTTAACACATTTTTTTTTCTTAAAATACAGGATTAATATTGACATATGTATCTATCGTACAAACAAAATTTAGACAACTCAAGAATTCAGACGATTAGTCTTCAATGTGATTATCAGGGATATAACACCTCTGAAGTTTCCATAGTTTGCTTTTACCATCATGCTCTCCTGAGTATTTTATAGAAATTATTTATTTATCCTAACTAGTTAAGATAATTTAAATTCTCAACAGATGGGAGTGTGCAGACTAATACAGTCTTGTCACCATGATCATCTATAATTGCTAACTATCAGTTTAAGTAATACTCCAGCTTTGGCTTAGCAGCTTGTTACAGAGTAAGCTCTTAAAACAGTGCCAAGCGTTTTTAGGGCCTACGACTACCGAAGCGCTGTACATGTTCTGAGACTTACGGAAGGTGTGGGACAGAGAGGAAACGAAGATGGGCGGGTGGTCTTTGCATACATTTATGTTTCCAAAAAGCAGCCACAGAAACTGTGTGAATTGGAAGAAAACTGTCCTCACGTGGAGTAAAGGACAAATAGCTTGGCTCAGAAACCCCAGCTGCTTCTCAGCGTTGGAACACAACCTGCAACACAGACAGGATCTGCTGACTGACAACAAGGAATAGATGGCACAGAGTGGGCCTGTACGGGGTTTTAGTGTGGGCTGATACCACAACTATCTTGAATAAATACCTTAGTTTCTGGGGAAAAAAGTCTGGGTTGGACTGGGCAATAGAAGGTTTAATTCCAACTTTGAGCCAGTTTTTAACCCTTTACTAACAAGATTCAACTACTGAACAAAGACTAAGCAGGGTCTTAAGTATGGACATAGCTCAACCATTAGGATGGGAGTGATGGGGTTCAGGACAAGGTTGCCCCAAAATGTGCCACTTTGGAATGTGGAGTATTTGAGCTGAAGGCAGTCAATGCCTAGCAGACTCAAGAGGAGCTTTTTACCTCCCCTGTAACTGCCTAAAAAAATTTAGATAGGGAGCCTGTACCAAGAAGAGAAGTATTACCATTTTTTTTTTTTTTTAAATGCAAGACTTCTCTATATTGGCATGGTCTACCAAACATTTGCTCTTCCCATCTTCGTGTAAATAGTCTTCATTCCTTTTGAAGCTACAGACCCCTACCCACCCCTCCTTGGCTTTGGACGGCTTGTAAGTCTCAGCTGTCTGATTGTTTTGTTTTTTAAAAGATTTTATTTATTTATTTAACAGGCAGAGATCACAAGTAGGCAGAGAGGGAGGCAGAGAGAGAGGAGGAAGCAGGCTCCCTGCTGAGCAGAGAGCCCAATGCGGGGCTCAATCCCAGGACCCTGAGATCATGACCTGAGCCGAAGGCAGAGGCTTAACCCACTGGGCCACCCAGGTGCCCCTGTTTTTGACCCTCTCATGTCTATGTGAAGTTCCTGTTATGTATGAAATTAAAATTTTCTATCTTATCTGTCTTATGTCAATTATTAGGCCATTCAAAGAACTTAGAAAGAAGGGCAGTTTTCTTCCTTAGAGGAGAAAATAATTCTATACTCCTCCTCTTCCACCCCACCCCTTCCCACTTCCTTCTCATGGACAATGATCCTCATTTTTATGGAAGGGGAAAGAGGCACATAGAGATTATGGATTCAGGTCTATGGAAAACAGCAGAGTCCCAACTGGAGCCAAGCCTGCCAACAATCACAGCAGGCTTCTCCCCTAAAATTCCTTCTCCATCTGCCATGACACTCAGGCATAGAAAGGGAATTTTCATTGTGTCCTTAAGGTTAACTGCTTTGGATGCTTACAGAGAGGTGATTTCAAAATTCCCCTCTTCCCTGCCTTAAAGAAAAGGAGGAAAGAAGAAAAACAAAAATAAGCCATATACACTGCTCCACAGCACATAAGCTGATGATTTAATATTAGTAAGGGCCAAACTGGATCTTGATAATGAAAATGAAGACACAGTAATACTTTCTCAAGAAAATAAACATTTACAGGGAGAAAGATTTCTTAAAAAAAGAGAAAAAAAGTTTATTTGGAAAAGCCAGCCTCTTACACAAAAAGTTTTGTACCTACACTTTCACTGTGTCAATTACAATGATACTTTAAAATGCACTAGATAGGGTTTATTGAGTGTCTATCATTATCTTCTTGTGCATTTTAGAAGATATTAGGTTAAAAAAATATTTACAGATTTCATTCTGGTCCATCCTCCCAATCCTTATGCTAAACTCATTTCTCTACTTTTCAAGTAACTAAAAAGGGTCACAATATCTTTAGGTTTCTGTGAAGTAGTAAGACTATGTCTAATAATTATAATCAAAACATAATTTTTTTTTCAGGCCTTCTCAGTAAAAGAAACGGAGCAACTTCTCTCCCAATCTTACTCTTACTGGTTTGCCTGGGGCCAAATCACTCTGGCTTTAATTAGCAAATATATAAAAAAAAAACAAAAACCTAAACACACAAAGACTGAGTATCTCACACACAGCTCTGAGCTAGACGCAGATATAAACGGAACCACTACGAATCAATGGGGGGAAATTCCAGGAACACCACCACCAACAAAAATTCCAAGCCTCATAGTTTAACTAAGGTTTTGGTAAAACTGAAGCTGAATTCTGCTGCTGTTTGAAATATCTGTCTACATTTAATTAGATGTGTTGTGTTTACTAAGGAGGCACAAATACATAGTTTTGCATATTTTAAAATTAACTTTTAGAGTGAAAAGTACTAAGTAATTTCAAACGGGGCAATGGTCTATAACCACTCAAAATGTGTCTTTGAAAAGGGAAAACAGTAATTTAATGAAATAAATTCTCAAGCACTAATAATATTAGCATCCTAAGAAAAGATTCCAGAGGGATGCTGTTGAGTACAATGTACCTAGAACTGCCAACTTGTTTCCAAAGTTGTATGCCTTAAATTTCCTAAATATATAGCTAGCAGGCACTATACCAGGCAACTACTGATACGGGGAAAATATTTTAGTCAGGATTTTATAATATCCCAACTTCCAACCAATATTTCTATTCATAAATCTTCCAGTGATGATGTCTGACAGTATATTACAAATAACAATGAAGCAAGATTAATTTTAAATTTTAGATTTGTCTCAAACAAGTTAGTTGTTATTCTTCCTTCTAATGTAACACTTAAAATAGATGAATTCAGCAGAATGGTTTAAAAAGTTAAGGCTCCCTAAAGAGTTCTAAAGACTAAAACTTAAGGCACATATTATAATCTTCTGGACACTGTTAAAAGCTAGGATTTAAACAAACAAACAAACAAAAAACCACCACACTACTGCCTTCTCTCATTCTTTGCCAACCACTCCTTCCCCAAAGGTATGGCATTTTTAATTCAGGCTACTGGTAAGGAGTGAAACAAAAATTCCATCCATGAACAGCTGGTATGATTCGCACACACATGCCCACTATCGTCATTGAGCACCACTGCTGGAATACAGGCCAGTAGATATTTTCAGATATCTTGGGTCACAGCTACTTCATTGACCCTTGGGCTGCACAGGTTTAGACTGGACTCTCCTCCTCTTTGGGACTTCCTTCTGTGTCCTTCTGCTCTGCAGATTCTGCTGCATATTCTTTTGTCTTCTCAGCAGCATCAACACTTGTCTCCTCCTCTTTGCTTTCCTTTTTCTGCTGCTCCTCTGCTTTCTGCTCTTTCGCCACAAGTCGGTAATTGATGCCCATGCCAATGAAGAGATAGATGCCTGCTACAATAAGGATCACACCACATGACCAATAGGTGTATTTGTAGTCTCCGTAGATGTCATTCAGACGACCTGAAGATACCCAAAACAAAGTTATGTGGACAGATGTAAACACATAACCTTCCCCCAAAGAGAGCTGAAGGATCCACTCAGAAAGATGTCAGCCAATCCTCAAAGGAGCCCACAAATAACAAATGCTTCTAAAAAGTGACTGCTAACAATGATCTTATCTTTTATGACATCACACTTGGTTTTAGATGGCCTTGCTTATCCCGTTACTTTTAGCAACTTGAAAGTAATGAAATCTTGGCTAACTGGAATGGGGAAGGCCTAGAGATACGTACAATCAAGTCTCCCCTTCACAATGGAAAAATGTGTGGCTCAGAAGAGATGTGGGAGTCTTGCCCCCAGGCTCCAGACCTAACTGCAGCATCCCACCCAATGCTCTTTTGCTGACATCAGCATTCCTGAAGAGCAGTCCAAGGGATACTTGTCCTGTGCTACAGAATTAACTAACAGCATCACCTTTCCAACATCCTAAGTGCTTAACCCTCACAACAGGCAGCGTCTGTCATCACACTTGCTGTATAATCTGCTGACTGAAGTTAGAAACCTTGGGTAACTTTTCCAAGGTCACAGAGCTAGTAAGTGAAGTGGCCTGGCTTGAAACCCAGGAGGTCTGACTCTGAAGCCTGACTTACAACCTTCCAAGTGTTTCCAGAGTCAGACCTAGGAAATGGCTCAGCATATGCTTCTCCAGTGAAGCGTCACCATGTGCATTAGCATATTAAAGATTTTGCAAGGTCCTCTACTAGAGACATCTATCAAACTTAGTGTTCCCAACATTTTCTTTTGGCCATGAAATCCTTATGATAATAGAAT
The DNA here is from genome assembly GCF_964662115.1 of Mustela nivalis. Classification (NCBI taxonomy): domain Eukaryota; kingdom Metazoa; phylum Chordata; class Mammalia; order Carnivora; family Mustelidae; genus Mustela; species Mustela nivalis. The sequence continues at coordinate 102,700,737 of NC_139029.1, read as the reverse complement.
TTATTAGCATCTCATCCAATTGGTATGTTAAGGAATAAACTCTGGAAAACCCTACTCTATCCTTCAGAGAAGGACCGAATAGAACCCATTCAAACACCATTCCATGTGTTTTTCTAACTCAGGGCACTGGCCATCCAGCAATATTTACTGTGCCTATACTTGTCCCAGGCACTGGGCTGCTGGCCCTCAGGATAAGGGAGAACAGAGGAGAAAACCTCCACAGTTCAGTGGACAAGAGAAATGTTAATCAAATAATTACACAAACCATGACAAGGGGGGTTTGCAAGCAGAAAATAGGGGGTTGGCAGCAGCAAGCGGGTCTGGAAGGCTTCTCTTCAAGTGTAAATGAAGCAGAGACCTAGAGGGGGATGGGAGTTATCCAAGAGGAGAGCATGGGAGAAGGCTGGGGCCAGGGAACAGCAAGTGCAAAGGCAGGTGGGAGGAAGCTGCGAGGTGAGGGGGAAGGAGGAAGGGCGGGGTTGCTGGAACAGAGAGAACAAAAGGTGAGTGACAGGAAATGAGGCTGCAGAGATTGGTGGCCAGGCTGGGGGATGCCTTGCAGGCCACGGGAGGGAATCTGATCTCCACCCTGAGAACAATGGGAAGCAACTGGAGAGATCTAATCAGCTGGGCTATCAGGTTTGTATTTGCACAGATAAATTTTGTCTGCAGAGTAGAAAACAGATTGAAGGTGGGATAGAGTGGATCTGGGTAGACCAGCCAGGAGGCTATGGGAAGCAGCAGCCCAGATGGGAGACAGGAGCTGTGAATAGGGTGGTGTGAGGGAAAAATGGGCTGATTAGAAAGAGACTTAGGAGGTGAAAATTGACAAGTCTTGGCAATCACTGGATATGTAGTGGAAAAGAACAATGTGAAAAGATAGGTGTAGGACTTCTTTGATGTATTCTCACTCACTAGCCAAATACTTTCAAGAAGTATACACCTAAAAGGAGGGCCAAATTGTATTTTCACTAATATTATCTAATGAGCTATTAATTTAAAAGATGAAGTATTTTTTTAAAAGATTTTATTTATTTATTTGACAGAGAGAGATCACAAGTAGGCAGAGAGGCAGGCAGAGAGGCAGAGAGAGAGAGAGAGAGAGAGAGAAGAGCAGGGAGCCTGATGCGGGACTCGATCCCAGGACCCTGAGATCATGACCTGAGCCGAAGGCAGCGGCTTAACCCACTGAGCCACCCAGGCGCCCCAAAAGATGAAGTATTTAATATCCTTAGGAAACAGTTCCCAAATCATATCTTCACTTACTAGCCATGTGATACAGGCAAATTATTTAACCTTTCAAAGTTTCTATTTCTTATGAAGTAGGAACTACAACAGTTCTATTTCATAGGCTTGAGAGATAGAAGAGAATATAGGAGATGGTTAGAACAGTCCTTGGTAAACCATGAGCTTACACAGTAGCTATTATCAGAGATGGAGTTGTATTTTACATGTTTTCTACAACAAGGACGTAAGTTTTTTGAAGAGAAAACATACTTCAAAAAAGAATGCCATTTATAAAAATATTGGACTCCCCTTTCAGGTGGATGGTTGAGTGTAATTCACTTCCGTAAGAATCAGAGCAGTTCTCCTGTGCCAAGCACTGTGCCAGCACTGAGGCTAGAGGAAACGGAAGTACCTTCTGCCACCAGGCAGCTTACTAATCTTGGCTTTCTAGCACCCTTCCATCTCCTATGCCTGCTTCATGTTAATAGAACCAAAGAGGGAATAGGGCATACTATACCTAAAAGTGGTGGCCCCAGGAGGACAGGACAGCATTCCACAATGGTCACCAATCCCACGGCGCTGGAGAACCTCTGGGGTCCGACGAGGTCCATCAGGGTTTCAAATAACACGGAGCTAAGCCACCCAAATGCAAATCCAAAGAATCCAGCATAAACACAGAACCCAATGTAGCTGGAGGATAAAGGTGCTAGCAGATGACACACTCCGTTTGCAACAACAGAAGCCGCAAAAAAATACTGAACTCGAGGTCTTATCCACTTGGTGTTGGCTACAAGTCCCATAGAAGGTCTAGCTACCATGTCAACAAAAGCCAGAATGGAAAGAAGGAAGGCAGACTTCTCACTAGAGTAATGTTGACTCTTGCCATAATTACTAAGAAAGACCAAAGGGGTAAACAGTCCAAAAAACATGAGCACATTTCCGGATAGGTATAGCAAAAAGCCTCTGTGTGTGAACAGAGATAAATCCAGGAATTTATTAACTGTTTGGAAAACTGACCGTTTCTCTTCCTTGTGGTTTCCTCCAATAAGATCTGTATTTGCATCACTTGACCCCTTTTTCTCTTCAGATTTCCCAGGTTCCTGAAGGGATTCTTTGGACCTTTTCCCCGCACTTGTTGCTGGGGGCCCTATTGGTCGCATCAGGGCTCCAGCCACACAGCAGTTTAGGAGGAGGCCCCCGAGAATTAGGAAGCTCCCTCTCCAGCCAAAGATACCAAAGAAAGCCTGATTGAGTGGGGCCAGGGTGGAGAGGAACACAGGGCTGCCAGCCATGGCCAGTCCATTTGCCAACGGTCGCCTCTTATAGAAATACTTGCCAATCATGGTCAGAGCGGGATTCAAGTTGAAGGCAAGCCCAAGACCTGGAAAAAGGAGGGAAAAGAACAACATAAATGTCACAAACATATTAGGAATTACTTAGCCAGACAAAGAAATTAAGAAGAGAAGTATAATTAATACAAAAGAGACAAAAATCCTCACCAGTTCAGGACATACTGCATAATGGTTTAAAGTGAGAGATCTAAGTGGGTTCAAACCTCAGCATCACTATTTACTGGCTAGTAAGATCAGACACATGAGTGTTTCCTGATACGTAAAAAAGGCATACAATACTACTGTGAGTAAAACATTTAGTAGAGGGCCTGGCATATAGAAAGCACTCAATAAATGTTATTTTTATTATTGTTGCTTATATTACTTGAAGGTGAATAACTATTTGTCTAGTCTTACAGAATCATCTGAGGAGTCACTGTAACAATAGACAATCATTAAGTAGATAGTTACAACTAGAGACAAAAGTTTTACAACAGAAAATGCAATACAAAATTATTCCTAAAGAGTCAATGAATTTAAAAACAACACACACACATACACAGTTTTCGGATAATAAAACACAACATTATCAAGGTGTCAGTACTTCCCAAATGAATGCATTAATTTAATGTTATTCCAAATGAAATGTCAGTGCATTTCATTTGGAATAGATAAAATGACTCTAAAACATACTTAGAAGAATGCACGGGAGTCAACCAGGAAATTTCTGGTGGTACAGGAGGAGTGGGACAAACTTTAACAGATAGTTAAGTGCTCTTCTAAAAGCTACAATTATTACAAGAGTGTGGCTCTGACTCAGGTAAACACTTATCCGTTAAAGTGGTCAGAAAGTCCAGGAACATACCTGATTTTGTAGATAGATAGATAGATATCCATATATAAATGTAAATGGTTTTTTAAAAAAGATTTTATTTATTTATTTGACAAAGATCACAAGTAGGCAGAGAGGCAAGCAGGGGGGAGGGGGAGCAAGCACCCTGCTGAGCAGAGAGCCTGATGTGGGGCTCAATCTCAGGACCCTGGGGTCATGACCTGAGCGGAAGGCTAAGGCTTTAACCCACTGAGCCACCCAGGCACCCCATAAATGTAAATGATTTAATATATATAATATAAAATGTAAAATTATATATATATATAATATATATAAAATGTAAAATGTAAAAAATAAACATATATATGTGATATAATGTAAAAATGAAATTTTAAATTACTATAGAATTATTCAATAAACAGTTCTAGTAAAAGTAAATATTCAAATAACTTTTATTTTTATTTTTATTTTTTTTAAATATTTATTTATTTATTTGACAGAGAGAGACCACAAGTAGGCAGAGAGGCAGGCAGAGAGAGAGAGAGGAGGAAGCAGGCTCCCCGCTGAGCAGAGAGCCTGATGCGGGACTCGATCCCATGACCCTGAGATCATGACCTGAGCCGAAGGCAGCGGCTTAATCCACTGAGCCACCCAGGCGCCCCTCAAATAACTTTTAGATGCTCTCCCTGGCCCCAACTTGCTCCAGCTCCCTACCAATTATGTTTAAGGTATTCACAGAGACTTAAACCAATACACCAGGGCAGACCACTCTCTTAGTTCAGGCTTGCTAATGGCTTCCCATCCATAACCTTTACCTTGGCCTTTACCTCCCTTCCTCATCTCATACCAGCCCATTCTCACCTGTGCCAATAAGCATACTGTTGACCTGGGGCTTAGGTTGCCCCAAATTTTCACAAAGCTTTTTTCCTGTTGCTACTCATATCTCCTGGTTAAGGTCATCTCTTCAGAATGACCTACCTTTGTAGACTACCAATCTACCACCAGTCCTTCCCTGTCAGAACATTTTGTTTTGAGGCTTTGTATAGCATTATCACTACCTGATATTCTTCCTACTTATACATACATTTGTAAGTAATACAGTCTGTCCCCTCATAAAAGGGTATGATTTAGCCCTTGTTGTTGCTCTATTCCCAACAAAATCTAGAATATTGCTTGACACACACATGGTTGTTACTCAATAAATATTTGAGGAAATAAAAGAGCAAACGAACAAACTGACTAACCATGTGGGAACAAAGAGAGTTTCATATTTCTTCTCATTTTATGTAAAATGTTTTCTTCCAATCAGAAATTTTAAATGTAAAAAAAGGAGGGGGGAAAGATTAAATGCAATCCTTATCAAACTACCAACAGCATTTTTCACAGAACTAGAACAAATAACCCTAAAATTTGTATGGAATTACAAAAGACTCCCAAATAGCCAAAGCAATCTTGAAAAAGAAGAACAAAGCTACAGGTATCACAAGTCCAGATTTCAAGTATATTATAAAACTGTAGTAATCAAAACAGTATGGTACAAGCACAAAAACAGACGCATAGATCAATGGAACAGAATAGAAAGCCCAGAAATAAACCCACGATTATATGGTCAATTAAATTAATCATTGACAAAGGAGGCAAGAATATGCAATGGGAAGAAAAGAGTATCTTTAACAAATGGTGGTGGGAAAACTGGACAGCTGTATGCAAAAGAATGACACTGGACCACTTTCTTACACCATCTACAATCATAAACTTAAAATGGAGTAAGGACCTAAATGTGAGACCTGAAAACATAAAAATCCTAGAATAGAGCAGAGGCAGTGATTTCTCTAACATCAGCATAATATCTTTCTCATATGTCTCCTGAGCCAGGGGAAACAAAAGTAAAAATAAACTACTGGGACTGCATCAAAACAAAATCTCCAGGGGCGCATGGGTGGCTCAGTGGGTTAAAGCCTCTGCCTTTGGCTCAGGTCATGATCCCAGGGTCCTGGGATGGAGACCCACATCAGGCTCTCTCCTCCACGGGGAGCCTGCTTCCTCCTCTCTCTCTTTCTGCCTGCCTCTCTGCCTACTTGTGATCTCTGTCAAATAAATAAATAAAATCTTAAAAAAAAAAAACCCCACAAAATCTTCAGCACCACAAAAGAAACAGTCAACAAAACAAAAAGACAACCTAGTGAATGGGAACAGATATTTGCAAATGACGTATCTGATAAAGGGCTAGTAGCCAAAATATATAAATAACTTATATAACACACACACACACACCTCCACACCAACCAATAATTCAATTAAATAATGAGCAGAAGATATCAGACATTTCCCCAAAGAAGACATACAGATGGCCAACAGACACATGAAAAGACGCTCAACATCACTCATCACCAGGGAAATGCCTATTAACACTACGATGAGATAACACCTCATATGTGTCAGAATGGCCAAAATCAAAAGCTCAAGAAATGGCAAATGTTGTGGACGATGTGGAGGAAAAGGAACCCCTGTGCACTACTGTTGGGAATGCAAGTTGGTAGAGCCTCTGTGGAAGACAGTAGGAATGTTCCTCAAAAAATTAAAAGTAAAATTAATGTATGATCCAGTAATTCCACTACTGTATATTTACCCAAAGAAGATGAAAACACCAATTTGAAGGGATATATGCACCTTGATGTTTACTGTAGCGTTATTTACAATAGCCAGTTATGGAAGCAACACAAGTGTCCACTGATTGGTGAATGGATAAAGAAGATGTCATACACACACACACACACACACACACGAATATTATTTTTGTTAAGGATTTATTTATTTGAGAAAGAGAGTATGCATGCATGCATGCAAGAGTGGGGAGGGGCAGAGGGAGAGGAAAAGGATCTCAGAAAGACTCTCCAACTCCCCACTGAAAACAAAGCCCGAGACAGGGCTCAATCCCAGGATTCTGAGATCATGACCTGAGCTGAAACCAAGAGTCAGATGCTCAACCACTCAATGCACTGAGCCACCCAGGCACCCCTATATAATGGAATATTATTTAGCCATAAAAAGAATGAAATCCTGCCATTTGCAACAACATGGATGGATGTAGAGAGTATAATGTTATATTAAGTAATTCAGCAAAAGAATACAAAGAGCATATGATTTCACTCATGTGTAGAATTTAAGAAATGAAACAAATGAACCAAGGGGCAGGGAGGAAACATACCAAACCAAACCAAAACAAAGCCCAAACCCCAGACTCCTAACTATAGAGAACAAGGGGAGAAGGGTTAGGGGGATGGGTAAAATAGGTGAAGGAGATGAAGAGTACACTGATCTGGATGAGCACGGAGTAATATATGGAATCGTTGGATCACCAGATTGTACACCTGAAACTAATATAACAGTATGCCAGGTACACTGGAATTAAACACAATTTTTAAAAAGTAGGCAAATACATTCATAATCTTGGTATGGAGAACAACTTTGTAATAATGATATACTAGACAAAAATCATAAAATATTGCGAGTTTTGAATACCTGAAATTGTAGATGAAAAGGGGAAAAGGTGGAATAAGACTAAACTAAAAAATTTGCTTTCAAACAAAATTCAACAGAAAAAAAATTAACTGAGAGACACATAGCAAAAGAGGGAACACAAGCAGGTGGGGTGGGAGAAGGAGAAACAGACTTCTGGCTGAACAGGGAGCCAGATGGATGGATGCAGAGCTTGATCCCAGAACCCTGGGACCATGACCTGAGCCAAAGGCAGCTGCTTAATGACTGAGCCACCCAGGTGCCACATCTTTTTCATTATTCATTCATTCAACAATGAACACCCACTATATAACAAGAATTTCTTTAGAAGTTTTTCTTATACCCATTAATGTATTTACAGCTCTTCATAATGATAATCAAAAGTAATTTCTTTAAGGTAAAACTTTCACTCAAAAGATCTGAAAGATGAACATTAAATAAATACCAAATAGCCAGCAATAAATTAATGCTTGAAAATGAATGAACAGTAACTCACCTCCAATGACTCCAACACTCAAGTAAAGTTCCTTAACAGTATTACAGAACGAAGCTGCAATCAAGCCACAGCCTGACAAGCAGCCACCAACAATCATGATTGGACGGCTGCCATATTTATTCACCAGAATACTGCTGATCGGACCTAGAAGAGAACCAGAAATTTAGTAGCAGAGAGGAAAGGAACAAACTCCCTCATATCTACACAAGGCATTGATGCTAAATTACAAGTCCTTTAAGATAAACAGATTAAAAACAAAGACAACAGTAAGAATACAGAATGTGTATTAGAAAATAAAGATGCTAAAGACCATCATTGTGTATCTTCTTTATGAATATTGGATGGAATTTTACTAAAATATCAGACTCTGGTTCTCTCCTTATCTTCTGTTATAAGGCATTACTGGCTGAAAACACTTGTTAATGGATGTTCATTGGCTTGTTGATCTAAGATACGACAAACATATTTAGTTAAGTTTGCTCTCTTTTAATTTCTGGACAGGCACTATGATATGATATCATATCAGAGCATTATTTACACATTACCATAAATGTAGTTTGTGTCATATTTTTAAAAAAGAAAAAAAATTCCCTGAAAAATATGTAATTATTTTTTTCAAGTTTAAGTAGCTTTGTAATTAGGAAATCTAAATTGAAAACAAAAACTGTTCCCAGTTACACCTAGATGTATTAGGTACCAAACTGAATATTTCTTTTCGAGTTAACTTGCTTACATGCCTAAATTACGGTTTCATGGTAGCAATACTGTAAAAAAAAAAAAAAAAAAAGCTTGCAGGAGATTAAGTCAAATAATGGTCAAAATGTCTTGGGTCTAACAACTCAAGAAGATGGGAAATGGAGTATTATCTAAAATAATCAAATTAAATTTCCTCTGATAATCAAATAGATCCATACCAAAATACCAGTTTTCCTTCAGTGTGAGAGAGGGACCCAAATAAAACGTGAAGTATCATAAGGATCAGGAAGTAAAAGACTTGATGCATTTAATGTATCAGTTTTCAAATATGAGTATCAAATGGGCTCTCCTTACTTGCTACAAACATATAATCTGTAATTCCCTTATTCCCCTTCCCAAATTTTCAAGTGTTTATTATAACATGGGGTGCCTGGGGGTGGCTCAGTCAGCTGAGCCTCCAGCTCTTGGTTTTGGCTGGGGTCATGATCTGGGGTGGTGAAATTGAGCCCTGCATGGGACTCCACACTCCTCAGGGAGTCAGTTGGCAGATTCTCTCCCTCTGCCCCTTCCCCACCACCGCATGCACTTGCTCGCTCTCTCAAATAAATCGTTAAAAAAAAAAAAGTAAGAGCTGTAACACAACTCTTAAGTAGACTAACAATATTTTCTGATTACCCTGAATGACATTCACTGCATTTTATTTCTTTATAGAAGAATATACCTATGTCTGTACTGCATGGATATGGACTTGCGGGAATGGCAACTTTCTTTACATGACACCATACCTCATCTGCGTGTTTAAGGTAGATGACTGCAAACAGACAGGATCAGTGCAATGTATCAGTGGGGAAGGGCACACAAGGAAATGAACTGATGTTTGAACTTTGCAAAGTCACAAAGCTACCAAGGACCAAGTTTCAAATCCAGCCCCTTTCCTCTCCATTATGTATACTCCATATATTTGGAACTAAGCTATAAAGCAGAAGACATAAAAATTTTATTTTTCTTCTATTAGCAGAGTAAATTTGGACTTTATTCTGTTTATTCTATAATTAATTCCTTAGACGACAGTAAGTTCATTTTTTAAAACAAATATAGAATGTATGTATTCAGAATTTATTACTGGTTATATGTTGACATATTCTATTTCCATAAACACTATGGGAAATTCTACAGTTACTTATATTCTAGTAACTCCAAGTTGCAGTATGATGCAATTAAAAGGTCAGCTCTGACCTTTTAGGGAACCCAGATTCAAATTATGGTGTATATAAGCATGCAAGAAGGAGGGGGAGAAGCAGGCTCTCCACTGAGCAGGGAGCCTGATGCAGGGCTGGATCCCAGAACCCTGGAATCATCACTTGAGCCAAAGGCAGCTGCTTAATCAACGGAGCCATGCAGGTGCCCCATTTTTTTTCTTTTTAAAGATTTTATTTATTTACTTGTCAGAGAGAGAGAGAGAGAGCACGAGTGAGAGCACAAGCAGGGGGAGTGGCAGAGGAAGAGGAAAAAGTAGGCTCCCCATTGAGCAGGGAGCCTGACTCAGGGCTTGACCCCAGGACACCAGGATCATGACCCAGCTGAAGGCAGGTACCTTACAGTCTGAGCTACACAGGTGCCGCAGAATCAAACTTTTTTTTTTTTTTAAAGATTTTATTTATTTATTCATAGACAAAGATCACAAGTAGGCAAAGAGGCAGGCAGAGAAAGAGGAAGGGAAGCAGGCTCCCCGCCAAGCAGAGAGCCCGAAACGGGGCTCAATCCCAGGACCCTGGGATCATGACCTGAGCTGAAGGCAGAGGCTTTAACCCACTGAGCCACCCAGGCGCCCCCCAAACTTTTTGATATCCTAGTGTTTCAGAAGACTAAGTCTCTTTAAGGGTCAGATCAAGAACTGGCTGCCAGGAAAGACTTCCGGCCCAACCAAGGATATGTATAAAGAAGTTTTCATTGAATTTCTTCATGAAAATATCAGACCATGGCTGGTTTGGAAATAGCCTGAATTTGCAGCTTGTATTAAGATGAAAAGAATTAAATACTGAAAGAATATTCATGAAATATTTCCATATAATTTGGTCATGAAATAGATTTTGGTACAGTCAGAATTACAAAGATCAAAATCCTGCCACACACAAGAAGTTAATACTGTAACATCTGTAGGGGTGCTTGGGTGGTTCAGATGGTTAAGGGTCTGGTCTGCCTTCCGCTCAGGTCATGATCTCAGGATCCTAGGATAGAGCCCCACATTGGGCTCCCTGCTCAGCGGGAGGCCTGTTCTTCCTCTCCCACTCTCCCTGCTTGTGTTCCCTCTCTAGCTGTGTAACTCTGTCAAATAAATAAATAAAATCTTAAAAAAAAAATTCTGCAACATCTGCAATATTTTTTTTTAAGATTTTATTTATTTATTTGACAGACAGAGATCACAAGTAGGCAGAGAGGCAGGCAGAGAGAGAGGAGGAAGCAGGCTCCCTGCTGAGCAGAGAGCCTGATGCGGGGGGCTCAATCCTAGGTCCTGGGCCCATGACCTGAGTTGAAGGCATTGGCTTTAACCTACTGAGCCACCCAGGCGCCCCTGTAACATCTGCAATATTAAACTAGGAAATGTTAAGGACATTAGTGTGAAACCGAAAACAGGCAAATTTACACTTCCCTTAAAAAAAAAATTAAGAAAAACTCAAATAAATTAAAAAGTAGGGAACTAAAATCTCCTCCCTAAAAATACTTACACTCTAACAAGGATCAGCACATATCTCTGAACCAAAGTACTAAAAAATAAAAAAATGCTAAACCACTCATAGTTCAAAACATCAGCATTGAGGGTGTGGGCCAAATACTTTAAGTTAAAGAACTGTGGCAGTTGTAAAACTGATGATAACTCTTAGGGGATTCGCCACCTAGGAGCCAATCAAAACAAAATAACCCATTTAGTAAAAATTCTGCCACCAGGCTCTCGATACGCAATTTGTCTTTAGGAGTTATTTCAGGAAGGATGACCCCAATTAGCTATCATTAAAAATAGAGAGGAATACAGTTTGTAGGCCTCTTATGACACAAATTCAGAAAAATGTGCTAGTTATCTCTGGGTGAGGACAAAGAAGGACCTGTTTTCCCAGAAGAAACTGTCATGTGCCATTAGTACAACTGACATCACTTACTTCTGATGCAAAATGCAAGTGGCTCTCAAGCTCTTTGGCAGCTCCAAATTGTACATGTGAACCTCTGATTTACAGTCAGCTTAAAGATATACCGAGCACCTGGATTATGTCTGGATAATATTTGTACCACTTTCTTCCAGTCATCATAGTTAAAACCTGATTAGAAAATCTTGGCAGATGAGAGTTCAAAGCCTCCAAAACTACTGGCTCTCAGAAGCTAGATAATATCCAAAGTCCCTATTGACTTCTCTGAACTTATAAAAAGAAAGTAAGTACTATAATTTAGCACTTATATTCTCCTTTTTTTCTAAGGATTTTTTAAAAAATTTATTTATTGGACAGGGATCACAAGTAGGCAGAGAGACAGGCAGAGAGGGCAGGAAGCAGGCTCCCTGCTGTGCAGAGAGCCCGATGCGGGGCTCAATCCCAGGACCCTAAGATCATGACCCAAGCAGAAGGCAGCAGCTTAACCCACTGAGACACCCAGGCGCCCCAGCACTTATATTCTCTTAAAAGTACTTGACAGAATAGGCATACCTTCAAAATTCAAAAGGCATAAAATAAAAAGATATACAGTGAAAAACTTAAGTCTTCCCACTTCTGTTCCCAGCACTGAATTCACCTCTAAGGCAACCAGATTACCTGTTTTTTGTATGCGATGAAATTATATATTTAGTTAAATTATGACTTTAACTATTCTTGTTTCATGAGTTTATGGTATTGTCTCAATAGGATATAAACTCACCAAAGGCAGGGATCAGGACCAAGTGTTCTCTATCACTCACAATATCTAGCCTAGTATGAAATACGTGCATACTGCTAAACACTGGTTGACTCTGCCACCAGGTTATTGGAATTCCAAGAATTCCAATTCTAAAGTTTTACACTCAACATACAGAATCTTCGTATTGGCTATTAAGGAGCTACATGTGAAAATAATCTGAGATACTAAACTGCCACCAAAAAGTAGTATTAACAGAGGTGAAAGTATGGCTAACTAAGCAACACGAGACACTGTCAATCTCAGTAAATATACTTGGCTTTAGAATCTCACTAAGCAACTATATTTTAAGCACTATGGAAGGTTTTGAGTTTTACATTTTACATTGTAATTTGATGTTCCAAGGGAAAACAGAGTATTTTAAGTGATGTTAGTTATGCAACTTACTCTTCACATTTCTTTTATAACATGTCAAGGAAAACAGAAGGGAAAAAAATGATGAAACTGAAGTTTAAGGTTCAGCTGAAATGCTTTTAGGATGAATAACATCACAAGGAAGAATGGGAAGATTTTATTCAGTTCTTTAAATCTAACACCATGAAAAGATTTTACCTGAGACTTTGAACTATGCTATTAAGGTGAGCCTGATTTACTTTAATTCTCCCAACATCAATTTAAGAAAAATCTTTATCTGTGGGATGCTCAGGTAGCTCAGTTAAGCATCTGCATTCAGCTCAGGTCATGATCCCACGATCCTGGGATCAAGTCCTGCATCGGACTCCTTGCTCAGTGGGGAGCCTTCTTCTCCCTCTGCCTGCCATTCCCCTTGCTTGTGAGCTCTCTGACAAAAAATTGAATAAAATCTTTAAAAAAAGAAAAAGAAAAATATTTGTGTTTACATCTTAAGAATCTGGCAGAGAGCATTAAGAAAAATCAGCTCTGCACATTATTTTTCTGAGAGCTTTTAAATGATACTGATTTGAACCAAATCACAGGTCCTCACAGGTACTTACCTCCACCATACATGACAGCCAACATGATTGAGGATATCCATGATACTTCACTTGTGGTGGCATTGAATATGCCTTCAATTTCTTTGAAGAACACAGTAATGGATTTAGGAAATGCATAAGAGAAGCCGATGGAAATGAAAGCTCCAACTACTACTGCCCACCCCCAGCCTCCATCTGGGGGAGTGTATCCAACTGGACCTCCAACTGCTGGTGGCATTTTAAGTGTAGATGAATTCCAAAATGCAGTTCAAATCCAAGTATCTGAAGGACATAAAATTAAAATACCATGTCAGTAATAAAACACTTCCACCAGTAAAAGCACTTCTACCCTTTATAACCAGCTCTCAAGTAACTGGAATTGTTTCCCAATATTACTTTAGCAATAGAGATGATCTTCTAAGGACATTATCAGAAAAAAAGTCTTAGGGGTCCCTGGGTGGCTTAGTTGTTAAGCATCTGCCTTTAATTAAGGTCATGATCCCAGGGTCCTGGGATGGAACCCTGCATCGGGCTCCCTGCTCAGCAGGAAGCCTGCTTCTCCCTCTCACACAGACTCCTGCTTGTGTTCCCTCTCTGCCAAAATACATAAATACATAAAATCTTAATTTAAAAAAAAAAAAAGAAAAGAAAGAAAAAGAGTCTTAGATGGGGCACCTGGGTGGCTCAGTTGGTTGGGTAATTGCCTTAGGCTCAGGTCATGATCCCGGAGTCCCAGGACAGAATCCTGCATCAGCCTCCCTGCTCAGCTGGGAGGCTGCTTCTCTCTCTGACCTCCCCCCTCTTGTGCTCTCTCTCACTCACTCTCTCCAATAAATAAGTAAAATCTTTAGAAAAGAAAAAATAAAGAAAGGAAAAGAGTCTCAGAGATATGGTATTGCCAAGAATAGCATAAAGGAAAATAGCTCCATACCATTTAAGGAGCCATAACTGAAATATATCCTGTTCAATACAGTCTTTGTATTTCAAATAAACCTACTTGCTTCAGCAGTTAGTAGAACTCCTCAAATTACCATAACTAACTGTGTCATTTGACTTATCCGCTTGCAAAATTCACGTAACACATGCCATATGCAAGTTTCAGCCTTGAAAAAAGTCTTTGTAAGTTTTCCCCCTTTCCCAAAATTTATTCTTCAATCCTACCTTTACTTTCTCTTATTTATTTGCTGACAAAATATTAGGAAGTAGGTACCCGAGTCACTAGATATGTAGCAATTTACAAAACAGATCATTCCGTGGGCTAGAAAATTCTCTCAGAAAAGTTTCCTTTTATCTAATTGTTTTGATTCAAGGTATTTTTTTCCCCATTATATAAGAAAAGACCCTAAACACCAGCTAGTCAATATAAACTCACAAAATGAACTATGCTGTCAAAAGATGGTACTTCAGGGGCGCCTGGGTGGCTCAGTGGGTTAAAGCCTCTGCCTTCGGCTCAAGTAACGATCCCAGGGTCCTGGGATTGAGCCCCGCATCGGGCTCTCTGTTCTGCAGGGAGCCTGCTTCCTCCTCTCTCTCTCTCTCTCTCTCTCTCTGCCTGCCTCTCTGCCAGCTTGTGATCTTTGTCTGTCAAATAAACAAATAAAAAATCTTAAAAAAAAAATAAAGATGGTACTTCAAATCAAAAACTCCCTTTTTCTTGAAGTCGTCTAGTACTAATGTACAGCATGGCTAGAAAATATAACTTCCTGTTAAAAGTGTGAACAAGATGATAGAGTGAGTGTGTGATGGTAGTCTTGCCTGTTTTCTCATGAAGCTCTCCTTTTATTTATTTGAAGCTAACTTCTGCCTTACAACTCATCCTGCAATACTATGTTAGCATGTCCATTTCAAATGATCACCACTCAGATTTATTACAGCAATAAATATCCTAGCTTAAAATATAGTAGTAGTATAGTAGTCAACTGCTAAACATTGTTTCTTCCAACCCATTTGAACACTTCAAATATGATTTAAGATAATGAATGTTGCAGGGGTAGGAAAAAAAAATAGCTCATAAGGGAAGTTTCCCTAAAAGCAACAGTATAGGTTTCAACACTTCTATGCGACATTATACTAGAGGTTCTAGCCTCTAGTGTATGCAGATAAGAAAAAGAAATAAAAGGTAAAAAGACTAGGAAGGAAAAAGTTGTCTTTAGTCACAGATAATATAATCATCTATGTAGGCAATGCTAAAGAATATTTTAAAAACGTTCCTGAACTAAAAATGAATTTAACTAGGTTTCAGGATATAACAGTAATAAACAGGTATTATCTGTCTTTATATATAAACCAGTATCAGAATTTGCAATTTTAAGTAATACCATTTAGAAAAACATCAAAAAACTATTGAACAGGGATACATAATGTGTAAGATATATACAATGAAAACTACAAGATATCACTAATTAAAAAACAAAAGGTAATCCATTCTCATGGTTTGAGAGACTCAATATTTAAATTGAGCAAATATTTCTAAAGGCACGCAACAGCACACTTACTAAAAAGTATATAAACTGCTTTTAAGCTACAGGTTGGGAGAAAATAAATACAAAAAGCAACCAACAAAAGACAGGTCCAAAACATAAAAAGATCTTTAATGACTCAGTAGTAAAGACAACTCAATTAAAAATGGACAACAGAAATGGAGAGATAATTTATCAAAGAAGATACACAGATGACAAAGAAGTACATGAAAAAATGCTCAAAATTGTTAGCCATTTGTAAAACGCAAATTGTAATCAAGAGATACTAATACCTATCTATTAGAATGACTAAAATTTAGACCGATAATACCAAGAGTTGGTGAGGATATGGAGCAAACAGAATGCTGTTGTTGGTGGTAAAGCAAAACAGTAGAGCCAGGTTGAAAAACATTTTGGAAGTGTCTTAAGAAGTTAAAGATATAAACATATGATTTAGCCATTATATCACTTGGTAAATGAAAACATACATCTTCACAAAGACTTATGTGAGAATTCCCTAATAGCTTTATTTGTAACAGCCCCAAACTGGAAACAACCCAAGTGTCCTTCAACAGTAAATGGAAAAACAAATCATGGTATATCCATATATTGGAACAACAGACTTAAACAAACTACTGATGCATGTAAGAATATGGATGAATCATTAAAGCATTAAGTTAAGTGAAAAAAGACTAGACCTAAGACTATATTCTGTATGGTTACATTTATATCATGCTCTAGAAAAGGTCAAACTCCAGGGCGCCTGCGTGGCTCAGTGGGTTAAGCCTCTGCCTTCGGCTCAGGTCATGATCTCAGGGTTCTGGGATTGAGCCCTGCATCGGGCTCTCTGCTTCTTGTGATCTCTCTGTCAAATAAATAAATAAATAATCTTGAAAGAAAGAAAGAAAGAAAGAAAGAAAGAAAGAAAGAAAGAAAGAAAGAAAGAAAGAGAAAAGGCCAAACTCCAGTAATAGAAAACAGATGAGGGATTGGAGAGATGAGGCTGACTGCAAAGGGGCCTGAGAGAATTTCTCTGGCCCATGGAAATGTTCTGTTATGATTGTGGCAGAAGTTACACATTAAATTGTATTTAGTGTATGTAAATAATACCTCAGGGGCATCTGGATGGCTCAGAGGGTTAAGAGTCTGCTTCAGCTCAGGTCATGATCCCAGGGTCCTGGGATCAAGCCCCATTCTTCAGGCTTCTTGCTCAGCAGAAGCCTGTTTCTCCCTGTCCCTCTGCCACTCCCCCTGCATGTGCTCTCTCACTCTCACTCTCTCAAATAAATAAATAAAAATCTTAAAAAAATAATACCTCAACAAAAGTGATCAAAAAAATAGTTCAGGGCACCTGGGTGGCTCAGTGGTTTAAAGCCTCTGCCTTCGGCTCGGGTCATGATCCCAGGGTCCTGGGATCCAGTCCCGCATCGGGCTCTCTGCTCAGCAGGGAGCCTGCTTCCTCCTCTCTCTCTGCCTGTCTCTCTGCTTACTTGTGATCTCTGTCTGTCAAATAAATAAATAAGATTAAAAAAAAAATAGTTCAAAGACAGTGACAAGGAGAATAAAATCTGTTCAGTAGCATATGGAGATAATACAGAAGCAAAAGGTGATGGCAGGCAAATTCTCTTGGCTATCTGGTGATTAAAAGAAAGAAAAGGAAACTAGGAAGAGGAGATACTCTTCTGAGAATTCACAATTACAGGTCTTGGTGAGCTTATGCTTGGCAGGGCAATGTCTGTGGGAAACCTCTGTTGTTCATTTAGATATATACTACGCTTGACTTTGCTAGCCAAGAGTTCCCTGTCAAACATAAGCTGACAAACTATAAATTCTCATTCATTCATTCATTCATTCATTCATTTAAAGTAGGCTCCATGCCCAGCATGGAGCCCAGCCCAGGGCCTGAACTCAATCCAGAGATCAAGACCAGAGCTCAGGATCAAGAGTCAGATGCTCAACTGACTGAGTCACTCAGGTGCCCCGACAATCTAAAATTTCAAAACACATCTAGAATCAATTAACCATGAGTGAAGTAAAGCCAATTCAATATTGCTGGATTAGACACAAGCACTACAAACATTGCATGTGAATATTTAAAATTATTAAAAGCATGAGATAAAAAATTAAGACCACTAAATAAAAAACAACATGTTTAAAGACCAGCTGACCTGAAACAGAACTTCCAGAAATAAAAAGTATACTCAACGAAATAATAGGTTAACCAGCAGACTGAATATAGCTAGAGAAGAGAAAACATAAATCTAAAGGATAGGTTTGAAGAAAACAGAATTCAGGGGAGAGCTTTATTCTGGAGCTGAGAGAGAAAGATTTACAAACACAGGAGTTGAGAATGGGAGCATCTGGCATACATCTAAACGGACTTGGGAAGAGAATGGAAAGAATGGGACAGAGGCAATTTTCAGGGGTTAATGGCTATGGCTACTCCAGATTTGATTAATAATATGAACCTACAGTTTGAGGAAACCCAATAAGATAAAGAGGAAAACCTTAAAATTTTTTTGAGAAAATACAGATTATCAGGAAATACAGATTACAAGATAATCAAACTTGACAAAACAGGATTCTCATCAATTTTGAAAAACTCTCAGCCATTATGTCTTCAAATATTCCTTCTTCCTCCTTCCCTTTTACCTCTCCCCTGAGACCCCAATTAGATGTGGGTTGAACCTTCCCATGGTATCTATTCTCTTTCTCTTCTGCGTTTTCCATCCTTAGTATAGTTCCATCTGTACTGAAAATTTGAAGTTTAGGATAGTATCTTCCTCCAGAGTGATTTTCATTTACCTAGGGCTATATAAACCTAGAATCTCTTCAAGAATATTTCAAGGACCAATATGTTTTGTTCATACAGATGACGTGCAGGCTGCAGGCTGCAGTCATTTGAGGACTGTTTTACCTCCAATGTACCCTTATTCCTATGGCACAGCTCTTTAGGATCCCAACTCAAAAAAGAATAGGATTTACCAGAGCTCTTATACTTGACAGGCCCTAGACTCTCAACATTTGTTCCCTTGGATCCATGAAGCTTTCCAAGGCACTATCCAGGCCCAGGAGGAGGCTCCTCCTCCTATAACCAAAAAGCCATGGGACTCCATAATCGTATCACTACTGGCACAACTAGGAAGCCAGCAATATAAAAAAGCTGCTAAAATCAAGTAATCATCAAAATCAGGAAGTTGAAATCAAAGGCTGTTAATTTCTGCAGTTAGCTCCAGAACCATATGTGCCTCCTCTGGTAACATCTTCAAGATGGATCCCATATGCCCTGCTTCTCAAAACCTCAAAGCTAGTGAGTAGACAGCAAGACCTTTGTTCTCATTCTGCCTTACAAATGTCACATGAATACATGTGACTGGCAGAATTTAAATCAAATTCAGGAATATAGTTACAAGGAAGCCTGAGAAATGAAGCTTAGCTTTAAAGCCTCTGCAACACAATAATGTACACTAGAAGAGGATGTTTAATGGATGCTGAACACCATTTTCAAAATACACCTTAGACATACACAGTGTTATTCATGCAAAACTATTTATGTGTATATATCTGTACCTCTACATCAGAGTCTTTTTAAAGAGTACATATTGATACTATCACATACAAACATATACAAAATTGAAAAAAAAATTGCTATAGAAGTTTCTAAATGCTTAGCACTAACATTAATGTTTGTACTTATCTCATCATGGACTGGAAATATACAATAGACCAGCACTGATCCCTTGGACCATACTTGGTAGTGCTCCTTCAGAACTGTCCACATCTTTGAGAAAAGATGCTCAAGAATGTTAGGCAAGGGCATCTCCTCCATATCCTCCTGGTACTGGAACTTCCCAAGAGGAAGTACTAGCCAAGACTGATGTGATCAGATATAGACTGGAAGCCACCACAACAATTATAAATTTGTTCCTATCAGAAGTTCCCCTTCATTAACTTGTCAGGATGGATGAAATTGTGTCATAACATAATTTTCAACCTATTCTTGCTCATTGGTGGAACAGACAAACATGGCTGATGAAAAGGTGAAGTGCCTGGAGAAACAGAACATACCATCCATTTCCTTTATAGAAGTCCAAACAGTGTGTGGAGACATTTCTGAGATAGTCGCAACCTCACTGAGTTGCAGATAGGTCTTAAGCTCCTGAAGCATAATTCTCCATTGTCAAAGAACACTCTTTGCACAGCCAGAACTGCAGGCTTATCCTGATTTCAGGCACTTGGCCTATCTGAGGATCTCAAACTTGTTCTCTATGTGAAAACAGTGTCACCATCCTAAAATAATATTCTTTTCCTTGGAACTCTAGTCTTGTTTTACTCAGTATGTACATTAATTATGACATATCATTACCCGAGACTCCATAGTTTGCCTTAAGGTTTACTCTTAAGGTTATACAATCTACATCTGGACAGTTTATAATGATATGTATCCACCATTACAGTATTTAATAAGTAGTTTCATGGCTCTAAAAATCCTTTGTGCTCCCAATATTCATCCCTTCCTCCCCTTTAATCCCTGGCAACCACTGATCTTTTTACCATCTCTATAGCTTTGCCTTTCCCAGAATGCCACAGAGTTGGAATCATACAGTATGCAACCTTTTCAAACTGGCTTCTTTCACTTAGTAATATGCATTTAAGTTCCCTTTAGGTCTTTTCATGGCTTCATAGCATATTTCTATTTGGTGCTATATAATAATATTCCATTGTCTACATGTAGCACAGTTTATCTTTTCACTCTCTGAAGGAATCTTGGTTGCTGCCGAGTTGTGGCAATTATGAATAAAGCTGCTGTAACTTCCATGTGCAGGATTTTGTATAGACAAAAAAAAGGGAAAAAAATCTGTCTTATATATTAACTTTACATCTAAAATTTGTTATTAAGCTTAATAGTTACATAGAATAGAACGTCTGGCATATTATATGTTGTATTCTATGTGCTTTAAACATATTTGTCACAACTTTGGTGCTAAAATTTTAGCCCAATTTATAGAAAATACCATCTAGTCTAATTGGCCAGATTTCTGTCAAAGTCTGAAATAAATGTATTTACACCATCCCTGTGGTAACCATCTCACTTTTAACATCTAACTCTAAATTAGAATACAGAAAAAAAAGGAGTTTGTTGTCCTGAAGGAATAAAGTCCTGCCTCCCCCAATATTTCTGACCTAACCCCTCTTTGGATTTCTGTCATGGGACACTCTGTGGGACAATGCATTCTGCAAGTTTCTCTTGTTTGGGGAGCCCAAGAGATTTTGATAGTATAGGGGCAATGAACCATAATCAGAATTAGGATAAGCGAGAGATACACCTTTCTTTCATAATGGGGTTAAGGGCTTTTGAAGAAAACAAACTGAAAAAGGAAGGAAAAGACCGCAGACATCCATTTTCAGGAGAGATGATTTTTAGTTCAGAGTACTTTGAATCTGAAAATCTGAAGAATAATTCCCTTAAAAATATAACCCAGTTTAAAGACTTAAGGTATCTGTCCTAGGGTATTTCACCTACCTATGGTTCAGGAGGGATTAAATTATTTACAAGTTGAAGCTTCCTAAAATTCCTATTGGAATGAATACAGGAAGCTATGTAACTACTTCGTTCTAAAAGAAACAGTCTCGATTCTAAAATTATGTTAAACAGAACTGCTCCAGGCATTAATTTTATGAGTTTTTCCTTCATCTTAGTATGAAAAAAGAGAAAAGCACTTGAGATTTTTCAAAGAACACTGCCCCAGATTGTTTACACACATAGAGAGATACCCACACAGACGGCGGAACTATTTAATGCATCAAGCTCTAACTCGAACAGCTAATACGTGCTGGACGTGATGAAACTTTGAGCTTAGCTGCCAGCTATGATTTGTCCCGATTGGTTAAAGCAGTTACAATTTTTAGTCACTAAGACTTGCCTCATCAAGTTAGTAATATCTTACTCCATAGTGTCAAAATTAGATTTAAAACTTGAAAAGCTTTAAAAAGATTCAGAAGGAAGCCAGAAGTATAAGAGAATACAAAATTTTGAAAACAACACTTCAAAAAAACAGATACGGATTCAACACAATGTGGCTCTCATTAACTTAAAAAATTCTGATGGCACATGGTTTAAAAAACTGTGTAATATCATTATCTAAATATATTATTTCCTTTAACAGACCACATCTCAGCTACTAACAAAAGGGTTCATACAAGAAAATTATGAAAGCAAGCTCCCCCACATTAGTATTCAGAGCCCTGTTGAGAAGTACTCAAGTCCAGAGGCTAAAAGGGATTAAAGTTTAAGATTTTAATCCTTCCAGTGTGCACAGTAGCCTTCCTGTTAGCTTAGCTATTATTTGATGACTCTCTTGCAGTTCCCTGACAATGATGGAGAGATTAAAAAAAAAGTGATTTGGTGATGAGAAAGTTCATTGTCAGTTTTCCTTGTAAAGGACAATGGGAAACATCCTGGCAATGACGACGGTGCAAGAATCACCCAATTTCTCCTCTATCACCTTCTGATTTTTTTTTTTTTTTTTTATCACTTCTGAGAGTCCCATGACTCTCAGGAATTGTGCAAGTAAACTAATCTGGAAAGCTGAAATTGTGCCCCATACCCACCATGTTCTGACCCCACTCCAGAAGAGAAGAGTTACAAAAGCCCTTGGAAATAGTACTACTCATTATGTTCCCTACACTTTCTCCATCGACATTTAAAACAAAGCCATTGTGATTTCCTAAAATGACAATGGCCAGTTTGTGAACTTAAAAGAGGCAGAAAGTATCTAAAATCAATAATCTTAAAAGAATTTGTTACTAAGTGTAGACTAGTTTTAGGTTTCAAATTCACATGGAAACATTCACATAGAAAATCCAGAAGGCTGATTTACTGAAGCTGTTGCTGTTAATGTGGTTAAGCTACTACTCTTTACAACCAGCTCTAGTCCAGTTTCATGGTTTATAGAACTACCTGCCTCAAGGTAAATCCCAAGATTCAAGGTTTAGGAAATCTCATCTTTTTTTTACCTTCTTTCCTACTTGAAACAGAAGAGAAAGAAAGAAAAAAGACTGTGAACAGAACAGTAAGCAAATAAATAAATAAAGCAAGTGCTGGTAAAAGGAGAAATATAAGAATACTATTGTTAGGTAGCCAAATACTCAACAGTTTGAAATGAATGGTTTTGACCAAACTCAATATAAAAAACCTAGAAAAATACAAACCTGGCTCTGCAAACTTCCAACTGTTTGTATCTCCCTTACCACTGAAGGCCAATCTGACCAGCATTACAAAGAGTTAAATACACTACTCTTGAAGAAAAATTAACATTTTGCTAATTGTTTATCTTAAAGAAAGACTTTGGGTTTGTCCTTCATAATACAGGAAAAGTAACTGTAGATCTTACTTTCACTTAGCTCATATTTATAATCTCTAAAAATAGCAATGTTTTAATTACTTTCCAGATTTTTTATTATTTACATGGTTAGCCTATCCTACCCATAGATATAAAATAGATTCCTTTTTTAAATATAACAGATCTCAAAGTTTTTGGTCTAAAGCAACCTTAAGCAGATACATAGTTGTACAAGGGAGTATTTTAATAGTCTTTTCAGATAACCGTGGATATTTTACCTTGATACTACACCAAAACTCAATAAACTATCATCTCTTAGTGATTAGTTACAATGTGTAATCTAAGGATTCCAACCTTGAATCTTGCTGTCCTTGAGGAGCCCATAAACACTCTGAGAATGGCTGTTGTTTCAAATAACTAACTCTACTTGATTGCAAAAGTAACTAAATTGATATCTATTCGTTTTTGGTTTATTCAGATTGTATCTCATCTTGGTGCATTCAACTAAATCAGAATCTCTCTGCTAGGCCGTATTATAAGTGCTTTAGTAAATAATGATGTATAACCTGAACATATTTAATTACACAAAAAAGCTGATGCATATGTACATAGGAAAGGAGGGTAGGAGATGATGCATAATGGATTATCTTTCATTTTAAGTCCTCTCACTTATTAAAATAACTTTGAATAAGGATGTCAAATCTTTCTTCTTTTTATTTAGCCAGTTGAAAAGAAAACAATTGTAGTAATTCTATTATAAAACAAAATAATAATTTCCTTTCCTTTAAGAGTTCTTTGACTTATTAGATATTCCCTGTCATCCTCACATTTTTTTTTTTTTATGATTTATTTGAGAGAGGGAGAGAGAGAACACGTGTGCACGTGTGTTTGGTGGCGGGGGCGGGGAGGCTAGCAGGAGAGGCAAAGACAGAGTCTTAAGCACATTTTGTGTTGAGATGGTAGAGGTGGGTTTGATCTCATGACCCTGAGTTCACCACTCAACCAAGAGTCAGACTGAATGTACCAAGAAACCAAGAGTCAACTGAATGTACCACCCAGGCACCCCCTCCTCACATTTTTCTGGTTGTCCCAAATACTATATGTATCCTTGGAGAGTATTTTCTACCCAAACCACCAATCTGTTCAAAGCTTTTCCCAACAGAAAGCTCACAATATATACCTGTCAGGACCCAGAGCACCATGAAACACATGAAACCTAGCATCTGTAACTGACTCTATTACTTCTGTCATCTAGAAAAGGGCTGCTATTTCAAGTAATGTATCATGTGTCAAAGGGTATGTGATGAAATTAAGGGTGTTTGAACTAAGGGCCTTTCACCACCTAATGTAAGACTGAAGGGTGTGTCAGAAGTCAGGGACAAGGTCTTCTCAAACATAAACGTCTTCTCAAACATAAACAACCAATACCCTTAATTTCCAGCCCTTCAGCCACCTCTCTTGCCCACTGCCTTATGTACAGATTGTTCAAGCATAACACTTTTCTGTGTTATGAATGATCTTCCTTAAATACTAGTCAACTACCTATTGCTCAGTTGAGCGAAACCTCAAGACTAAAATTTTTTGGAAAGGCAGAAATACAGATTTATCAATAACAGAGAGACATGTGAACATAAAGACCCAGTACTGAGAAAGGCTTCCAGAGAATGGAATTTAGTGCCACCATCAAATGACATGCATCATAAATATTCCTGGCTTATTTCATGAAATGGGTTTGTTTTCCTACAAGGCTTCCTGACAATCAATATATATCACTTTTTATACCAATATATCACTATTATGGTAACAGAGCTACTTTTGCTGTACCATCAATAAGGCCAGGCAAGCTATTCAATGAATGACAAACATGGGGAAATTTTGGCTATTTGCAACTTCAACTACAAACTGCCTAACAGGGGCACCTGGGTGGCTCAGATGGTTAAACACATGGCTCATTTTTTTTTTTTAAAAGATTTATTTATTTTAAAGAGGGAGAAGAGTAGGAGAGAGGTGCGTAGTGAGCGGTAGGGGCAGAGGAACAGAGAATCTCCAGCAGATTCCTCTCTGACAATACATGGGCTCAATCTAACGACCCTGACATCATGATCTAAGTCAAAAATCAAGAGGCAACACTTAACTGACTGGGGGTCCCTAAATATCAACTCTTCATTCTCAACTCAGGTCTTGATCTGAGAATCGTGAGCTCAAGTTCCATGTTGGCTCCATACTGGGCATGGAGCCTACTTAAAAAAATGAAAACTAAAAAAATAAATTCCACGAGAAACTACAGAATGCCCAAGACTAACAGTAAATGAAAACCAACTTTTGCTTATTTCTGCTTGACTGGGCCTACATAACGCAGACTTCCAACAAATTTATCTTGACGTTCTTTAATGCTCTACAACACTCTATGATGCTGCTCTAACAACCCAGATTTTTAAAATGTCAATCCTAATTTCTTGTAGTTGTATTAAGAAAGAGGACTGGGGGGGGGGGGGTGCTTGGGTGGCTCAGTGGGTTAAAGCCTCTGCCTTCAGCTCAGGTCATGATCCCAGGGTCCTGGGATTGAGCCCTGCATCGGGCTCTCTGCTCCGTGGGGAGCCTGCTTCCTCCCGTCTCTCTCTCTCTGCTTGCCTCTCTGCCTACCTGTGATCTCTGTCTGTTGAATAAATAAATAAAATCTTAAAAAAAAAAAAAAAAAAAAAGAGGACTGGGGTGCCTAGGTGGCTCAGTCAGTCGGGTGTTGTACTCGTGATTTTGGCTCAGGTCATGATCTCGGAGTCGAGAGATCAAGCTCCGCATCAGGTTCTACACTCAGTGTGGAGTTTGCAGGAGATTCTCTCCCTCTCCCTCTGCCCTTCCTCCTGTTCGCTTTCCTTCTCTCTCAAAATAAAAATAAATAAAATATTTTAAAGTGGTTTAAGCCCCTGCCTTCAGCTCAGGTCATGGTCTCAGGGTCCTGGGATCAAGCCCCGAGTCGGGCTCTCTGCTCAGCAGGGAGCCTGCTTTCCCCCTCACTTTGTCTGCCTCTCTGCCTTCTTGTGATCTCTCTATCAAATAAATAAATAAAATCTTGAAAAAAAATTGAAAAATTAGAGGATTTAAAGTTTTATAAGTACTACAGAGAACTGATGAAATTGATCCTATCTGCAAATGAACAAACTAATATGCAAGCTTAAAGGTAGTGACTATACATATATGCACATTGTGTATATATGTGTGTGTAAATATACACATATTTACTTATTAAATCCTCTTTTGTCAATCTCGGCCAATGTCATACTCAATAATCTGAATCTGTAATGCTCTTTAATTCTTGTAAGACAATGATTTCTGGCATCTATTCAACCGAATAAGCGTAATTATAAGCAAGTGGATAGGGGAAAGAAATATGGTTCCCGATATGTGTAGAAATTTTCAATTCAGGTTCTGGTTTCTCTGTTGAGGGTTAATGTTAGTATTTTATTTCTCTCTTCTCCCTGTACCAGTGCAATTTCTTTCAAAGGTAAGTAATCTACTTGTAGACTTACAGAATAGATAATACTGATATATATTAATATGCATTTTAAATTGAGAATAAGAATTTTTAAAATAAGGAAAAGAGAAACTTCTACTTACTTTTAAAGTCTGATTTGCAAACTATAAGCATAATCAAACTAATTCCAATAAAAAGATCTCAACCTTTGGGGCACCTGGGTGGCTCAGTTGATTAAACGTCTGCCTTCAACTCCGGTCATGATCCCAGGGTCCTAGGATAGAGCACCACACCGGGCTCCCTGCTCATTGGGGAGCATTGCTTCTTCCTCCCTTTGCCTCCCCCCTATTCAGGTTCTTTCTCACTTGCTCTGAACGTGTGCTCTCTTTCCCTCTCTCAAATAAATAATCTTAAAAAAAAAAGTTTCTCCCATTAATAATTTATTATAAAACTCAAGATTACACAAAAAATTGTGAAATTGTTAAAATTTTTATTATAAAAAGAATTTTTTTTAATATGGAAAACTTTTTTTTTAAAGATTTTATTTATTCATTTGAGAGACAGAGAGCATGAGCAGGGGGAGGGGCAGTGGAGAGGGAGAAGTAGGCTTCCTGCCAAGCAAAAAGCCCAATGTAGGGCTCTGATCTAAATCTAAAAATCTAAATGTGAGACCTGAAACCATAAAAATCTTAGGAGACAAAACAGGCAGTAACTTCTTTGACATCGGTCATAACAACTTCTTTCCAGATATGTCTCCTGACGTAAGGGAAACAAAAGCAAAAATAAACTATTGGGACAACATCAAAATAAAAAGCTTCTGCGTAGTGAAAAGAAACAATCAACAAAACTGAAAGGCAACCTACAGAATGGGTAAAGATATCTGCAAAAGACATATCCAATTAAGGGATAGTATCCAAAATCTATAAAGAACTTAAAAAACTTAAAACTGCAAAACCAAATAATCCAATTAAAAATAAGCAGAAGAGGGCGCCTGGGTGGCTCACTGGGTTAAGCCTCTGCCTTCGGCTCAGGTCATGATCTCAGGGTCCTCGGATCGAGTCCCGCATTGGGCTCTCTGCTTGGCAGGGAGCCTGCTTCCTCCTCGCTCTCTGCCTACTTGTGATCTCTCTCTGTCAAATAAATAAAATCTTTTAAAAAAACAAAAAAAAAGCAGAAGACATGAACAGACATTTTCTCAAGGAAGAACTATAGATGGCCAACAGATACATGAAAAGATGCTCAACAACACTCATCAGGGAAATGCAAATTAAAACTACAATGAGGTATCATCTCACACTTCTCAGAATGGCTAAAATTAACAACACAAGAAACAACAGGTATGGTGAGGATATGGCAAAAAAAAAAAAGGGCCCTCATGCACTGTTGGTGGGAATGCAAACTGGTGCAGTCACTGTGGAAAACAGTAAGGAGGTTCCTCAGAAAGTTAAAAACAGAACTACCTCATGAGCCAGCAATCATATTTCTGGATATTTACTCAAAAAAAGATAAGAACACTAATTCAAAGGGATACATGTACCCCTATGCTAACTGCAGCATTATTTACAATAGCCAAGATATGGAAGCAGTCCAAGTGTCCATCAATTGATGAATGGATAAAGAGGTGATGTATATACCTACAATGGCATAGTCATAAAAAGAATGAAATCTTGCCATTTAAAAGGATATGGATGGAGCTAGAGTATAATGCTTAATAAAGTAAGTCAGAGAAAAATAAACAGCATATGATTTCACTTGTCTGTAAAATTAAGGAAACAAGCAAAGGTTAAAAACTGAGAGACAGATGGGGCGCCTGGATGGCTCAGTGGGTTAAGCCGCTGCCTTCGGCTCAGGTCATGATCTCAGGGTCCTGGGATTGAGTCCTGCATCAGG
Source organism: Mustela nivalis (assembly GCF_964662115.1). Taxonomy (NCBI): domain Eukaryota; kingdom Metazoa; phylum Chordata; class Mammalia; order Carnivora; family Mustelidae; genus Mustela; species Mustela nivalis. Next base: position 102,672,604 of record NC_139029.1, on the reverse strand, counting down.
CTCTCTGCTCAGCAGGGAGCCTGCTTCCTCCTCTTTCTCTCTGCCTGCCTCTCTGCCTACTTGTGATCTCTCTCTGTCAAATAAATAAATAAAATATTAAAAAAAAAAAAAAAACTGAGAGACAGAGAGACAAATCAAGAAACAATTAGAATAAACTGTTGGTTACTGGGGGGGGGGGGGGTTGGAGGAGAATAGGTGAAACAGGTTATGGGGAACGAGGAGTGTACTTGTGGTAAGTAGAGTGATGTATGGAAGTGCTGAATTATTATACTGTACACTTGTAACTAATAAAACACTGTTATGTTAACTACATTAAAATAAAAACTTGAAATCTTTTTTTTAAAAAGATTTTACTTATTTATTTCAGAGAGAGAGAGAGAAGGCCTGGGAGCCAAGGGAGGGGCAAAGGGAAAGGGAGAGGCAGAGTATCTCAAGCAGACTTCTGAGGAGCTTGATCTCAGGACCCTGAGACCATTACCCGAGCTGAAAGCAAAAGTTAGCTGCTTGCTTAACTGACTGAGCCACCCAGGTGCTTCCAGAAGGACTAGCCTCAGAGTAGCAGATTAATTCTTTATTCTTGTATATAACAATTTCCTAAGTGCCATACTGAATTCCTTGGGCAATTCATCCTTCCTTTCTACTACCCAAGCACAAACTGTGGTGTAACTTTCTTTATGGGATGCCTGAGTGGCTCAGTCATTAAGCATCTGCCTTCGGCTCAAGTCATGATCTCAGGATCCTGGGATCAAGCCCAGCATTGGGCTCCCTGCTCTGGCGGGAAGCCTGCTTCTTTCTCTCCCACTCCCCCTGCTTGTGCTCCTTCTCTCGCAGTGTATCTCTGTTAAATAAATAAATAAAATCTTTTAACAAATAAATAAATAAATAAACAAACACTGCAATCCCAAAGAACAAGGGTTAGTTCTATTCATGCCAATAAAGGGGCATACCTTGTTAATAATAAAGATTATTACAAAAGCAGGATTTTAGCATTATGAGATCCAAAGAGGATCAATTACCTATGTCCTAAATTTCATAAATGTTTTTGCAATTCAGATTTTTAAGCTTAAACACAATAGGACTATATAATCATTTAAAAAAATTATATCAGGTTATACACCAAACTTTGCTGCCATTCATTTAATAAAATTTGAGTGCTTGGAGCAAAAGCAGTAAATAAACAGACATGGTCCCTGCCCTCAAAGGGTCTAGATTCAGGGAAGAAAGAAAGAAAAAAAAGGTAAAGCATTTGCAACTTTATATTGGTTGCAGGTTGTGAAGGGTAGATAATCATCTTCTGGTTTCCATATACCTGTGTTGTTTGATTTGTTCCAACACACCTTATTCATGATAAAAAAAAAAAAACCACAAAGTAGCAAAGTAATAAAAGATACAAGTTATACATACTCATTACAGAGAAATTAAAAGATATACCTATATAAATAGAAAATGAAGTCGGCCTGGGGACACCTGGGTGGCTTAGTCTGTTAAGCAGCTGACTCTTGGTTTCAGCTCAGGTCATGATCTCAGGGACCAAACTCTGTGTTCAGTGGGGAGTCCTTTGAGGATGTGAGTGCCCGCTCTCCCTCCCTCCTTCTCCCCTCTCACCCAATTGCATGCTCTCTTTCTCAAATAAATAAATCGATCTTTAAATGAAGATTCTTGCCTGTCATTCTATCATCCTCATATCACTTATTCACATTCTGATGAAAATTCTCTTAAACTTCTTTTTAGGATAGTGATGCACAAGCATATATGTAATATAAACATGGGCTTATATTTCATGCTGCTTTTTTTATAGCCTGCTTTTTCCATTTAGTATTAGAAATATTTTTCGGGATGTGTCCAGATCTACAGTATTATTTCTCAACAATGTGGCTTTCTACTTTGGGAAGTTTAAGGTTTAAGAGACAATAATAGACATCTTCATTTTTTTCTACATTTAAAGTTCATGGATTATATAACATTAGCTGAATTAAAAAACAGGTAACTCTTCAATATCACAGATCTGTGCATTACTTAGGGCTCAGCATTAATTAAGATTTCTGGGCCAAAGTTGGACACCTAGTCAAATCAAGTAGCCAACTCATTTTTACTTTTTACTGCAAACCCCTAACTTAAGAGAACTTTCCCACTTCACTATGGTTAGCCACCTAGGCTACCCCTAAAAGTTACACCAAAAAGAAATTATTGTGTATTTGTAATATTAGAAAATAACAGTATAATGGTGTGCCTGGATGGCTCAGTTGTTAAGGGTCTGCCTTGAACTCTAGTCCTGATGCCAGGATCCTGCCCTGCCTCGGGCTCCCTGCTCAGTCTCGGGCTCCCTCTCCCACCCTCCCTGCTTGTATTCCCTCCCTCGTTCTCTGTCAAATAAATAAATAAAATCTTAAAAGAAAGAAAGAAAGAACAGTATAATAAACTAAGACAAAACCCATGAAATCAAATTAGTTTAGTTCTCTTTAATCGCGAGGCTTACTTGGGGGGGATAAGGAGGTAGATGAGGATGTCCAGAAATGAGAAAGTAACTTCTATGGCTATTTCAAAGCTTTAAGTGAAGTTAGTAAAACAAACTCTCTATTACATCAGTCACGATTTAAATTTATACTTAAAAGTTTCCTTTCCCTTCATACTGTTGTATTATTAGCACTTGTCACACTTATTAGCAAAGACTGAGGCTTTTTTAATCTCATAAACTAGAGAGGAAAGAAGAAAAGGGAAAAAGAAGAGATATTCTGGTAATGCTACTATGTAAGAGTTGGAAGTAGAGGAGGGAAAGGTAAGGGACTTTTTTTTTTTTTTTAAGATTTTATTTATTTATTTGACAGAGAGAGAGAGAGACAGAAGAGACACATGCCGAGAGAGGGAACACAAACACAGAGAGTGGAAGACCCTGGGATCATGACCTGAGCAGAAAGCAGACACTTAAGGACTGAGCCACCCAAGCACCTGGTAAGGGACTTTTGAAGTATGTATTTAGAATTCATGATGCATTCACACTTCAGCTAATCTCAGTTGTGAATGAGCAAAGGGAAGAGAAAGTCTACTCCATGATTCTCCAGGAAGAAAAAGACAATTCAAGAGGCAGCACTGCTTTAAAGACCGTAACAGAAACAAAGACAAAAAGAGTACAGTTTTATGCCAAATTCACATGTTGATGTGATAAAAACATTTAGTAATTTATAAAAATGAAATCCTCAAAAAAAAAAAAAAAAATGAAATCCTCACTTACTGACAATTTCCAGAATTCTAATTTTATCTAATACTAAAAATCTACTCTAGCCCACCAATATCTTTACTGTTTTTCTGAATACATCACGTCACATGGAGTTAACTTCCTCCATGACATCTTAGGTAGCATTCTGAAAACTCTAACATACTAAACTGTATGTCTATTTCTTTCTTTTTGAGTAACTATTTCCCTAATTAGTTTAGGTGTGTACTTTTAGATCATGAATTAAGGACAGAGGCTATTACTACTTTTAAAAATTTAACTTCCACCTCCAAAAGTCAGCATTAGATAAACTTCAAGGAATTTGATCTCCCCAGTTTTTGAGAAGCAGAGAAAAACATGCAACCAGGCAAAAACCTTCCAGGAATACGAAGTTATGCTTTCTGGACCTAGTTAGTGCCCTATATAGTCAAAGAGGCAGAAAAGCTTTTTTGTTTTTATTTTTTATTTTATTTTTTTTAAGAAGAGTATGGGCATGAGAGTAGGGGAGAGAGGGAAAGAGAAATCTTAAAGGCTTGATCTCACGACTCTGAGATCATGACCTAAGCCAAAATCAGGAGTTGGACATTTGACTGACTGAGCCACCCAGGATCCCCTTGTTTGTTTTTAAATAACGAAAAAAAAATTACTGAAGACAACTTCTGGCATCTAAAATTTAATTTAATCAGCCTCGCTTGCAAAGTTATTACTACACCAGCAGATCATGCCTTCTGTAATGCTTCATTTTTGCCTGTTTCTCACAGACTGAAAAACTGGCTAATGTCCATGTTTTGGCCAAGTCCTGTTCCCTTTCACATGCTAATTTATTTATTGCTTGGACAAGAGTTTCTAAATATAAACCCATTTCACATTTTATAAAATAAAGAATTTGAGTAGTAGTAGAGCATGGGAAGTTGGGAAGCTTTATCCTTCAATGGCAGGTTCTGCTTGGCACAATTTCAAGTTATATTCTGGAATACCTGTGTATGTTCTGGTTTTCTTCAGCAACCCAAAAATATGTTCATCAAATCAAGATCTAAATGGGTCATTTCAATTTATTAATAAAAGACCTGTCTTGTTCAAGAATCTAAAAAAACGTACTGGTTAGATTTTTAAAAAAATTTATTTATTTATTTATTTATTTTATTTGACAGGCATAGATCACGAGTAGGCCCAGAGGCAAGCAGAGGGGAGCGGGAGCAGGCTCCCCGGTGAGCAGAGAGCCTAATGGGATGCCTGGCTCTATCCCAGGACCCTGAGATCATGACCTGAGCCCAAGGCAGAGGCTTAACCCACCGAGCCCACCCAGGCACCCCTGTACTGGTTAGATTATTATTACAAACATATGTACTGTTAGGGTTGTGTCATTTATTACTTTGAATATACATGTGTATTTGAATATAGTAGGTGGTATTTCTACTAGAATCTTACTTCATTTCCAGGATTCTGAACCCAAATGGGGAGCATAAGTGGATTACAATTCATTAAAAAGATAAAGAAATCTTTTCTTTTTCTTGCAAAAGGCTGAGTTCACTGACAGATAATTAACATTATACTTACTTTCACATAAACATAGCTTAAGTTTTGAGGACCAGAGACAACGTAGTAATACGCTAACATTTCATTTCCAAGCTTTATTCTCGTTTTAAATGTTCTCAAACCATATTTTCCTTCATCCCTTTCTAGTAACTTCTTGTACACATGGTAATTCTTTTTTTTTTTTTTTTTTAAGATTTTATTTATTTATTTGACACAGAGAGAAATCACAACTAGGCAGACAGGCAGGCAGAGAGAGAGGGGGAAGCAACCTCCCTGCTGAGCAGAGAGCCTCATGCTGGAACTTGATCCCAGGACCCTGAGATCATGACCTGAGCCAAGGCAGAGGCTTAACCCACTGAGCCACCCAGGTGCCCCACACATGGTAATTCTTTTTTTCTTTCTTTTTTTTTTTTTAAAGATTTTATTTATTTGATAGACAGAGATCACAAGGAGGCAGACAGGCAGAGAGAGAGAAGGAAGCAGGCTCCCTGCCGAAAAGAGAGCCCGACTCGGGGCTCCTAGGATCACGACCTGAGCCGAAGGCAGAGGCCTTAACCCACTGAGCCACCCGGGCGCCCCACACATGGTTAATTCTTTAATAAACATCCCTTCAATGAATCTGAACTTCATTATTATGCTACCTTTTTGACCCTATCTCAAAAAACTAAGTTGTTTTGTTTTCTTGTTTTATCAGTAACAGACAAACCACAGTAGAGTATTAAAGTTGAATACTGTCTAGAGTCAAATCATTACCCACCATTCTTCAATGTATATCTGAGAAGTTTTTTGTTTTAAGATTTTATTTATTTATTCCCAGAGAGAGAGAGTGAGCACAGGCAGGCAGGCAGGCAGCACAGGCAGGCAGAGAGGCAGCAGAGGCAGAGGGAGAAGCAGGCTTCCTGCCAAGCAAGGAGCCTGATGTAGGACTCGATCCCAGGACACTGGGATCATGACCCAAGCCAAAGGCAGCCGCTTAACCAACTGAGCCACCCAGGTGTCCCTATCTGAGAAGTTTTTAAAATTTAATTTTATTTAAAGTCAATTAATTAACATATAGGATATTATCAATTTCATAGGTAGAGTTCAATAATTCATTAGTTTTATGTAACACCCAGCGCTCATTACATCACATGTCCTCCTTAATGCCCATCACCTTGTTACCCCATCCTACCTTCCCCTCCAACAACCCTCAGTTTCTTTCCTATGGTTAAGAGTCTTCTGGGTGCCTGGGTGGGTGGCTCAGTTCTTAATCTCCCTTCAGCTCAGGTCATGATCCCAGGGTCCAGGGATCAAGGCCTGCATAGGGCTCCCTGCTCAGCAGGGAGCCTGCTTCTCCCTCTCACACTCCCCTTGCTTACATTCCCTCTCTTGCTGTTATTTTTCCCTCCCTTCCTCTATGCTCTTCTGTTTTCTTAAATTCCACATGAATGAAATTATATGGTATTTGTTTTTCTCAGACTGACTTATTTCCCTTAGCATAACACCCTCTAGTTCCATCCATGTCACTGCAAGATATCTTTTATTTTGATGGCTGAATAATTAATATTCCCTTTGTGTATACATATCATATTTTCTTTAACCGCTCATCTGTCCATGGACATCTGGGCTCTTTCCATAGTTTGGCTATTGCGAACATGGAAAACTTTTAGAAGATATTCATAGCTGCTAAAGATGTAGCAAAAATAAGTCCGCATTATTACCTCAAAATATACTAGGTTAAACTTAAATATGGGATGCCTGGCTGGCTCAGTCGGTTAAGCATCTGTCTTCAGCTCAGGCGGCGATCCCAGTCCTGGAATTGAGTCCCACATTGGGCTCCTTGCTCTCCCTCTGCCTGCCACTCCCCTGCCTGTCTTTCTCTCAGACAAATATAAAAAATCTTTAAAAAACAAAAACAACCAGGGCGCCTAGGTGGCTCAGCTGGTTGGGCAACTGCCTTTCCATTCAGGTCATGATCCTGGAGTTCCAGGATCGAGTCCCACACTGCACTCCCTGCTCAGCAGGAAGTCTGCTTCTCCCTCCAACCTTCCCCCTCATGCACGCTCTCTCTCAAATAAATAAATAAAATCTTAAAAAAAAAAAAAACTTAAATAGCTGCCTTAATTGCTGACAAGACTATATTGTCTTTTAAAATAATTATCAGTTCCTTTATTAGAAATATTCAATTTTCTTTTTTTTTTAAAGATTTTATTTATTTGTCAGAGAGAGAGCGAGCGAGAGCGAGCACAGGCAGACAGAGTGGAAGGCAGAGTCAGACTCCCTGCGGAGCAAGGAGCCTGATGTGGGACTCGATCCCAGGACGCTGGGATCATGACCTGAGCTGAAGGCAGCTGCTTAACCAACTGAGCCATCCAGGCGTCCCAGAAATATTCAATTTTCAAAGGAGTGTTTTTATTTTCCTGGGAACTGTAGTTATCGTTAAACCATCTGTTTTCCCTCTACTAACTTCTCAAGTAGTATTCTAGATGGCAGCAAATACAAACATCATTACACAGTCACAATAGAAAGGACGGGTCTTGGGCACCTTAGTGGCTCAGCTGATTAAGTGTCTGCCTTCAGCTCAGGTTATGATACCAGATGCTGGGATCAAGTCCCATATCAGGCTCCCTGCAGGGAGCCTGCTCCTCCCTCTCCCTCTGTCCCTCCCCTCCATTCAGCTTGCGCTCTCTCACACACTCCCTCTCTCTCAAAATAAATAAATAAAATCTTAAAAGAAAAAAAAAGAAAGAAAGAAAGAAAGAAAAAGAGAAGATTTGTCTTTCTTTCATTTTTATTTAAGTAATCTCTACACCCAACATGGGGCTCAAATTCACCCATGACTCACATACTCTTCTCAATGAGCCAGTCAGGCACCCCAAGGATATGTATTTCTAATCTCCAGAGCAGGTACTTCAAACCTGAATTCCACTAACCCCATTAAGGATTCGTTCAGCTGAGCAAAATAAAAGCCTGCATCTAATAGAGTGAACTGATAAAGATAACATTGGAAGCAATGTGAAGTATTTTGCTGATTATATCCAAAGAGGGTAAGAAAGTCCTCCAAGTCAATAAAGACACAATCTGGGGCACGTGGGTGGCTCAGTAGGTTAAACCACTGCCTTCGGCTCAGGTCATGATCTCAGGGTCCTGGGATTGAGCCCCGCATTGGGCTCTCTGCTCAGCAGGGAACCTGCTTCCTCCTCTCTGCCTGCCTGCCTCTGCCTGCTGGTGATCTCTCTCTGTCAAAAATAAATAAAATCTTTAAAAAAAATAAAAAATAAAAAAAATAAAGACACCATCTATTTCATTTAACTTGTGGCATTTAAGAGAATTTGGGGGGCACATGGTTAGCTCAATCAGGGGAGTGTACAACTCTCGATCTTGAACTTGTGAGTTCAAGTCTAGAGCTTACTTTTGAAAGTTTTTAAAAATTAAAAAAAAAAAAACACAGAATTTTGGAAACCATAATTTTAAGTTATATAAACATATACTTCCTGAATACAAAGGAAAACTATTCTGCCAAATTTTATAGAAATCATCTTACTACCCTTAAAATACACAAACATTTTGTTCCCTATCATTTGTGTGGTCAAAATTTACGATTTAGTACACAACAGTCAATGGCCAAACAATTTACATAAACCTGTGATATCATGATTTATATGCTATATTCCATCACAGCTTCTGACTAACCATTCCTGTATCAGAAAAGACATATAAAAGAGTTAGGAGGAGTTAGGAGCAGAGGTTCTTAGTCTCTTTGGTGCCACAGATTCCTTTGACAATTCGGTAAAACCTGTCATTATTCTTGTCAGAATAATGTTTTTAAATGCATAAAATACAAACATACAATTGTCAAAATATATTTTTAATTGACATGTGCTTTTAAAAATAACAAGTTAGATAAGATCTAGTAGTTGGTCTAATAATTACAGTAACTTTAAAGTAATGATGAGTTTAAACAATTTCAAGTTGGCTGCAACCACTGTATCATATGAAAATGATGACAAAGTCACAGGTGCTGCAAAACTACTCATTGCTTGTTGCCTACATTCATAGTCGGAATAACTAGATTTTATGTAGAAGTTAATGAGAAGATGTAACTTTTTTTCTTCAGCAAATTCAGAGACCCCCTGCATTCCATTGACCATGGAAGACCAATCTGCAGATCCAGATTAAAAACCGCTGATAGGGGAAGAGAAGAGAGAGTTAACAAAGTAAAACCCGAGTCTCAAAACTATATAAGGCAACTCTGAAAAGCCCTGTTAGAAGTACAGTTATCATGATGAACACTGAGTAATGTACAGAATTGTTCAATCACTATATTGTATATCTGAAACTCATAACACTGTTAAATGTATTAGATTTAAAATAAAAACTTAAAAAAAAAAAAGCCCTGTTGCTATCCAACACAGTTTAACACACTAGAGCAGTATTTTCAAGCTTTCATTCACTCAATAATTTTGGTGATTTACACAGTAAGAGCAAAATCAAAGGGGAGAAATATTTTTCAACAAATGATCAAATATGTAGCTTACAATGCTTGTACATTTTGAGAAACTTCTCCTTTATATGAAGGCTAAGTCACTGTAATCACATCAGATTAGATTTAACAATACTATCAGCTGTGATTAGTACCATAGTAGTAGTAAGGAAAACCAACAGTGCTGGACCCTGCTTCTTCTGCCTAAGTCGTCAGTTATACTCCTCAACAGCTTAGCCCCTGAGCCAGTCTCCCTTTTGGTAGATGTGAACTCCTGCTGTCACTGTGTGCACTGTGACCCCAGAAGAGAAAGCATCATTTCCTTAAGATCAGCATTGCTGGGGGGCACCTGGGTGGCTCAGGGGGTTAAAACCTCTGCCTTCAGCTCAGGTCATGATCTCAGGGTCCTGGGATGGAGCCCCTCAAGCCCCGCAAGCCCCACATAGCATCGGGCTCTCTGCTCAACAGGGAGCCTGCTCCCGCCTCCCCACACCCCCAGTCAAATAAATAAGTAAAATCTTAAAAAAAAAAAATCATCATTGCTGTTTCATTACTTCCTTATAGGAAACACAAGGGCTCAAACATCTCAACTATACTAAACTTGGCATATAGATCATTATAAAATGGATCCTATAACCGGGCAAAGAGAAAAAAAAAAATTACAGGGAAAAAAGCATGGAGAAAAAGTTCAGTTTGTCAGTGCAAGTTAAAGGAAGAATAACATACAACTCAGAAGGGTAACCTGGCAGTCATATACTGAAAACTTTATCCAGACAAGTATTAAATTTGGTAGGCATTAGAAAACCATGAGAAAATGTTGATTATAGAAATGACATGATCAGACTGGTAGGAAATCAGTTATGGTTGAATAATCTTCAAAAAAGCAGGAAAAAATATACAGTGGAAAAAAGACACACTCTTTAATAAATGGTGCTGGGAAAATTGGACAGCTATGTATGGAAGAATGAAACTCGACCATTCTCTTACACCATACACAAAGATACACTCAAAATGGATAAAAGACCTCAACATGAGGCAGCAATCTATCAAAATCCTAGAAATCATAGGCAGTAACCTCTTCAACATCGGCCACAGCAACTTTTTTCAAGACACGTCTCCAAAGGCAAAGGAAACAAAAGCGAAAATGAACTTTTGGGACTTCATCAAGATCAAAAGTTTCTGCACAGCAAAGGAAACAGCCAACAAAACAAAGAGGCAACCCAGAGAATGGGAGAAGATATATGCAAATGACACCACAGACAAATGGGCTGATATCCAGAATATATAAAGAACTCCTCAAATTCAACCCTCAAAAAACAGATAATCACATCAAAAAATGGGCAGAAGACATGAGCAGATACTTCTTCAAGGAAGACATACAAATGGCTAACAGACACATGAAAAAATGTTCATCATCATTAGCCATTAGGGAGATTCAAATCAAAACCACATTGAGATACCACCTTACACCACTTAGAATGGCCGAAATTAACAAGACAGTAAAAACGAGTGTTGGAGAGGATGTGGAGAAAGGGGACCCCTCTTACACTGTTGGTGGGAATGCAAGTTGGTGCAGCCACTTCGGAAAAAACAGTGTGGAGATTCCTTAAGAAACTAAAAATAGAGCTACCCTATGACCCTGCAATTGCAATACTGGGTATTTACCCCAAAGATACAGATGTAGTGAAGGGCTATCTGTACCCCAATGTTCATAGCAGCAATGGCCATAGTTGCCAAACCGTGGACAAAACCAAGATGCCCTTCAACAGACGAATGGATAAAGATGTGGTCCATATATACTATGGAGTATTATGCCTCCATCAAAAAGGATGAATACTCGGGGCGCCTGGGTGGCTCAGTGGATTAAAGCCTCTGCCTTCAGCTCAGGTCATGATCTCAGGGCCCTGGGATCAAGCCCCATATCAGGCCCTCCTGAGCAGAGAACAGGCTCCCTGCTTCCCTTCCTCTATCTCTGCCTGCCTTTCTGCCTACTTGTCAACTCTGTCTGTCAAATAAATAAATAAAATCTTAAAAAATATTAAAAAAAGAGAGAAGTGAGCTGGGGGAAACTGGAGGGGGAGACAAACCATGAGAGACTGTGGACTCTGAGAAACAAATTAAGGGTTTTGGAGGGGAGAAGGGTGGGCATGGGTGAGGCTGGTGGTGGGTATTAAGGAGAGCATGTACTGCATAGAGTACTGGGTGTGGTGCATAAACAATGAATTTTGGAACACACACACACAAATAAAATTAAATTAAATTTTAAAAAAGGAACTGGTAGAACACCATAGAACAGACTGGAGAAGGGGAACGGCAATGATCGGAGGTACAAGGCCACAGCAAAAATCATAGCAGCAGCCAAAACTAGGGAGTAATGATAAAATGAAAAGCGGGGTTGGTGGAGGGAGAGAATGGACACAAGAGATAAGAAGAGGAACTCTGGCACATAGTTGCATTTGGGAGAGCAGGGGACCCACTAGGGAAGTATTAAGATGACTCAGAGGTTTTAAGCCTAACTACCTGAAATAATGTAATCAGAAGAAAAGACTAGGTTTGGGGGATGAAGGGAAGTTGAGAACAGGCAGAAATAATGAACCTCAGGTAACATTTTAAGTATGAAATGCCCAAGAGATAACTACAAAAGCAGATCACAGATAAGAGTAATCAATCTCTGTATTTAAGGAATTTTAATTCTATATTCCAGTTACAGCTTGAGATTTAGATTTGGTAGTGATTCTACCAGAAATTCCACAAAAGCTATGGGAACAAATAAACTGAAAGAGCAGAGAAGACCAAAAGAGACCCTATCAATGTAAGAATAGAAATTCTAAATATTCCAAATACTAAAAACCATTTGAAATGCTCATATCGAGTGCTAAAAACATTTTAACAAAATACCGGCTTTTAAAGAGGCTATATCTTGATACATTTAAATACATTTCTCCAGGGGCACTTGGGTGGCTCAGCGGGGTTAAGCATCTGCCTTAGGCTCAGGTCAGGATCCCTGGGATGGAGTACCACATCCCCACGTCAGGCTCATGGCTCCTGGCTCCGCGGGAAGCCTGCTTCCCCCCTCCCTCTGCCTGTCACTCACTCAACTTGTGTGCTCTGTCAAATAAGTAAATAAAATCTTAAAAAATACATACATACAAGCCTCCAAAAAAGATAGTGTCTCAATACATATGATATTCTATTAAAACACACAAACTTTGGGGCACCTGGGTGGCTCAGTCATTAACCATCTGCCTTCGGCTCAGGTCATGATCCCAGGGTCCTGGGATGGAGTGCCCCACTGGGTTCCCTGGGTTCCCTGGTAGGCAAGGAGCCTCCTTCTCGCCCTTCCCCTCCCCCTGCTTGTGTTCCCTTCTCTCTCAGTCTCTCTCTCTCTCTGTCAAAAAAACAAAAACAAAAACAAAACACACACAAACTTTAACTTGCCCTTACTATTCAAAAACCACTTAGAGGAAGGTAGTTAAAAGGTAACAAACTTCCAATCATAAGTACTAGATATGTTAAGGTAAAACATGATGACTATAATTAACACTATTATATTATATATAGGAAGGTTAAGAGAATAAATTCTGAGTTCTCTTTGAAAGGAAAAAAATTTTTTTGCTCTTTTTATCTGATGAGCTGATGGATGATAACTAAACTTATTTGTGGCAATCATTTCATAATATATGTTAGTCAAGCCATCATGCTATGTATCTTAAACTTACACAGTAATGTCAGTTATATCTCAAAATAAAACTGGGGGAAAAAACCCTATTTTCTATAGAGGTATTCTAGTTAATCAATTAGGAAGGAATGTTAGAGAGGGGTGCTTGCTTGGCTCAGTCGCTTGCCTGCCTTCCCTGCCTTAGGCTCTGATTCTGATACCAGAGTCCTGGGATCAGCCCCGCATCAGGCTCCCTGCTCTGCGGGAAGCCTGCCTCTCCTTCTCCCCCTGCTTGTGTTCCCTCTCTCTGTGTCAAATAAATAAAATCTTTAAAAAAATAAATAAATAAAAAGATTTTATTTATCTGAGAGAGAGAAAACAAGCAGGAGGAGCAGCAGGCAGAATGAGAAACAGGCTCTCCACTGAGCAGGGAGCCACATGTAAAACTTAATCCCATGACCCTGGGATCACAACCTGAGTCAAAGGCAGATGTTTAACCGACTGAGCCACCTAGGCATCCCTAAATAAATAAAACCTAAAAAAAAAAAAAAAAAAGAGGAATAGGAGAGAAAGGCCATTTGCAAGCCACTAGTGAAGAAATGGAGACACACCATTAATTTAGCAGAGTCAGTGATAACCAAAGCCCTCCTGATGGAAATATACATCATCACCTGTGAATTGTATTTGTTCTCTCCTCCACACTGTTCCTACTCTCAGAAATCAAACCTGAACTGATCTAAGCATGCCTGAAGTCTTCAAACTAGCTACTAATTTATAGGAAATACGGGGAAGCCAGGGATACGCTGAACTAAAACATGTTAAAATTATTCCAGAGGGACATATTCAACAAAATCCAAAATAAGGGAAACCAGGAAAAATAAGCTGGTTCCTTCAGCAAATCAATGAAGAGAAATGACAAAGGGGGAAACTGCAGATTAAAAGATATAGCAACCAAACGTAATGTGTGACTGTGTTTGGATTCCAAATCAAACAAACCAATTACTTAAAAGCAACCTGGAGTGGAGTGGTGCCTGGGTGGCACAGGTGCTTGAACACCCAACTCTTTCTTGGTTTGGGCTCAGGTCACCATATCAGGGTAGTAAGATGGAGTCCGAATCAGGCTCCATTGTCCACACTCAGCATGAAGTCTGCCTGACTTATCTCTTTGCTCCCTCTCTACATGGTTTCTTTCTCTCTCTCAAATAAACATTTAGATCTTAAAAAATTAAAAAACAAACAAACAAACAAACAAACAAAAAACCCTAGGGGTACAATGCCTGGCTGGCTCAGTCAATAGAGCATGTGACTCTTGATCTTGGGGTCTTGAGCTCAAGCCCTGTGTTGGGTATAGAGCTTACTTAAAAAAACACAAACACAGAAACAAAAAACAAAGCCAACTGAGGAAAATTTGAATACTGCCTGGTTATTTGGTTATGTTCATTTTTACATATGAGACAACAGTATGTGGTTATGATTTCCTGGAATCCTATCTTTTAAAGATATACTTAAATATTCATAGACAAATTAATTATCCACATATGATTTGCTTCCGAATAACCCAGCAGGTGTAGGGGAGTAGAAAAGGGATAGATAAAACACTGGCTCTCAACTGCGTTTGAAATTTTTTGATAGAAGTTTGTTTAGAGGGGAATAAATAAGAAAAAAAAAATCACTATCAATAACACCAACAGAACTACAAAGAGGACAGGAATGGATTTGTTTTATTTCCAAGACTGACAACCCGAGCAGCCCTGGGTTAATCATACAATGTCTTAATTGCCCCCACTGGTTAAATGGAAATAAATACTATCCAGTAAACCCACAAAATCGTATTTGGTCAAGTTAGAAAGCTTGGAGATACTTTTAACTCTGGCTGCCCTAGTTTCCCACATCTGTGGGTTCCCCCCTCTCATGTCCTCCCACTACTGTCCATCACTGTGGTCTCACACACTCCCAAAAGCCTCCCTCAGCCTGTTTCCCACATTGTATACAGAATGAAGTTCCTAAAAAGCAAAATACGATCCTCAACTCCACTTCAAACCCTTAAACTGCTTTTGATTAGCTACAAGGCAAGAGTGCTTCCTTAAATTTTTAAGATAGTCCCTTCCTTAATTCTTTAAAATGACTTATAAGGCTTTCCATTATCTGATATTATCTATCTCTCCAACTTCCATCTCTCCCAAATCTCCCTTCTCCCTCTTATGCTTTAGCTTTGGTAAATTCATGCAGTTTTTCCAACGTACCCTGTACTCTGGAGCTTCAGCATTCATTGCTGGAATGCTTTTTCCACCATCACTTCCTGGCTCAGTTAGCTCCTAACCGTCAAGTCTAAAAAGTTAAGTAGCATTTCCTCACAGAAGCCTACCCAGATTGCTTCTATACTAGGTTGGGTGTCTTCGCATAAGTATAGAATACACCATTTCGTTCCCCAGGAATCTGTACTTTCTCTATCATAACACTCAGTATTTCTTTATAAAGAGTAGTTGTAGTAACCACTGTTACCAGTTTATCTGCTCTTCAGTTAAACTACAAACTCCAGGAGGAACAGGGCCAGAACCTGTTTATTGCTGAAACCTAAGTCTCTTAGTGCCTAGCAGCTAATAACAAATTGCTGAATACATAAATACCCACAACTCTCTAGTCTGTTTTTCTCACATCCAAGTTCCATCTTCATCTGCTCAAAAACAGACTGACCATATAGGCATTTACAAGGACCTAAATCCTACATAGGGATGCATTATAAAGTGGACTGAAAACACAATGGGAATGAAGGACATAAATTGGGCAAAAGCTACTCCAATATCTATTTTTAGTATAAAATAATTTACATCCATGTTAACAATTTTACAGAAAGCTCAAGAGTGCCGATCTGATTAACAGGAGTCAAAAGACATTAATTCCCACACAAACAACAAGTTTTCATCTAAAATGTTAAGTCACTTAACTTCTCCAATTTCAATTTCCTAATCTGTAAAACAAGGGAATCTGACTAGCGAGTCATTAAGATCTTTTCCAGGATTAATGTTATTTATATGCATTAATATTTAGAAGACAAAAAGACATGTAAAACTATTCAAACACTATCAAATGGTTTCATCCTATGACCTTTTTAAAAAATCTGTTTAGGGATGTTATAGCCTATTAGGTTAAGCTTACAACCAATGCTTTAAATCTATTCAGCTATAAAAATCTCACAAAATCTCTCCAGACCATTGACTTACATATTTAATAAGAGAAACTGCAATACGATTAAAAAACAGCATTTATCTAAACCCTAAATTACTCAAGTATGTTAAATTCTGAAATAAAACTTACCCATTACCTGTATTAAAGCCTAGATATCTTGAATTCCTGATTTTTTCCTATGGCAATTTTAAGGCAAAGTTGTACTTCACAGCATAAGACTTGGACTCATATGGGCTCTACTTAACGCCATACTAAAAAGCTGACGATACGCAGTCTCTAATTCACTCACAGTTCTGGTAAACGACACTGACATTGTTTATTGATGCCTAATTCCTAGTCATACTCTTCCAAACTTGCACACAATACTGAGTTCACGACATTCCACTAGTTACTAAGCCCACATTTGTTTTATCAGGCACTGATATGTGCGCATTTTATTTCGAAACCGGAATAACTTTTAGGAAATAATAAAAAACATTTCAAAACTAGCTATGGTAAAGAGTAGCTCTGTAAACATTCTACTGTTATCAGGAGGCGTCTAGCTCGTAAGCAAATGGTGCAAACCGGCTCAAGCAGAAATCCGTTTGTTTCTTGGTTGAAAATAATTACAAAGTGGTTTTGGCCAGTGCTCGTCACACCAAGTAAGTCGTGACAAAGAAATGAAATGCTAAAATGCACGTGGAAGAAAAGGATGTACTTGGAACAAAACGCGTGCATCTGACCAAGTGTAACGCTATCCTTCAGATCCCTCCCAACAGGGCCGCCTTCAAGACCAGGAGCGCGAGGGCGCTCCAGTCGAGATTCTGCAGCCACAGGTTGAATGACAAAGAGTCCCCGTCAGCACCAGTCCCCGCGTCGGCCAGCTGCACTATTCCCTCCGCAAAGTCCACGCGAACCCTGCAGTCACGTCTTGGCTGCGGGGACTGCGGCTCCCCAAACCACCCTCGCAAGTCACCAGGTGGGGCAAGGATTGGCTGGCCGAGGTTGGGGCGGGCATGCCACGAGTCCAAAATAACTCCCGCCCCGCGTCCCTTTCCTCCGAGCAGAACGCGGCCAGGAGAGCGGGGAGGCACCACGTGAGCCAGCCCCACGTCGTCCCTTTTCCAAATCAAAAGCATCTCTTGAGGAGACTCCTGAACGCTAGGGGAAAAGCTACTTCCCCAAGGTCACCGGCATCCAAACCCAACTCCCCGGCCAGGCCGGTGGCCCGCACCTGACTACGGGGCCGCAGCCCCTCCGGGCGAGGGAAGGCGCTGTCCCCATCGCCTCAAGGTCTCCTTCCCCAACGCCGCGTTCCGGTGCTACGCGGCTGCCCGCGGCCACGATGCCCCTGCCGGGCCGCATCCCTCCGCCGAGACCCAGGTCTGCGACCCAGTCCCGAGGCCCCCTCCCACCCGCCAGGGCGGCAGAGGCACCGCGGGGTCCGCGCCCAGCGCCGCCGCGGGCCGTTACCCAACTAACCGTTATGCGCGGTTCGCGCCGCCAAGCGTGTACGTGACACGGCTGGAGTCCCGCAGGGCCCAGGGTTCAGGTCGCGTCCTTCGCCAGCTACCTCGTTCGCTCGCTCGGGCACCCACGCGGCCGGCAGGTCACGTCGCAGCTCGCCAGCACTTTGTCGGGCCGGGCCCGCGGGGCTGCCTTATAATCCGCCGGGGCCCGAGCATGCGCACAGGGGGCGGAGTCGGCCCTCCCGGCCGCCGCCCCCTCCCCCCCCATACATACGCCCGAACAGCTACTCGCGCCTCCACACGCTCTCAGGCGCGCGCGCCCGCCCGTCCTCTGGCGCGCGCCGGCGCCCCCTCCCCGCCACGTGACCGGCGGCCCGGCAGGACCCGCGCCTCGCGCCCCCACCTCTGCGGCGTCCGATAGGGCTGGGGCTCTCCTCTGCGGACCTTGGCCCTCGGGTCTTCAGTCCAAGGAGTTCGCGGTGACCTACACGCGTGCGGGACTTCGGTGTCGGCCTCCCCCTCAGTCTCTGGCAGAGAAAAGGGAAAAGCCGCCAAGGACGGATGGGGCGTACCCCCGGGGGCCTGACTCAGGTGTGGGGGGCGACCGGCGCGGGGAGGAGCGGGGAAGCGACTGGAAGTGGAGGGACTGGGCAGAGTGTGAATGGACGCGTGGCCACCTCGGGCCCGGGAAGAGGCCGAAGGGGCGGGCGGAGAGAGCGCGGGCTGCGTCCTCAGCAGAGTTCGGGGAACTCAGGGAAGTCACTCAAACCCTCAGGGCCTGTTTCCTGTTCTCTAAAAAGGCAACCGTAGTAGAACCGACCTCCTGGGCACTTTTGGTGGTTTTGGGGAGAGAACTGATGCAACTTTCTTAATACAGAGCGTCCCCTGCGGCATTTGATGAAGGCTGGGCGTTAAACGCCGAAGTCGGGAGAGCAGAGCAGGTCAGAGTGTGGTGAGACGGGTCCCCGGGGTGGGGCGTATGTTGGAAACACGGAGAAATGAGAATGCAGAGGCCAAGTTTTTGTGGACACAGAATGTTGGGGACAGGATATTAATACAGCCAGCAGTTTTGTGGAACTGATTATGTACTTAGCAGTTCACCCGAATTACCATCATAGCCTTATGAGGTAGGTAACTATTCTTAACATTTCACAAATAAGGGGCTGGAGATTCAGAGAGGTTAAGTAACTTTGCAGAGGTCACAGAAAGTGAGCAACATCCAAAGTCAGACTCCAGAGCCTGATTTTGTTCTCACAGCCATTGTAGGTTCTTGAGCAAGACCAGACACAGTTTAGGTGATCAGGTTGAATAATCATGAGGTGTCTCTTATGTTGGCTTTTGGGAAATAACCAAAAATGTATGAAGGCTCCTGCCTTCAAGAAGTTTACAAGTTCTTTGGAGGGATTGAGTGAGGCTGAAGAAATCAACCAACATTTGAGGACCACTTGCTGTTGGCCCCAACCCTGCCCCCTCTGCCCTTAATTCTCCCTGCCCTGTGAGGTTGGCCTTAAGGTTTTGTGTTGCAAATGAAGAACTGTGATTGAGGAGTGGGGATTGAGGGATCAAGTTCTGAGATGTAAGTGTGCTTTCCCTTCACCCACTGTGCCTGGTTCACACAAAAGAAAGTTTTCCGTAATAGTTCAACACCTCAGAAGGCTGTCCAGAATCTGTCGCCAGGCAGTGCATAGGAGTAGTAACTGCTTTTCACCTTTAATAAATGCAGAGGATTCCAGCAGGGCTTTAGGATTGCTCGGGTGGTAGCAGCATTCATGGTCGATGATAGGAGAACGGATTTGGGGAGGCAAAATGGCACTAGTTCAGACATGGGCCTATGAGGCCCAGAACTGTAAAATGTAGTAGGAAGTGGTAGAATAAGTTGATTCCCAGGAAACCCGAAAAAAAAAGGCTTATATAGGAACAAAGTACCGTAGATTTATAATATCAACCCATGTCTCAGTTCCAGTTTTGATACTTTGCACTTACAAGCTCTTTATCCTTAGGCAAATTATTTTGCTCTCCAAGCCTCATTCTGTGCTCTGTAAAACAAGGATAATACCTACCTCATAGGATTTTTATGATAACAAAAATAGTATTTTACTTAAGTGTCTGGCATATAGTGAGCATTAAATAATTGTATAGTCATGGAAAACCATGAAACTCAATCCTTAAGATTAATCCTAAAAGCACTTCACTTGAATAGACCCCCTTCCAGGGCCCTAAGAGGAACCCTTACAGTGTGTTCCCAGGATTATGTTAGTGCTTTATTGTAATTTTGTATTCCTTTTCTTGAAAATGCCCACCAAAATTGTATAAACTTCAGGCTCCACAAAATCTGGATCTGCTCCTACTAGGAACGGTAGTGTTGTGGAAAGAGTATAGACTTTGGAATCAGAAGGTTTGTTTCCATAACTTACTATCTGTGTCACTTTGGACAATTTATTCATTGAACTCTTCTGGGCAGGCCAGGTAAACTGAATATAATAGCTACCAGCCTGAGCTGTTAAGATAATCAAGTAAGAGTATTTGCAGAAGGGGTTGGTAAATCTTGGAAAGCACTCTACAGGTGTTTGTGATTAATAATATAATTTGTTCATAAAGTGCATAAGAGGTAAAGATCAAAAGCAAGAGAAAGGTTTTCAGCCTAAAAGTAGAAATAGGGTGGGTGGGGTGCCTGGATGGCTCAGTGGGTTAAAGCCTCTGCATTAGGTTCAGGTCATGATCCCAGGGTCCTGGGGTCTACCCCCCCCCCCATGGGCTCTCTGCTCAGCAGGGAGCCTGCTTCCTCCTCTTTCTCTCTCTGCCTGCCTCTCTGCCTACTTGTGATCTCTGTCTGTCAAATAAATAAATAAAAATAAATAAAATCTTTTAAAAAAAAAAAAAGAAATAGGATGGGTGAGCTGGCAAAACTGATGAAATGATACAGGTAGAAGTCTTGGTTTTCTCCAGATTTTTTCCTGATTAATTCATGAAACACTGAAGAAATAAACTAGTAAGCACAGGATCCGAAATTTAGAGCTGAGAGGAAGTTTAACAGAATGGAAATTAAGGCCCAGAGGAGCTAATTATTCTGAGGCCACTTGTCTAATAAATGGTATGATCAGAAGAACCAGCTCTCCAGGCCCTAGGTTTTCTACTGTACCAAGTATGTTGTTATTTGTTTGTTTGTTTGTTTGTCTTTTGGGTGTTTTTTTTTTTTTTTTGAAAGGTTGTCCCTTTTTTGCCCTTAAGATTTTATTTATTTATTTAAGAAAGAGCACCGGCAAGATTAAAGGAGTAGGAGGAGCAGAGGAAGAGGGACAAGCAATTCTGCAATGAGGGCACAGGCTGGATCCCAGGACCCTGAGATCATGACCTGAGGCGAAATCAAGAGTTGGTCACTCAGCGAACTGAGCCACCCAGGCACTCCCTAAGTGCGGTTTTTTTTTAAGATAAAAGCGTTTCACCACGGAGTCTTTCAAAATCATTATCTCAAAACCAGAGAAGGCATGATGCTCTTTAGTGGCTTTCGGCTTTAGCATGAAATTCCCCAAATTCACTTTCCTGTTTTAAAGGCTGATAGACTGAATGATCCACGGGTAATCTGCTCTTGGCAAGCTTGTAAAGTGAGCAAAACTTCTAAAGATTCTAAAGTGTAAGAGTTTTAACCTCAGAAATTAGTAATGGGATGAGAAATGCAAATGCAAAAAGTTTGAAAATTTGTAATGATTAGTTATTATTTAAGCTGAGTGAGTTACCCAGTTGCTTTATCTAGAAAAGAAAAATAATAAGAGTGTATTTTCTCTGGAATTCAAATATTTCACTTACATTCTCTTAATTATTCCACCATTTCTGTGGTGGAAGATGCTGTTATCCTCATTTCATTAACACCAAACAAAGCAAGAAGGGGTTTTTTAAAAACACAGTAATACTTAATTGATTAAGAATACTTCCCCATTTATAATTTGTAATATCTCAAAGGGGAATATGGAAAATGAAATTTGCTTTTGTACCATGTATGAAAAAAAGAGTTTGCTAAGCAGATACCTAGCATAAAGAAGATAATGTCAATGCTAAAATTAAAGTAGGGAACTCTTGGGCCACCCAGCTGGCTCAGTCAGTCCGTGGGGCATGTGACTCTGGATCTCCCGGTTGTGAGTTTGGGCCCCATGTAGGACGTAGAGATTACTTAAAAATAAAATCCCGGGTGCCTGGGCGGTGCAGTCAGTTAAATGTCTGACTCTTGATTTTGGCTCGGGTCATGAAATCAAGCCCTGCATTAGGCTCTATGCTCAGCACGGCATCTGTTTGAGATTCTCTCTCCCTCTCTCACTTGTGCAATCGTGCGCTCTCTTTCTCAAAGAAATAATCTTTAAAAAAATATAATCTTTAAAAATAATAATAATAATAATTTCATTCAGAATATCTCATATTTTATGTCCTTTATCAGTGTAGTCTTGCTGCATCCTAAGGGCCAAGTCTAGATCTAAGATGAATTTGATACCCTTTGAAGAAAGACTAACTCAGTGTTGGTGAGATGTATTTCAGGCCTTGTCCTGAGCTCTCCCCATCTTCCCTTGGCCCTTCTTGCCCTGTTTTGACCCTTCACGTATCTCAACAGCCTGCAGTTTGGCATCCTAATCAGTTAGCTTCTTTGGCTCTTTGCTGGCAAGAGATGATTTGGTTAAAACAGTCAAAGCAAACTGCTGCAGATGAAGAGAGCCTCAGCAATTTAGTAGAAAAGAAAAATACTCCCAATAATAATTTCCTCAATATGCCAAATTAGTCAAAAATGATTATATCCATCTGCTGACTTTTTGTGTGTTTGGTAGTTTTGGTGGCCAGAGATTTTCTTTTCTACTTATTTAAGTCTTCGAGAATTTTTTTGTGAAAAAATGTGTGTTTTTCCAGGAATCATACTGTCCTACGTTTACTAGTACATATATGCTAATTGTAATTACATGTGTACTAATTGTAATTACACATGTACTAATTATGTGTACTAATTGTTTACTGCATTTTTTAATATTTGCAATGGCTTTAATAGTAAAGAACATTTACATTTCTTCTAATAATTGTCTGAAGTTGAGATTAAAAAGCCTGCAAATTTGGGGGAAGACCTAAAAAATTATGATAAACTCATGCTAATACTTAAAGACTTTAAAGTCTTAAGAGACTTAAAGACTTTAAAGGTTGCAAAAACAATCCATGTGAGTAAAAAGTACCAAGAGTATTCCTTTTGACCTGTTTATCCTCTAATTCAGTTTGTTTCAAGCAAATTGCCTAACGCTCTATTTGTATATGGCAGTACAGTTCCCATATCATCACTCCATTCCTGGTCTGAAAAAGCTTATGTCCTGCTTATTTCTGCCAGCACAGAGACAGTTTTGGCCTCTGCCCTATGTAACCTATATCATTATTTAGGATCTTTACTGGCAAGCATTCCTTCTAGGCATGGTCCTACATATTTTCCAGACCTACCTCCTTGACCCTGGCTAACCCTAAGCTCCTTCCTTTTACTTTTTCTCCCTCCTTTCTTCCTCCTTACTTGCCCATCTTTGGTATTCTAGGCAGATGGGGGGGGGGGATTGGAAATAATAATAATGATAAATTGATGATAGCTAGGACTTACGAAGTGCTTACTATATGCCAGGCATTGATCTAAGCACTTTACGCATATTAACTCGTGTTCGCCACGTAAAAATGCTATAAACTAAGTACTGTTATAATCCCATTTTACAGACAGATACAGATACAAAGGTTAAGTAACTTAGGGTCACATAATCAATATTTTCTGGAATCATCAGGAAGTATTCTTCATTTCATTCCCACCAAAAATACATGAGCAGAAATTGTCATTTATAACTATTAATACCATAGGAGTTAATCCCTGGAGTTTGAAGGCCATCTTGACTTAAGAAAATCCTGTTCTAGTTTCTTTATATCCCTTGTAGGGCTAAACAATCCTGACAAAAGCTGTTGGCCGCAAAATCTGCCTTCAAAACCAGAAAATGCACTGTAGGGAAGAACCACTCCTGCTTATCTGAATTTGGGAGAGTTGTGCTCACTTCTTGTGTTCATAAGGCACTTCTAGGCACTAAGTTGGGGATGGAGATATTGGGACATGTTTTTTAAAGCTTAATGTTAAGATCACCTGTATTCCAGGAAGTTCTGGATGTCCTGGCGCCCATATTCCATGCTGTGAGATCTTTCGTTGTGAGAACTTGGACCTTATGGCCCCTACTCAACAGCAGCAGCTGGCAGTTGGAACTCCTGAACAGCTGTACCTCAGGCCTGATGTGACTCAGAAGAGTGGTGCATGCAGTGAAGGAGGCCTCTTAGATCATAATGACTGGCTTTATGTATCCACCTGCCTGGGTAGCCAGACCTGGGTGTTCTAACTGGACCTTGATGCTGCTGCACTGGTGAACAAGATAGGCCTTAAATAAAGCATGAACTCAGTCTGTGGTGACCTCTGAGAGCTGTAATCTGCCACAGTGCCTCATGCCGTACAATATCGGTGACACCTGTACCCAAGTGAGATCCAGGGGCTACCAATCCCCCTTCTGAGCTGTGTGTTAAAAGAGTGAAGCCTCCTCCCTCCCTCCAGCTTACCTTTCCTATAAACCATGAGTTCAGATGTTATGCCTCTTGTACTCTGATAGGATTATTTTTATGGCCATAGAATAAGGTTATACTCTGTTGGGTAGGGTGGAGAGTTTTCCTTAAATAAGAGATTCTCATTATCAATCATTCATAGAGGAAGAAGGTACTCACACCAAAAAACTTGGAACATAGAATAGGTAGAAAGTGGCACTTGTGGGTTTAGCTTTTCAGGGTTTGAACTTAGAGGAGTTAAAAAATGTTGAGGGCCCTCCTTACTGATATGAAGGAAATGGCCTTTGCCACAGAGCTGCCTAGTAGGAGCCAGACCAAGAGGTTTTCCTGGAGACCCAAAAGGGAAGGTAAATACTCTGTTTTGTAAGTCTGGTTTTGGTGCAGCATTCTGCTTTTCCCTGAATTTTAGTCAAGTTTAATCTGAATCACAGATTTGAACCAGAGAATCTTCAAGGACTAGGAAAAGGTAAGCAGCCCAGTATAAGATAAAAGGAGTAGAGCAGTATAGTAAAAGTGAGTCCGTACCCTTCTAGACCTCAGTAGTTCAGATGTTTCAGATGTGCTTCATCAAGCCGTTCCCTTTATAGCACTAACTACAGGACATGTTTGCTTGACATTTCTACATCATACATTATTCAGTAATACAAAAGAAAGCAGAATTCTTTAAACTTCTAATACTTTGTTTTCTAATCAGCATAAAGTGGATAAACAAGGACAGAAAATTGTGTGGGGGTTAGAAAATGAGGAATGGACACGCAGTTAGGGCAGGGGTGCCAAGTACATATTGTAGCAGCTGGTTGTTCCAGCTTGGATTCTGTGAAGCTATTTAAGAAGCAGGTAAAAAGGGAGGATACCTGCGTGGCTCAGTTGGTTAAGCATCTGACTCTGGGTTTTGGCTCAGGTCGTGATTTCAGGGTTGTGAGATCCAGCCCACCTTGGCATCTGCACTGACGGGAAGTTTGAAGAGTCTCTCCCTTTGCCCCACCCCCCTGGGCCACCTACTCTCTAAAATAAATAAATAAAGTTTTTTGGTGGTTTGTTGTTGTTGTTGTTGTTGTTGTTGAGTGAAGTGCTACCCACCCCCTAGTCTTCTCATAGTGTCAGTGATAATTTATGTAACATCCCCAAGGAAGAGTTTAATGTCACAACAGGAGTCTTGGTAACATTTGGCATTCTCCTCCCTCTGTGGAGATTCTCTTTTTTGTTTGTTTGTTTTTTTTTTTTTAAGACATTCTTCTTTTAATGTTACCTTTGGCAGATCAGGATTTACAGTTTAGAGACCCGGTAGACTTCCTGACCACTTCTTCCACAATTTACAATTTTTTTATTTCAGGCCCATGGTTCCATTTTGGTCACCCTGGCCACAGTGACTGAAACAGCTACATCCTCTGCAATGGACAGCCTTCAGATTCCAAGCAACTGCTTATAGACAAGTTCTTTTCTTTCTAGTGTCTTCAAACTCATGGTCTTAGACTGAGACTCTTTAACTCTATCCTGCTTTGGCAGAGCCCTCTTTAAGTCTTCTAGGTATACAAATATACCTTCCCTGTTTACCACCACCAATCTGGTAGCAAGAAAGAAACTGGAAAATCTTATAGTAGGGGAATACCCTTAGTACTATGCTATCAGCCTCCAGGACTGCTAGTCTACTCCGTACTTCAGGGCCAGAAGTGGAGTAAATCTCACCAAGCTCAGAATACACAATTTTGAGACAGTCATTGTTTTTACCACTCCCTCATCGCCATGATGCACACAAACCTCATTATTTTGTCTTATGTATACTTGCCATAGCCACATCAGTGGGAACCAGAATCTGGAAAAGTTAAATACCAAAGGAAGTTAACAAGAGGCACAAAGACATAGATTGCAAACAGGTAACACTCATTGGGGTAGCCATCCAAGTAGAGAGCTACATACAAACCCTGCCCTTTGTCTCATGTTCTATCAAATCCAAACAGGCTAGAAAACAGTTTTTTGCTCCTGTTTCCAGTGCAAAGTGAAGTTAATCTGGAAGCCTTCTAACTCCATTTTGTATAACCGCTGTCGTCCAGTAGTCATTCCTTTGACCAACCTAGGTATGAGAACACATTATGCATGAAACAGCTGAGATGTGCTTCAACCATAGCATGGGAGTACATGATTCAGGTTATGTTGGCAACCAAGCCCACTTACAGAATCCAGTGGAATGAGATAGAGATGAATTCCAAGAATTATTGGGGAGAACTCTTCATTCATTGCAAACCATGCTCCTAAACCAAGGTTTTTCTACCAAGAACCTAGGGAAATCCCATCTCCCGAAACTTATAGATATGTCACCGAACTATTTTTGGCTTATAAGTACTTTAGAGCTGAGATTTAAACCTAGGTCTGCTTAACTCAGCCTATGCTAAAGCGAGGCTGTTTTCATTTTATTTTGTTCAGAATCCTCAGGTCATAGGGAAGACAGTGATGAGGAGGATTATAAGAGGTGGAAAATGCAGGGTTGTTTCAAAGTCCTAACCCTGACCATTCAGTGTGTGTATATGCTATTCTTCCTAGAAACACTTCATCCTTCTACGTAGTAAACCGTGTACCTGACAACCTGGGGATGAAAGAGAGGCAGATCGACTAACAAAGGAGCAGTTTTAATAATTCTGTTGTATAATTCAGACTCTTCGTAATGCAATTTAGGATCCCCACTGATAAATGTGAATTAATAAGGTTTCATAATTTTATTTATAACCAGATTCTTTCTACATAATTATTGTTTGTACTTGAATAAATTGCTTAGGAAGGCCATCTCCAAATCCAAATTGAATGTAATGTTTCATTTCCTATTTCCTCTATAGGGGTATGTGATTATTTTGGGAAAAGCATTGGTTTGAGAATTAAACTCCATGTCTTGCTGTCTCCCCTCTGGAAGACCTAGATCTCTCTTTTTTTAAACATATTCCTAAGTTACCAATCCATGGGAGGAGCCCTTAGTGGATCCTTTGAAGTATTAAGGACCTCAGGCAAACATATATGTAGTCTTTGTATTTTAAAATTCAGGTATTCCAAAGTCCATGTATTGTCCACTCTTAAGAATGCAAAAGTTGCAGAATTCAGAAATAATCTCAACAGTATCAGAGAGCCATATAAACATGTTGTGATCTAATTTATACATTCTCCATGTAGAAAACTTCCTCAGGTTAGCAAAGCAAGTTAAATTTCTCCTTAATTTCCACCTGAGAAGAGAAAGCTGGGGGGAAGTGAGAGACAGGGTATATTTTAAGGTAGATTAGAAAGGCCTAATGTCTCAAGGGCAGATTTTCTATTGTATGACGGAGGGAAGTTTAAATTATATGTTGGAGTTTGGTGCGCCTTCCTGTCCCTTTGGAAAGTTAACCTTTCCAGGACAATCTCTACCAGGAATTAGGCTTTCTTTTCAAAAAGATTTTTGCCCTCTCCTTTTCAGAGAGATTGTAAGACAGTTTTAATTCACTGAAGAACATTTCCCACCTTTCGATTATCCAGTACAGCTGTAGAACAGTTCCTTTTATTCCTCTTCCCCACCCCTTTATTTTTTTTTTAATTTTCTTGTCTTTTCTTCCCCTTTTCATAGACTGGAAGGTATCCAAAAATAAAGGTGTTCAGAAGTGGAGGTATACATACATGAAGGTTAAGGACAGTTCCACATACCCAGGTCTCTAGGCAGTCTTCCTCCTGGCCTTTTCCTCTTGGCATTCTACCCTTGTCAGGAGGGGAAAAAAAAAAAAAAAAAAAAAAAAATTTATATAGACTCCCACTCAAGTGCCTTACTTCCCTGAGAATTTTGATTCTTGTATTCAAGATGTAGGGGGAGTTTGGTTTAGATAGATTTTATGACACCAGAATTGTTGAAAAGCAATACACTTGTTTCACTTTATTTTAAATATTAGTGGTCTCTGTTTTTAACTTGTTTGGGATGAAGGAGCTGTGAACTTTTCTCAGCCTTTGATGCATGACTCTAGCTAAACTATCAAAAGATGCTGCCTCAAAGAAACTAAATATATTTTTCATTAACAATTTAACTTTCTATTCTCCTTCAAAATGTATCACTATAAACTTCTTACAAACAGGGACTGTTTCTCCTCTTGGTATCCAACAGATTACTTTATATAAAGGTACAATATGGCTGATAAAAACTTTCAGCTATTTTGAAGTGGTGAGGGTCATAATAAGGATGGTAATAAATAGCATTTAACATTTATATAGCAAATCTCCTGTGCCAGACACTGTTGTAAGCATTTTACATAGAGCTGCTCAACAAATAAAACTACTTTTATCCAGTTGTCTTCAGTTTTTGGCAAAACTCTTTAAGAATCTGTGTACTATAGTGAATTCCACAATTCAGCTTTCATCTCCTCAAAAAGAATAACTAGAATTCCAGTGTCATCCCCTTATTATTTTGATTCCAATAAACTGTCATTTTTTAGATCCATGCTTGTTCCTAAGGCTTGACCTAACTGTGCAGTACGATAGGTTGCTGGTTTGCTTCTCTTAGGACATAAGATAGTAAACAAAGCCTCAAGTAACTTTTCACTTAGTATAAACTCTTGGTTATTTTCACTGATATAAATGATACAGTAAATCTATTCATTTGAAGTCTGTTTGCCCTCCCTTTTACTATTTTTCAGAAAAATACCAGAACCAGCTTCCTCTGCAAATGTAGGGAGACACAGTTCTGCTGGACTTATGATGAGGTTACATCCCAATAAACCTATTGTAAGTTGAAAATATTATAAATCGGGACACCTGGGTGGCTCAGTGGGTTAAGCCTCTGCCTTCAGCTCAGGTCATGATCTCAGGGTCCTGGAATCGAGTCCCGCATTGGGCTCTCTGCTGGGCAGGGAGCCTGCTTCCCCCTCTCTGTGTCTGCCTCTCCGCCTACTTGTGATACCTCTCTCCGTCAAATAAATAAATAAAATCTTTTTTTAAAAATACATTTAAGGAGTGCCTTGGTGGCTCAGTGGATTAAAAATGCATTTAATACTCCTAACTTACCTT
Organism: Mustela nivalis; assembly: GCF_964662115.1. Classification (NCBI taxonomy): domain Eukaryota; kingdom Metazoa; phylum Chordata; class Mammalia; order Carnivora; family Mustelidae; genus Mustela; species Mustela nivalis. The sequence goes on along the minus strand of NC_139029.1, from coordinate 102,643,502 downwards.
AAAAGTGCTCAGAACACTTATATTAGCCTATAGTTGAACAAAATCATCTAGCACAAGTCTGTTTTGTAATAAAGTTTTGCATATCTCAGGCAGTTTATTGAATACTGTACTGAAAGTGAGAAACAGAATGGCTCTGCAGGTACAGAATGATTGTAAGTGTCGGGTTGTTTACCTTTGTGATCACATGGCTACCATGTGATCACATGGAGCTACAGCTCACTCCGCCTGCCCAGCATCACAAAAGAGACACATACTGCATGCATATCACTGGCCATGGGAAAAATCAAAACTCAAAGTACAGTTTGTACTGAACGTATCACTTTTATACCATGGTGAAATCAAAAAATTCTAAGTCAAATCATCCTAAGTTGGGGACTATCTGTATAGGAAACTTCCTTGTAATAAAGAGTAACGGAAGGGGCGCCTGGGTGGCTCAGTGGGTTAAAGCCTCTGCCTTCCGCTCAGGTCATGATCCCAGAGTCCTGGGCTCGAGTCCCGCATCAGGCTCTCCGCTCCGCAGGGAGCCTGCTTCCCCCTCTCTCTCTACCTGCCTCTCTGCCTACTTGTGATCTCTGTCTGTCAAATAAATAAATAAAATCTTTAAAAAAAAAAAAAGTAACGAATTGGTTCCATTTAGAGATATAACAAAATGACAATAACTTTTTCCCCAATTCAGTCTTCATTTCTGTTTTACAAAGCCATTTAGGGGTGCCTGGGTGGCTTAGTTGGCTGAGCATCTGCCTTTGGCTTGGGTCATGATCCAGCGTCCTGGGATCTAGGCTCCATGTTGGGCTCCCTACTCAGTTGGAAGTCTGCTTCTTCTCGAATAAATAAAGAAAAAAAAAAAAGTCATTTAGTAAGGGTACCTGGGTGGCTCAGTCGGTTAAGTCTCCGACTTAATTTTGGCTCAGGCCTTGGTCTTAGGGTCATGGGATTGGCCCCCGTGTCAGCCTCTGTGCTGGGCATGGAGCCTGCTTAAGATTTTTCCCTCTCCAAGGGGCACCTGGGTGGCTCAGTAGGTTAGGCCTCAGTCTTCAACTCAGGTCATGGTCTCGGGGTCCTGGGATTGAGCTCTGCTCAGCAGGGAGCCTGCTCCTCCTGTCTCTCTGTCTGCCTCTGCCTACTTGTGATCTCTCTCTCTCTCTCAAATAAATAAATAAAATCTTTAAAAAAAAAAAAGATTCTCCCTCTCCATAATCCCCTTCTCCCCACCCCAAAATATAGATAAATACCATTTAATCTCATGCAATTATGAAATTTCACTGTTTAGCAGTGAGAGGAAGGTTGATAAAACTGCCACTAGACTAGTTTGGGACCTGACATTAGCAGTAGAATTGGTGCTTTTCTTCTAGACCATAAGAGGTGTTTTTGCCCATGACTGGTAATTCTTTCACAGATTTGGGGGATGGAGGATAATCTGGTTTTACTTACTTAGGAATTTCTAAAGGACTAACCTAGAACCACTTATAAAAATGCTGTTCTTCTATCAACCAAAGCTCTTTTCTTGGCTATGTCACAATTCTGTCATTTCTGAAGATTTAAAGATATTGACCATTTACAACCTTAAAGTTTGCTACTGTTTGGGCACATACCATCGCAAGGTTTTAATGCAAGTTTAAGTTTAGTGCAAGTTTCAGATTCATTAAGATTCATTTTACTTAATTCATTTATTCATTTATTTTTTATTCCATGTTTATTGAATACCTATTATGTGTAATAGGATTTTTATCATTCTATTTTTATTATTTTATTTTTAAAGATTTTATTTGACAGAGAAACAGCGAAAGAGAGAACACAAGCAGGGGGAGTGGGAGAGGAAGAAGCAGGCTTCCCCCCGAGCAGGGAGTCCAATGCGGGGCTGGAGCCAGATGCAGGGCTTGATCCCGGCTCCCTGGGACCATGACCTGAGCTGAAGGCAGACACCCAACCCACTAAGCCACCCAGGCACCACTAATTAAATTCTATTTTTAAATTGTTAATTCCTGTATATGGAATAAAATTTTTAAGGTACAAGGAATATATAATGAAAAAGAAATCTTGTACCCCTGTTACCTAGCCATTCACCACACCTCAGAGTAAGCCAGTATTAATAGTAGCATTTTGTTACTTTGTAGCCTGCATATATTCTATGTATATAAAAATAAACACTTTTAAAATATATATATATATAATGGTATATGGCATATACTGTTTTGTCCCTCTTTTTTCGCTTAACAGATTCTGAGATTTATTGTCTTTTGGTACATTAGATTAATTTCAGTATCACAACCAACACATTTCAATATTAAATTGTTAAAAAACAGGATGTCCCCCAAAAAACCTTAAAGTGATATCCTTAAAATCATTAAAAACGGTGTTTGTAACAAATCAAATTTATCACAAAGATTTGTCTTTTCTAAAAAAAACCCAAATTCTAAAAATAGTTATACACATGAAATAACCCAAAACATGAGAAATTTAAAAAGAATAACGTATATTGAGAAAAGTATAGATGCAGGCTCAGAAAATGGTAAAGGGACAAGTTGGATGAAGATGTGCTTTGTTATTCTGAGCATGGCCAATGAGTTACATGTTGTTCTTTTGAATGATCAGCTATCTACAGTAACCTGCTCAGCCAGTATGTCAGCCCAGCAAGGGGGTTCTGTGTCTTTCCTGTGTCTCTAGCTTAGTATTTCTTCTAAAGCCTCTTTAAAGAGTACCACAATTGTTATAGCCACTGAAGGCCATTGTTCTGTGTTTTTCTTAATGTTGTGAAGGTAGCCACTTCCAAGGTGTTTGCCTGTTTATTTATCTAGCTAGTCCCCCAACCCAATGTGATGAATGTAAATCTTTTGCTTTGCTGCCATAATTTTGATACATATTTTGTAATAAGTTGCACATTTAAAATTGAACACCTGCAGAATGCTAACTTTCTGTCAGTTTATTCAGTATTGCCCTGCCAGTGTTTTAAGATTTGATAATGTTTCAGAGCATAAAAGTAATGAGTCTTAGTATTTTATTCAAAATACTTCATTATTAAAATGTTGTTGGAGAAGGTGCTCCAGAATAGCACCCTAAAATGACTAAGTGCTGTGGGATTTAAAAAGCAAAACAAGGGGCGCCTGGTGGCTCCATGGGTTAAAGCCTCTGCCTTCGGCTCAGGTCATTATCCCAGGGTTGTGGGATCGAGCCTCACATTGGGCTGTCTGCTCTGAGGGGAGCCTGCTTCCTCCTCTCTCTCTGCCTGCCTCTCTGCCTACTTGTGATCTCTGTCAAATAAATAAATAAAATCTTAAAAAAATAAAAAGCAAAACGAAATCATAAAATGATTTGTGGGTAGGCAGGAGGAAAACTGTAAAAAGAAAAAAAAAAAAGAAGAGGGCAACTGGGTGGCACAGCTGGTTAAACAGCTGCCTTCGGCTCAGGTCGTGATCCTGGAGTCGAGGATTCAAGTCCCACATCAGGCTCCCAGCTCCATGGGGAGTCTGCTTCTCCCTCTGACCTTCTCCTCTCATGCTCTCTCTCACTGTCTCTCAAATAAATAAAATAAAAATCTTTAAAAGAAAAAAAAAGAAAGAAAAAGAAAGGACATTAATTGAAATTTTGGTCTGGGACCTTAATTATAGTGAGATTATGATCTCCAAAAACAACTTTGAATCTCCCTGAATCTGCAGGGCAACATCGAAAATAATGAGGAACTTGAAGTGTCTCCAAAAAAAGTGAACAAGTCGAAAAATGAATTAAGTAATGGAAGTAGACAACAAGAACAACAGAAAGAAATGCAAATGACCAAAACAGAACAAAAATGTTCAGTAATAATTAGATATGGATATTGATGTTCAAATAATGGATACTGAATTATAAAGCCTGCGACCTCAAGGGTTTTTCACATGGTATAGTGTCAAAGATTTCTTTATTATTACTATTATTAGTAGTATTTAAAGATTTTATTTATTTACCTGACGGAGAGAGTGAGAGCACAAGCAGGGGGAGCAGCAGATAGGGGAGAGGGAAAAGCAGGCTCCCTGCTCGCAGGGAGCCTGATGACAGGGAGCTTGATCCCAGAACCTAGGGATCATGACCCAAGCTGAAGGCACACACCCAAACTACTGAGTCATCCAGGTGCCCCACAAAGATTTCTTTAAATTATAAAACCTGTTATACAACCTCCAGGATGTCTGGAAAAATCAGCACTCATAAATTTCTAGTAGGAATATCTCTAGTTATGAAAAATTGTTCTTAGGAAATAACCACTTATTCTTAAACAAATTTGTTCACTACAATGTTATTCATAGCACAGATTAGAAATAACCTAGATGTCTAACGATAATAGATGAGTTAAATTGTAGTATTTAATAGTTGATTACAAATGCAGCATGAAGAAAAATTATGCTTTAGAAAATGTGAGGAAATCTTTATGATATTATTAGGTAAAGCAGGTTTCCAAACACTAAGGGAGGGTGGGAGGATTAGGGTGGCTGGGTGATGGACACTGGGGAGAGTATTTGCTATGGTGAGTGCTGTGAATTGTGTAAGACTGATGATTCACAGACCTGTACCCCTGAAACAAATATTGAATTATATATTAATTTTAAAAAAACTAACTACAAAGTGATCACAATTTTATTTTTTAAATAAATAAATATGCATTAAAATATGGGCACTGAAGTAATAAAAGATTACAACTCAGTAGTGGGTTATAGAGAAGTATTTATTTTCTTTTTATCTTTATTTGGATATATTTTATAGTCTTCAAGTGGTGCCATGACTACTTCGGGAAAAGAAAAAGGCAGACATTCTATATAGAGAGCTTTTTATTTTAAGCATCTGTGGTAAGTGATTTAAAAAAAAGAAACCAAACTTGAAAAACTTGAGCATTCCGCATACAACAAGGATGACAAAAGGGAGAGTTTGCTTGTCAGATGAAATCACAGAAAATTCAAACTGGAGGATGTTTTAGAAATAATTTAACTCAACTCCCTCTATTTTACAGATAAAAAAGTTAAGTCCAAACTTAACCAAGACCACAAAGATAGTGTTTAGAATCCAAACAATACTTGGATTTTCTTATTCCTAAAATCTTTATCTCATCTTTCTTCCTTTCTACTTATGTATTATAAAGCAGTATTTGTCAACTATGGTCTTTTAAGTCTGAAAAAAGAAAAGGAAAAACTTTAGGATAAAGAGAAAAAACATTAGGAGAAAGGATATGTCAAATAACATGGTAGCACAGCTTTTCTTCCTATTTTCAAATTAACATTTGCCAAGAAAAAAAAAATACACACTTTGTACTTTTCTTCAGAATAGCCCATACAACACATACAATGTGTTTGTCAAAGAATATAGTATACACTTATATTCGAAAAGGAACATCATGTACATATCTTGTCATACATTTGTACATCCAACCAATATTTATTGAGTACCTGTCATGAGACAGACACTGCTATACTTGAATATAAAGTGGTACTTGAAACAGACCCCAAACCTGACTTGGAGCATACAGTCTAGTATATAATAGTCTCTACTAAATTATATATTAAAAGTCAGCAATCATGTCTTATTCAGTACAATGAATATAGATTTTCTTTGAATATAGACTAAATGAATTAATTTCCCACAAGTTACTTTGCCCTAAAGTAAGAAGTTTATTACTACTTCAGGCATTATTACTTGTGGCAGTAGAAGAATAATGTGGACTCACTCACTACTAAGTTTAGCATGCTTCTTCCCAAGCCAATTTGTCTTTCAAATCACTCCAAATTGGGCCTAATGTCTGGTTATAAAAAGATTTCTGACAAAAAGTCTTGCCAATGTGGCCACCCTGTGATAAAACAAGCAGCCTTGATGCTCAGAGACTGCTGTCATTTAGATTAGAACAGATTACTGTTATTATTGTGATTTTGTTCTTTAAAAAGAAAACCCTCTGAAATTTGTTTTACAGTGGTTTACAGAGATATTTGGGAAAGTAATCGGAGATTATATGACCCAGCATTTTTAGAACAAGTAACAGATTTCAACACCAACACTTAGTAGAAATCTCAGATAGTAATCTCTTGATAGTAATACATTTTTAAGTGATCAGAATATCAGAAACTTTTACATTTTGGGAGATTAATTGGTATGCAAACTTACCATTTCTTGACATCTCCGTCATTTTAGAAACTGCTCTTGAATCAAAGAATCAAAGCTAATAAGGGCTTTCCTGTTATCTCCCCTGTAAATAACAGATTTTTCTACCTTAATTTCTCTGGGGACGGAAACACAAAATGAAAGGCAAAGACATTTGCTCTCCTAAGGTCTGGTCTACCTAATGGATAAAGTGGCACTTACCTGGGACTTCCAAGAGTTAGCCTCTACTGTGTTCTCCAAAGGAAAGAGAATGGATGTCCTCTGGGCTTACAGAAACAGGGGAAGACAGCAGCTATAAGTGACCTTGTGTTCTGATATGGTCCTGGCATCTGGACAGACTCTTTTTGGTAGCCTGTGCTCTGTCACTTTCTAGCAAGTACAGAGGCTGGGCACCATGAGATTCCAGGCCTCCTTGAGGATAGGAGGAAGGTATCCCCATAGTCTGAGCATTTGGTTGTCCGTCACAGGTGAACTTTCGAGTCCAGTTAATGAGCAGGCACCATGCCAGGAAGAGATACATGAGCTTGGACCTCAAAGGGTATGTACTCTGAAGCTGAAATCATAAACCAGAACATCTGATGTGTGTCTCATACACAATGAGGGAGGGAGGGCTGTTGATGGAAATGTCACACGCAGCTGCTTTTAGTGCTTGGCTCTCACTGAGGAAGCTTCCCCCTCTGCCGCTATACCCCACCCTCTTCCTGCATAAAAGCCATTTAGGGCTCTTTAGTTCTTATCCTGTGTGCTGTGAAACAGGCTGAAAATTTATATCTGTTACATCAGTCAGGTTCATTGCTGATTGATGTACCTGACGAACCATGGGAGTGACTGGCTCAGTCAGCTATGTTTGGGTCAGGAAAGAATCTGCCTTAGAGAGACAATTGTGTGCCATGCTCTGTACAGTAAAGGATATGACTTAGGGTCCTAATTAAGCTGCTTGTTAAACAGCATCCTTTGAACAAGTCACTTTCTTCTACCACTTCTCTGGCTATGTGATTAAGCATGTAATCCTATTGAGATTTCCTAGTGGGTTTGTGAAGAGAAGCTATTCCCTCCATCTGGAATTCTTTCCTTCGCTTTTCCATGCCAAATTCTCCCTCTGCCCTGGATTGAAATTGAAACATCGGTTTCTTGAGATCTTGCCTTAGACCCTACTTTCTTCCTGTTGGTACTGCTGAAAACGAAGAAATTTTCCAGTTCACTCCATAGCATCTGTGACTTACCCTTTTGCAACCTATGTCATGCTTATTACAATAGTTCAGTGGCTGTTTTCCCTATTAGACTCAAAGTCCCATTGGGGTAGGACTCAGTATCAGTCTTTTGCACCTGAATCTCCCGCACCAAGCATTGTGCATGCACATATTTGGTGCTTAATAAACATTTGTTAAATAAATTATGAATTATATCTTATAATAACTTTGAGCCTCCTTTGGGAAAACCAAATATTGAACTTTTTGTGCTATCCTATCATGCAGATAACGTTAGGAACGGGTGTGTTGAATTAGAGCCAAAAGGGCTGCAGGTAATGTTAAGAACGGGTGTTGAATTAGAGCCAAAAGGCAGCTACTTATTGTGCTTTCCCCATGCCTGACTGCTGTTTGCCTTCTCATATCACCACAATCTGAATTCTTATCATGATGGCAAATTGTTCCCAACTCCCTAAGCGATCACTTCTAGGAAGATTGCAGTCTGTGTTCATTTTTTAAATGAAACTAACCATCCAAACTGGCTTTTAGAGTCGAGTGTTGTATTTCCTCATATTTTAGTCAATTTAAAGAATCATTAAGCTCCCAGAGAAAAGATTTCTTATAATATTTGTAATTACATTTGAGAATGAGTTTGCCAACTTCAAATAAATTCTTATCAAAATGTCTTCTTATCAACACTAGGTGTTTCTGAAATGTTAACCTGAACTTGAATATCTTCGTTTTTTCTGAAAGCTTTTCAGATTCATAGTTGAAATGAGGAAAAACAGCTTCAGATTCCATTTATTCACTGACTTACTCATTTAATAATTGTTAGTGAACACTGCAAGCCAGACACGATTCTAGATATTTGGGAATATCAGTAAATAAAACAGATTATTGCTCTCAAGAAATAATTATAGGACTACTGTGGTATGGACAGTACTTAGCAAATATTCCGTTGCTGCTCTGCTTTTCCTAGCCTCCCTTCAGTTAGGTTGGGATCCTGTGATTACTTCTGGCTGATGACCTGTGAACGAAGTGATTTGTATCACTTTCAGACTGAACAAGTTATAAGCTGATATGCCTCCCCTAACCCTTTTTACCCTGTCACAGCAAGTTTGGAGGTTACATACTGCACATGGTATAGCTATATAACGGGAGAATCTGAGTCCCGTTGGCTACTGAGTGGAGTGGAACCGCACACGGCCTTCACCGCCTGCCACCCTGTGCTAGAGATAGGACATGCATGAGATAGAAACTTTCATTGGTTAAGCCACTAAGGATTCAGGGTTTGACCTCTGGGACAGCCAGCATTTAACTATCCTGAGTAACACAACCCGTATTACTTATTTAACACATTTTATGTGCTAGGCGCATTACTAGGCTGTTTGTAATAGTGATTTATTATTGTTAAAACAAACAATTCACATTCCTTGCCAAAAGGGAGATATATTCAATATTTATCCTGAACTACGGTATTCATTCTCATCAAAGCTGCTTTTTTATTTTTTAAGATTGATATCAACCTTGTAATTTTAGAGGGAAAAAAAGGATTTTTGGCTTATTCTAGAGGGCTGAATTAGGGTGAACCCTTATGCTGATTCTGTGGCTGTTTGAGTAGGTTATTTCATCTGTCTTATTTTTCCCATAGATAAAACTGGGGCTAATACTCTGCTCCTGATACTACAGGGTTATTATGATGACCAAAATGAGTTAATAGGTAAGCCATGAAGCACTTATACAAATATAATATGACCATTCTCATTGAATCTAAGACACCACAGATTGTAGGGTTCACCATTATTTTTTATTCCACTGAGAAAAAAAACTAATGAAACAAATTAACCTGTGGCACAATACTTTCTTATCACTCAGCCCTCATTAAAGGGCTTTTTTAGATTTATTTAAACATTTTTTTTATCATATATAAAAGCTTTGCATTGAAGGGAAACAATTCAGCTAAGGTAGCCCAAAATGTCTTCATATTCAGAGTCTGTCTTCTGAATCACTTTTCAATTCTGAAAAGTTGATGTACTGTGTTTTTCAGTACAGTATTAACCTCGTGCCATCAAAAAGGAGTTCGCAGGGGTGCCTGGTGGCTCAGTCCGGTAAATGTCTGACTCTTGGTTCTGGCTCAGTTCAGAGTCTGCTTGAGATTCTGTCTCTCTCTTTCTCTCCCTCTGCCCTTGCCCTACTTGCACTGCCTATAAATAGATAGATTGATAGCTGGCTAGCAGTGGCAGTGCAGCAGTGCTGAGGCAGGGCTCCCTTTTCTTCTGAGATTTTCTTCTAGCCTTCTGACATCGATTCTGCAAATTTTGATGTTGACACTTTGTTGTACTTACAGGAAGGTGTCAGTGTAAGGTTTTCAGCCAACAAGGATTCGTCTTTCTTGTGCAAATGTTGCTTCAGTGATTGACTGAAGTGTCCTTGGGTTTCAGTTGTCCAGTCATTCCACCAGGAGTAACAACCAAGTTTGTAGGTAAGCAGACAAAAACGACTTCAAAAGTGCTAAGTAGCGGAAACAGCTGAAAACCATCAGTTGCCTCAATTACAGAGATGTTAGGGGTGTCTGGGTGGCTCAGTCAGTTAAACTTCTGCGTGTAGCTCAGGTCAGGATTTCAGGGTCCTAGGATCTAGCTCCTCATTGGGGTCTCCATTCAGTAGTGGGTCTGCTTCTTCCCCGCCAATAATCTCTCTCCCTTTCGCTCGCTCTCAAATAAAATCTTTTTTTTTTTTAAATTTATTTATTTGACAGACAGATCACAAGTGGGCAGAGAGGCAGGCAGAGACAGAGAGAGGGGGAAGCAGGCTCCTGAACAGAGAGCCCCATGCGGGGCTCAATCCCAGAACCCTGGGATCGTGACCTGAGCTGAAGGCAGAGGCTTTAACCCACTGAGCCACCCAGGCACCCCTCAAATAAAATCTTAAAAAAATTTTTTTTCTGGGGCGCCTGGGTGGCTCAGTGGGTTAAAGCCTCTGCCCTCTGCTCAGGTCATGAACTCAGTGTCCTGGGATCAAGCCCCACATGGGGCTCTCTGCTCAGCGGAGAGCCTGCTTCCTCCTTTCTCTCTGCCTGCCTCTCTGCCTACTTGTGATCTCTGTCTGTCATATAAATAAATAAATAAATCTTTAAAAAAATTTTTTTTTCTGAGATGTTAAAAAGTGAAAATACATGTATCTTGGAATAACTAAAATACTGAATTTGAGGTTTTTTTCTTTACAAATAAAGATATAGAATATCTTTATATCATATCTATATTCCTAGTATCAGCTATGCAGGAGCTCATAGATCATTCTTTGATCTCCACCTCATTATTAGCACTCCGATCCAGGCCTTCACAACCTTTAGTCTAGCACAGTGCAGTAAGAAGAGGCTGGGGTGCAGGAAAAACAAAACTGGCTTTGGGGTCTGAAGACCTGAGTCTGACTCTCAGCCCTGCAGTTTTTCAAATGTGCCACTTTTGGGGTCAAGGTACTGCTCTGGGAACAATAACTAGTTCACGAGGTTTTAGTGGGGATTTAATGTAAACAAAAGCAGGTTGTAAACTGTGAAATCCACATGCCAAGGGAGGGAGTGCGAGGGACTGTGCTGGGTACTTTGCATCCTTATTTCATTTGATCTGGCGTGAATGTTAAGGCATGTAGTGTCTTGACAGTCGCCTTGCTGTCTAATCCATGTAATGCTTGCTATATTAATAAAATACCCCTTTCATTGCCTCATACTTTAAAGCTGAAATCTTTGGATCAAAAACTAGTAGGCGACCAAGAGCCCTTTGCACAGCTGTTGCCTCTCACTTGTTTCTGCCTTGTAACCCAGAAACATTTGAAATAAGAGACCCTTGGGGGGCGCCTGGGTGGCTCAGTGGTTTGGGCTGCTGCCTTCGGCTCGGGTCATGATCTCAGGGTCCTGGGATCGAGCCCCGCATCGGGCCCCCTGCTCTGCAGGAAGCCTGCTTCTCTCTCTCTCTCTCTCTCTCTGCCTGCCTCTCTGCCTACTTGTGATCTCTGTCTGTCAAATAAATAAATAAAATCTTTAAAAAAAAAAAAAAAAAAGAGACCCTTGGACTACCAGCGTACCATCTTTGTGACTCTGGTGCCAAAACTAGCCCCAGAGGGCCATACAGAAAGTTTTTAATTGATGGTAAAAATTCCAAAATGAATCAGATCCAGGGTGTGGATCTAAACAGGCATTAGGCAATTTTCAGATTCAGGTGCATGGAAGGGTGACATCCAGAAAACATGGCCATAGAAACCAGAGGCCCCAGTGACAAGGAGATAGTTTGTGGGGCTGTAACTCTATTTTGGGGGAAGGAAAGTTACTAGCAAGAAATTTAGTACTGAGGAATAGAGATAGAAGGTAGGAATCTCCCCCAAACCCGATTACCTTTGAGACTGACTCTTTGAACTAATGATCCATTCTCTTCATGTTCTTCTAGCAGGAAGAATTGGGATACTTGAGCCGGAGCAAAGCTTAATCTACAGGTTAGGATGATAGATTCAAGCTAACAGGCTAGAGGATATGAACAAAACACATTGCTACACCATCTATGTGAAATGATATCTTGGAATCCTAATGGGGGGAGATGAGACGGAGGAGGGTGCTTTAGCAATAAACTTTTGTATGTTTCAAATATCCACAAGATAGAGAACTTTGTGAAGACACAAAGGAGCAAAGACCTACAAAAATTAGGGAACTTCCAGGACCCATCTCAAGACTATCTTCTCTAGGACACCTCCAACAGCAATGCTATAATGTTTAATTTGTAATTCACTGTAATACTCATATTATTCTCTGACTAGTTTGGAAATGCATATGCTGAATTCCCATTAGGATTTTAATAATTTCTTTTTTTAAGAAAAGATTTTATTTATTTATTTGACAGAGACAGCAAGAGAGGAAACACAAGCAGGGGGAGTGGGAAAGGGAGAAGCAGGCTTTCCACAAAGCAGGGAGCCCGATGGAGGGCTCGATCCCAGGACTTTGAGATCATGACCCAAGCCAAAGGCAGAGGCCTAATGACTGAGCCACCCAGACACCCCAGGATTTTAATCTTGAGGTCAGTAATAGTATTAAAAAAAATACTCTCTAGGGGCACCTGGGTGGCTCAGTGGGTTAAGCCTCTGCCTTCAGCTCAGGTCATGATCTCAGGATCCTGGGATCGAGCCCCGCATTGGGCTCTCTGCTCAGCGAGGAGCCTGCTTACCTTCCTCTCTATCTGCCTGCCTCTCTGCCTACTTGTGATCTCTGTCAAATGAATAAATAAAATCTTAAAAAAAAATTTAAAACTCTATGTACACTACTTGACATAATGCTATGTATTGCTAAGAAAACTTATTAATGTCACCCTTTCCTATTTGAATCTAGCGGAGATTATATCTTGCTATGATTGCTATAAAGGTGAGAACCCAGATAACTTTTTGCCATTCAGCACATGTTTTTCCACGAACCCAACCACTCCAGAAAATCTATCTTATTTGCAGAACTATTGCAAAATCTGACACTCCTCTTCACTTCACTGGAATGCCCTTGTAATTGCCAAAAGTTGCCTTGCCTCATGGAAATTCTTGGCCAGAAACCTATGGATTGCCAGCCCTTGCAGCTGTTGACCCCAATTCTCCTATAACATCAAATCAAACAACAGTTCTTAATGACCTACTGAGAACAGGCCCTGAGCTAGTTGTCATCGAAGGTATAAAGATATGATCACTGCCCTCAGGTAGTTTACAGTATATATAAAACAATCATGAACATTTAAACACCGGTAAAGGCTATGTGACGGTTATGAGCAGTAGGAGGGAGAGCAAAGGCAATCCTTTGCCGGGAAATGCAGGGAAAAAAATGGCAAAGAATTCACTGCATGATGAGGCACGATTTCTGCCCCTTCTATCTAGAAAGCTAAGAACCCAGTGTAGGAACTCCTCATGTCCTTTTCTTTTTTGTGTCACTGTTTTGAAGTACATTTATGGAAAAGATCTGGTGTCCTTGTCCCCTACAAATCTTTCTTTCTCTTTTTCTTTCTTTCTTTCTTTCTTTCTTTCTTTCTTTCTTTCTTTCTTTCTTTCTTTCTTTTAGAGCATGACAGAGAGCATGTGCAGAGGGGAGGCGGAGGGAGAGAGAGAATCTTAAGCAGGCTCCACCTCACAACTCTGAGATCATAACTTGAGCCAAAATCAAGAGTTGGACATTTAACCAACTGAGCCACTCACGCACTCTGTCCCCTACAAATCTTATGTGTACTGGGGGATGCCTCCTGGATTTTAGATTCTTACCTCTTGACCTGAGGTTGCTCAGTGACACCTTTGAGATTTTTGCCTTGGGAAAGCTTCACCTCCTCTCTGCTACTAATCCTATATGTTAGAGCATGGACTCTTTTTGTTTTTTTCTGCATAAACTCTATGTCCAGCATGGGACTTGAGCTCATTACTCTCAGGTCAAGAGTCATATGCTGTACTGACTGAACCAGTCAAGTATGCCTACTCTTTTGGTCTGTTTTTAAGTTTATAGATCTGGGGACCTTAGACTGGTATTATACCACAAAAATATATTTATTCATATTGCCACAAGAGTTACTCTCTTCTCTTAGGATGGTGGGCCAGGATATATATATATGATTTCTACTTATCCTCATCATTCTGCCTAGAATACAGTCTTCCTGAAACAGTCTTTTCTTCTGAGGTGAAGAGACTTTGTCAAAGGTAGTGCAACAGCCACTGTCCCTATTCCTTCACCTCATTTTCCCTGTTCCCTCCCTACCCTCTCTTGGCGACCTCATCTGTTTCTCTATGCGAATGAATGTTATCCCATTCCAAGTCTTCAATCAATGTGTTCTAAAAGGAGAAAAAGCCTAAGAGTATGAGTCAACTTTATTCCTGGTACTGAACCCTGTTTGTTCTCTTGTTAGTTGCCCTGAGGAACAGGGAAGAGAAGTTCAACTTCTGTTTCTCTTGCTATGAAGGAGAAGTGAATGGCAGTCAACCCACTTCATTAAATTAAAAGAGATCCCTTTAAAGGAAAGTGTTAACACACTGAGCTCCTGTTACATGCACATAGGTCATTACAAAATATTTGCTTATGCTGTCTAACATGTTACAGTTCATCTTGGCGTTGGCTTCTGAGGCCATAAGAAATTCAGACTCCCCCAGCCGATCAATAGGCATAAGGCTAGTGGCCTGGTAGGTGAGAGTTCTCACCTTTAACTTTTCCAGGTGTGGAGAGTACAACAGTGACTTGTCCTTACATGCTCGCCTTTTATTACAGTGATTTCTGGGTGCACCTGTCTCTGTTATAGTGTGGTCTTCTTTGAGGAGAAAAGCCCTTCCTCATTCATCTCTGCTCCCCTTCACATCATCAGGTGGTGCACTGCACTTGCCAGTGTTCAACAGATGCCTTTGAATCGATCCCTCAAGCAAGCCTTGCTAAAGTGGCAGCCTGTTGCCTGGCTTTGTGGAAGTCTTTCAGCTGTGTGCGCCAGCTCTCTAAGTATTAAAAATCACAACACCAACACCAACTATCGTAGGAGTTACCTGTGGCAGCCACGAACAGCAATTCTCCTGACAGCCAGTGACAATAAGAGAAAGGGAAGGAGTCATGCTGGGAGTCGTCCGGAACCCAGCTCACGCAGAGCTAGGGAGCAGCTCCGAGGAATTACATCCAGAACAGAGCTGCTGGGAAACACCCACATTCAACAACAGCATCTCTGACTTTCGGTACTCAGCAGGCAGCCTTCTGAAAGACCTTGCTTTATGTGTTACACAGTGAGTGAGGAAGTGGAGACTCTCTGTGGCCCCAGCCTGTAAACTGGAGAGACTCCCTGACACAAAGATTGCTGAGAGACTGAGCAGATGCGATAGGAATGTCTGTGTTCTTCCCTGACTGCCTATTTTGGCCATCTCCCTGCTTTTAGTCTCTGCAGTGGAGGGGTCAGAGGCTTGAGCCAATCCAAAGATACAGGAGAAAAATGTGAAATCTACCTCAATGGGTAGGGCCAATTAAGACAAGAAGGGAGTGCACAGAGAAGAATGTTCAGAAAACAAACTTCTTGCAAGAATCTGGAGTCATAAAGGGGCCAAGTCTTTCTACTCAGTTAACCCCTAAACATGGATGGGAACTTCATTTTAATGTATGAATACTGGGGAGAGGTGGGCTATGGTAAGAAATCATGGTATCTTGAGTGAGTAGACTTGATAGTCTAGTCTCCTGGTTGGCTTTCAGAGAAGAGACTTAGTAACTATCTTGACTTCCCTGATCAGCCCTACTCCTCTCTCCCAGCATCATCTAGAAACCTTTTCAGGAAGAGGCTGTGGAGTCATCAACTCCATCCAGTGTTTTGTGTCCAGGCCCTGGAAACTCTGGGGCTCCCTGGGATTCTTAACATGCTATAGAAGGGAACCAGGAATGGTAGGCCCTGAAACCCAAGGGCTTCAGTTCTTGTACCTTCCCAGTAATGCTGGGAAAATCCCAACCCCACCCAACTACTGCACCCTGCTCCCTGCTTCCTGCCCCGGTGCTCTGTCTTTGCTTTGCGTCCAAAGATACATACACCTCACCTGCCGAAGGAGAGGAGAGGAGTTGTCCACACTATTCTTTCCTAATGATGGGCTGTGCGTGACTGCTGTGTGGCACGCATACACAGTGAGGCATCCATTCCTTGCCTTGCGGTTCTGAAGTTACCCTTAGCCCGAAGGTTCTGGGGTAACTGCCCTTCTTTTAAGTCTTGGCTGTTGTAGCTGGTAGGGCTTCCAACCTGTTTGGTTCCAGGCATTCCATACTGTTATCAGCAGGAGACTCCTAGGCATTCTGGAAGCTCTGCTTGAGAGAAACAACGGCTGCTGTTGCCTTAGCTGCCTGGACCTGCAGCAAAGAGCCAAGAAGAAAATCATTTCACACCCTGTACACTGAATTCCCTCAAAGTTGGCATAGCCAGGCCATCGACAGAGCCATGTAAATCTTCAACCAGCCCATTTCTTTCAGTAGTTACAGAAACAGTGTTTGTTACCTTTGAGATTGTAGTAGGTGGGTGAAAATTGCTGACAACAGTCTGCCAGCCAGCAAAAGTTCCATAGAGGAGAATGCAGCTTCCATCGAAGGGGTCTGTCTTTTATTGCTGCTATGAGTACTTTGTGGCCTCAGTGAGAGGACTCCCCACCAAATGAAGCTGCCCTTTTATTTATTTATTTATTTATTTTAAAAATCTTATTCATTTATTTGACAGACAGAGATCACATGTAGGCAGAGAGAGAGGGAGAAGCAGGCTCCCCACTGAGCAGAGAGCCCGACGCGGGGCTCGATCCCAGGACCCCGGGACCATGACCTGAGTCGAAGGCAAAGGCTTTAACTCACTGAGCCACCCAGGTGCCCCTGAAGCTGCCCTTTTAGATTTAAACCTTCAAATCAATGCATCATGCATCAAAGCATAGCTGTTCAGAATCTTAGCAAAAAAAAAAATTATGCTGTAACCTGAAAAAAATTAACCTAAATTCAAGAAAAAACATAGAGTCAGCACGGGTTGGCCCTGAAAACTTAGAAAGAAAGAGGATCTAGGAGGCAAATCCTGGTGATGTTTATCCAAGTGTTTTTAGGTAAAAGGTTACAATGATCTGTTCAGTTTTGGAAGCAGGTAAATTGCTGCTTTGGAGTTGGGTGGATTTTTTCTGTCAATCATTCACACATAAAACAGACATCCTTATTTCTAGTTCTATGCTCCATAAGCAGCCTGCTCTTACAATCTGATTCCCAAGTGTTGGTCACAGGATATGAATTTTTTTTTTTTTTTAAGTTATCCCAACATGGGGCTTCAACTCACTACCCTAAGATCAAGAGTTACATGCTCTAGGGATGGAGCCAGCCAGGCGCCCCAGGACATGAATGTTTTGGGCCTTAGCTATTATATTTCTTTCTATTTATATTCATAATTTTCATTATGAGTACACTGGTGTTCTGGATTAGAATACCAGGGTCTGGGAACATGAATGCTTTGGGAGAAGAATTCACAATCTGTGTATTAACAGATTGGATTTCTAAGCCTATAGGGCTGAGGACCAGAACCTCACTCTGATGAAAGATAAGACCATACCATGGAGGACCTTTTGAGGTTCCTGGAAACTCCCTGACTGACCAGTGGTCAGTATCCTTACTATTCAGATTGCCAAGTTATCCGGGTTTTGTCTACATTCAGTGACTAGCATGATAGAATTGTTTCGGATTCTGGTCTGAAGTCAGATAGACTTGGTGTATATCCTTTCTTTCACTTTTAACTTAAACAAATAGCAAAATCTTTCTGTGCCTCAATTTTCTCATCTGTGATTTGGGCATAACAGAAGTGTCTACTTCATGGAATTTTTAGGAGACAATGAGGCAGCATGTTATGCGCTGTATGAATACTAGGCTCCTACGTAATACCTAACATAAAATGTTGCTTAATAAATAGCAGTTACTCTTATCTTTAGAGCTCTCACTCAATGCTAGGCACACAGCTGAATATTAATATATTTACCCAAAGCAAAACAGTTGGCAAGTGCTACAATTAGGAGTTGAACCAGGCCAAAGCTAATGCCTTTAACTATTAGCTTAAACCGTCTCTGTTGATTTAATAAATACAGCAAACCTTGAACTTCCAAGAAGTATTGTCTCCTTCAAAGGAATAAATTTGGAAGACTGTATATTTATTCTTAAGCCCATTCAGGACTCCTCTTCTGAACTCTGTTATTTTCTTTTTTTTTTTTTTTTTTTTCAATGAGGTAGGGGTAAGCTGAGGGAAAGGGAGAGAGAGAATTTTTTTTTTAAGATTTTGTTTATTTATTTGACAGAGAGATCACAGGCAGGCAGAGAGAGAGAGAAAGGGAAGCAGATTTCCTTGCTGAGCAGAGAGCCCGATGTGGGGCTCGATCCCAAGACCCTGGGATCATGACCTGAGCCAAAGGCAGAGGCTTTAACCCAAAGGCAGAGGCTTTAACCCACTGAGCCACTCAGGTGCCCTGAGAGAGAGAATCTTAAGCAGGCTCCACGCCCAGCACAGAACCCAGCATTTTGGTCAGTCTTACGACCCTGAGATCATGATCCAAGCCGAAATCAAGAGTCAGATGCTTGACTGACAGAGCCATCCAGGCACCCCAAATCTTTGTTCTTTAAGAGAAGATTTGATCTTCCTTAATAACCAAAACTTATTCAGTGCCAAGCCCAGTAAGTGAGACGGAGAATTACAGTGGGACACAGCTATCTTTGGCCTAAAGCATGTGGCTAAGAGAGCAATTCCACAGAAGTAGCAAATATCTCTTTGCCACAAAAGGCATTTTCTATCATGGCTGACTTCTCTATCCTATCACATTGGTTTTGTACAGGATGAAGTAAGAATTATGTATTATTATCTGTAAACTGGATTAGCTACAAATGGATTGAATTATTGTAACTAGTTAGCAGACTAATACAAACATAAAGAAAGTTGGCCAATGAAGGCCTTTTCTTTTTAACAGTTCTGTCATTTACATGAAAATATGCTCATCAAACAAAGCTGAGAATGAGTGGGTTTTTTTTTTTTTAAAGGAGGACAATTAAAAATTAAGTTTAACAGAGTTAAATGTAAGATCCTGTACTTCAAACTAGAAAAAAATAACTGCATGTACAGAATATAAACAATATAGCTTAACAGATGTTAGAAGAAAAATGCTTGGGGGGCAGGCATCTGGGCTGACCCAGTCAGAACAGCATGTGACTCTTGAGTTGTGGGTTCAAGCCCCATAGTTGGTATAGAGACTATTAAAATAAATAAATAAAAACTTTAAAAAAATGCTTGGGTCAGGGGGTACCTGGTGGCTCAGTTGGTTAAGCCTCTACTTTTGGCTCAGGTCATGATCCCAGGGTCCTGGAATCCAGCCCCACATCAGGCTCCCTGCTCTGTGGGGGAGACTATTTTTCTCTCTCCTGTTTGCTCTGCTTATGCTTTCTCTCTCTCCCTGTCAAATAAATAAATAAATAAATAAATAAATAAAGTCTAAAAATAATAAATAAATAAATATTTAAAGTGCAATCACACAGGGAAAAGATTCAGTTCATTTCATATGGTAGCAACGAATGGGATAAGAAAAGTGGGTAGAAGCTTCATTGAGATAGCTTTTAGTTCAGAATGCAAGAGAAGTGTATAAAATTTTGACACAAAAGTTAAAAATGAAATGAGGTTTCAGGAAAGTTTCCCCATCACTTGAGGTGCTCCTACAGAAACAGAAACTGAACTACTTCTCTCTCCCTAAGAGAGGATGTAAGCCTCTCTAACAGGATAAAGGATAAAGATCCTATTAATACTCAGCACCATCATCCAAAAGCAACTTTAAAGCACCCTTATGTGTTGTAAAGCTAGAGCCACCAACTGTCCTGATTTTCCCAGGACTGAGGGGTTTCTTGGAGTGTGGGAGTTAGGTTGCTAAAAGTATAAAAAGTCCCATGCAAACCACGGCAAATTCATCACAGAGCTGAAGGAATTTTGGTTAAAGAAAATCGTTTAAGTCGTGTTGAAACACATATAGAAGATACACAAACATGCCTTCATCGAATCAACACATGAATTAACGAGGGCATTGTCATTTATTTTCCATATAAATGAATTTTTCAAATATTTATTTACTTATTTTTTTAAAGATTTTATTTATTTAAGAGAGAAATTGAGATAATGAGCAGGGGGAAGGGCAGAGGGAGAAGCTGACTCCCTGAGGAGCAGGGACCCTGGGATCATGATCTAAGCCCAAGGCAGATGTGTAACTGACTGAGCCACCCAGGTGCCCTGAGTTTTGCAGATACTTAAAGGTTTACTCTTTAAATACCAACAAATTTATATGTATTAGATTTTAAATGTCTTGGGCGCCTGGGTGGCTCAGATGGTTAAGCCTCTGCCTTCTGCTCAGGTCATAATCCCAGGGTCCTGGGATAGAGTCCCACATTGGGCTCCCCGCTCGTTAGGGAGCCTGCTTCTCCCTCTCCCTCTGCTGCTCTCCCTGTTTCTGCTCTCTCTCTTTGTCAAATAAATAAATAAAATCTTTGAAAAAAGATTTTAAATGTCTTAAAATACATAGTTCCCTGTGCTTTTTATCAGATGATATGGAATACAGATGTCTTCCTTTGAAAATATATTAAGAAAGAGTTGGGATTGGAATATAGACCAGTAAAATAAAATAAGTAGGACTTGTTTTGAAGTTTGACATGGGTAGCTTTGAACTTACCTCTCTCCATTGTAGCACATCAAGTTATTTAATCCATGTCTCAGTTTTCTCACCTGTAAATTGGGGATAATAAGTACCTACTACATAGAATAGTGCCCAATAGACTATGATAAACACTCAGTAAATGTTAGCTATTTTATCATCATTGTTAATAACCCCCAGAGTTATTTTCTGGGCTAAACAGCTCTAGTAAGTTGCTCTGTCTTCTACATCATCTGAATGGACTCTGCTGTCTGCTCTCAGAATCTCTGGTCAGTGTACTTGATCTCTTTATTTTATACACAATTGAATGCCTGTGTGAGGGCACTTAAACTCCTGAAGAAACAAAATGCATGTACTTTTTGATGGTTGTTTACTCAGTGAGATCTAGTCCCTGGACTATATTCCAAATACTTGAGAGTTTTGGAAACATTACCTACCTGTAAGTGTGGCATTGCAAGAATCAGTCAATTAATCTGCATACTTAACTAGCAGTTTGAAGTTGGGGTTTTTTGGGGGGGGTTGGAGGGCAGAAAAGCAAGGTTTATTGAGGGATAGCAACATGATAGAACAAAACTCCCAAGGAGGGAGGGGACCGGAGGAGGTTGCCCAGGAATTGGAAGTTTAAATGACTGTTTTCAAACACAGTTTTACAAAGACTCTTCTCTTTGTTCTATTATCCATTTTGTTTAAAAAAAAAAATGCTTATTATTTTCTTACAGTTCTTCAAGTACTGAAGTAGTTGGACAAAATATACATCTGAATGTTACTCATTTGCTCAGGGAAGTCGAAGAGGGTAACATTCTTCTTCTTTTCTTTTTTTCTCTTTAGATTTTTATTTATTTGTCAGAGAGAGAGAGCATGAGCAGGGTGGGGGCAGGCAGAGGGAGAAGCAGGCTCCCTGCTGAGCAAGGAGCCTGATGTGGGGCTCATCCCAGGACACGGGGATCATGACCTGAGCCAAAGTCATGACCCAGGAGTCCCAGAGGGTAACAGTCCACAATTGCTTTTCCCTTGTAACTTTACTCTTCGTCGTATGTGAAAAGTCAGTAGATAAACATGCATGGGAGATACACAAGGAGGAGGGTTGAAAACAAGAACCCTTAATATGGCTGCACTAACGTTCCTTATCCTCTCTCTCCTTCTACCTGCAGACCTAACCATGCCAACCCAGATCTATAGGTCATCTCTTAACCAACTGTACTCCTCCTTACAGGACTGGACAGAGATTGCCCATTAAAGTTGTTCTCTTAAATCCATACCACTCCCCTCAGGTGTGCCCTGGGAAGGAGGAAACACTTGGGAAGAGCAGATAAAGTTAAGCATACTGGCATCATTCACATATCTGTCAGAAAATTGTGGAATTTTAAAAAATCTCTTGAGGGAGGCCAAAGTTAACCTGTTTGAAACTGACCACTGAGAGTTGGCCTTCTGTCTAAAGGTTTGGCTGTAAGTAAACAAACAACAAGAAAAATTAAAGACCTTGTTTTTGATCAGACTGTTCAAAGAAAGACTTTTGTGGGTAAAAGTTCACTAGGCTGAAACAATAGAAACATTTGAGAGTGGAATATGGCCTTCACCCTTAAAGCAGACGTCTTTGTCCACCTTTGCTGGCCTCCTTCAAGAGCATGGATGTGACTTCACCTCTCAGAATATTTTGCATATCCGTCTTTGATATTTAGAGAGTCAGAAGATACTATGTTCAACAGTTGGTCATTTAGGTCTAGGAAAAGCTGGCAACAACTTTCAGCAGGGTTGGTCTTTACTCGGCAAATAACCTCTTGAAGAATTTTTAATGATTAAAAAGCAAGAGGAGGGGTGCCTGGGTGGCTCAGTGGGTTAAAGCCTCTGCCTTCGGCTCAGGTCATGATCTCAGGGTCCTGGGATCGAGTCCCGCATCGGGCTCTCTGCTCATTGGGGAGCCTGCTTCCTCCTTTCTCGCTGCCTGCCTCTCTGCCTACATGTGATCTCTGTCTGTCAAATAAATAAATAAAATCTTAAAAAAAAAAAAAAGGCAAGAGGAAAAAGTAACAGAAATTCTCTCACTTCCATGGCTCCGTATTGATCCCACTGTAGATTCTCAAACTGCTTCTAAAAACCACCCAGAACTGAAAAAGTAGCCAGCCTGGCCCTTCCCCTGATTTAAACCTTACCTTTTAACATTTAAGAGAGGAAAGGCCGAAAATAATTACTCTTTCAAGAGTATTAAGGTAATTACATGTCCATGCATTTGCCCATGTGTTTTAGTTGTAGCAACCATATGTCCTAAATTTTCAGGGCAAGTCCAGATTTTATGTATCTTCTCACAGAAGTCCTTTCCTCCTTAGATTATAAAGTTAAGAAAATTTTCAGTTTGTGAAATATGATCATTTTAGCTGTAGCCTCATAGTCTCTGTTAAAAATAATGGTATGGAAAGCTGTTTGTTAACCTTAAGACTAAACTTAGTTTTTTTACCAGCAAAATGGGTTTATTTGGGAATAAGGGAGAATTGCAATTTGAGTCACACAAGCTATGGCAAAACCATAGGAAAGTCCAGCAAACAAAAGAGAGGAGCCTTATTTTATGGAGAAAAAGGTTGGGAGGGGTTGGTTTGAATGAAAGTCCATTGAAGGAAAGCAAGAGTTCAGGGTGATGATACTTTCTCATTAATTAGGTTGCTGGGATACTTGATTTTTTTTTTTTAAGATCTTATTTATTTATTTGACAGAGAGAGATTACAAGTAGGCAGAGAGAGAGAGAGAGAGAGAGAGAGGGAAGCAGGCTCCCTGCCGAGCAGAGAGCCCGATGCGGGACTCGATCCCAGGACCCTGAGATCATGACCTGAGCCGAAGGCAGTGGCTTAACCCACTGAGCCACCCAGGCGCCCCGAGGGATACTTGATTTTTTGAATGAGATGCAGTGCATGCCCTTCCTTGTTGGAACCTGTAACTGATGATTCTTTCCTGTTGATTCTTCTTTTGGGGTCTATAATCAACAATTCTTCCTGTAATTAATGTAGGGCTCCCCCTTCCAGCCTCCCAATCTAGACTCCCAAGTCCAACTTAGTGAGGTTTCTTTTTATTAATTTTGACATGTTCTAGACCAAAGGAAAACTGTTGAAATACAAATGGTTATCTTCTACCCTCTATGACATCTTACCAAGGCAATAACAAGTCATATCCCCTGTATGATTTTAAGGCACACCAAAAGCACAGGGTAAAACACAAATTACTGCTTGAATTATCCTGACCTCCATACTCTAGTGTAAGTGGAGGAAGGAGAGGAGTATTGGTTCTTGTCTGTGTCCTCCTCCTAATTTGGGAATCACATGCTCTTCCCAGGTGCCCACTGCATCATCTGCTCCTCACCAGCTATTTGTTCCATTATGGGCCACCACTCCTGTAACCGGAGATCAGTGCCCCCAACCCCTGCATACAGTCCTCTTGTAGGATGTTGTTCCCTGTGATGGGTGCAGCATAAGAGTAAATATGAGGCAGGGCACATTTCTGTTTACTGTTTCATCCCTTTATCCGCCACACCTCCATCACACAAAGTAGTATAGGCCTATTAGACTTGGAAATGGTTGGAATAAGTTAAGGAAATCAGTGAGAAAGAGAAAAAAATAATTTAAACTGAATGCAAAATCTGCTATAATCACCCAACTCACAGTGCATTTGATCTGTAGGAGCTCTATTTAAACTGCCCTCCTGGTAATCCCATCAAGACTTCCACTTAATATCATTAATTAGAAACTAAGACTCCTGGCCACATAGATGGGTGCTTCAAGACGGAAGTCCATATTCTACCCTTGAATTTCTCATGTCACTCTGGTTTCAACCTAGTGAACCCTAGGGAAAGTAGCAAAATTAAGTGCTCTGACCAACCCCCCACCATAAGAGAAAGTCAGAGGTTGGAAAACAAAATGAGATCAGTGATACTAATTGATCAAGTTATACATTTTTTGTACATTCCTAGTTTTAGTGTATCAATGGGAGTTAACAGCTAAATAACCTTTATTTTTTCAAAGATTTATTTATGCATTTGAGAGAGAGAGAGAGAGAAAGAGTGGGGGAGGGGCAGAAGGAAAGGGAAAGAGAATCTCAAGCAGACTCCCCACTGACTACAAAGCCTGACTTGGGGCTTAACATAGGGCTTGATCCTACAACCCCAAGATCATGACCCAGGCCAAAATCAAGAGTTGGACGCGTAACCAACTGAGCCACCCAGGTACCCCTAACTAACTTTTATAATCATTCCAGGAAAGTGAACAAAACACTACACCTTTGCCAGGAGATTGTGTTGTAGATAACTCAGTCTATAATCTTTGTACCCTACCTTCAAGTCTAAGAGCCCCGCCATTTCCTAAGCTCTGCTATTTGGCTGCCTGCATATCTTTGGCAAGCTCTAGTCATTTCCTGTGTAGTTGGTCTAATCCCAGGAACTGTCTACGTATTTCATTCTTCAAGTGTGTCATTCAGTTGAAACAACCCAAATACTTTAGACAACTCTACAGATCAACCAGTCTGTTGTTGTTGTTAGGTGCTACAGCCCTACAGAAGAATCCAGATGGGTACATGAAACCTCCCAGTGTGATCCCTATTTGTCACTTCACTGCTGTGACTATCAAATATGCCTCTTTATTAAAATTGCCTAGCCAGGGACGCCTGAGTGGCTCAGTGGGTTGAGCCGCTGCCTTGGGCTCAGGTCATGATCCTAGGCTCCTGGGATCGAGTCCCACATCGGGCTCCTTGCTCAG
Organism: Mustela nivalis; assembly: GCF_964662115.1. Classification (NCBI taxonomy): domain Eukaryota; kingdom Metazoa; phylum Chordata; class Mammalia; order Carnivora; family Mustelidae; genus Mustela; species Mustela nivalis. The sequence continues at coordinate 102,618,280 of NC_139029.1, read as the reverse complement.
CGGGGGGTCTGCTTCTCTCTCTGCCTCCGCCTGCCACTCTGCCTGCTTATGCATGCTCTCTCTCTCTGACAAATAAATAAATAAAATCTTTTAAAAAAATAAAAATAAAATAAAATTGCCTAGCCAGTAACTGTTGGAACACAAACACATGCACACCTTTCAAGGGCAAATGTTAAATCACAGAGACAATATAAAACCCAAAACCTTCCAACTGCCAAAGCGAGTTCTTGCTAAAGACATATCTGATCTGCCTAATGTTGTTTTTATGGTTTTTAAATGATTTTTTAAAAAATATTGATTTATTTGACACAGAGAGAGAGACAGTGAGAAAGGGAACACAAGCAGGGGGAGTGGGAGAGGAAGAAGCAGGCTTCCCGCCAAGGAGAGAGCCTGATGTGGGGGCTCAAACAACACAGGACCCTGGGATCATGACCTGAGCCCAAGGCAGACACTTAATTAGTGTCTGCCTTGGGCTCAGGCACCCCTTTAAACAATTTTTAAGGGGGAGGCAATTCCCATTTTCCCCCAGTCTCTACTCTTCACTATTATTTACATCCAACTGCATCACCCATTTATATACTGGCCTGGCCTTTGAAAATGTTTGTGTTTGAGTTCCCTGCATCTAAACCCACAAGGAGATACACATTTTTCTTAATTCCCTATAATATGTAAATATCTGGGGCACCTGGGTGGCTCAGTGGGTTAAAGCCTCTGCTTTCGGCTCAGGGTCCTGGGATAGAGCCCCGCATCGGGCTGCCTGCTTAGCAGGGAGCCTGCTTCCTCCTCTCTACCTGCCTCTCTGCCTGCTTGTGATCTCTGTCTGTCAAATAAATAAAATCTTAAAAAAAAAAAAAGTAAATATCTTTCCTCTGTCCTGCTTTTAACCTTTTAAGACCTCCAAGTGATAATAGGTCATTCGCAAACTTGTGAAGTTTGTTTTGTTTTGTTTTTGCCTTTTTTTTTTTAAGATTTTATTTATTTATTTGACAGAGATCACAAGTGGGCAGAGAGGCAGTCAGAGAGCAAGAAAGGGGGAAGCAGGCTCCTGTCAAGCAGAGAGCCCGATGTCAGGCTCGAGCCGAGGACCCTGAGATCATGACCTGAGCTGAAGGCAGAGGCTTTGAATACTCCTTAAAGGATCTAGGTAAGTCCTCAGCAAGATTTCACCTCTACCCCAACCTTTGAACTACTGGAGATGGAGGGGAGGTTTTATTCGTTGGGACACATTAATAATAGCTGCTTTCCAAGTTCTTCCTTAGCCTTCTCACTGATGTTGTTCAGAACACTGATAACTGGGCACCAATTCCTTCAGGATTTAGTTTAATACTTTTTCATTTCCTCTTGTGTGCCACCATACATTTTCATGTGTTCAGCAAACATACTGAGCTCCTGCTATGATTTGGGCACAGTCAGAGCTGGGAGTAGAGCAATGAGCAAAACAAAACTTCCTGCCCTCAGGAAGCTTAGAGTCTAGCAAAGGACATAAAACTTCTGGAAAGATGGAAGAGTAGGAGGATCCTAAGCCCACCTGTCCCATGGACACCTGTAGAAAACAACTACATCAGAGACCCATAAAACAAGCAGAAGACTAGCAGAACAGACTTCACAATTAATCCTAGAAAGGAAGCCACATCTAGTAAAAGAAACAATTTCAGTAACCACAGTAGAATCCCTATTGTTAATGTTTGTAATACTCAAGATTTAATAGACTCTGGCTTTAATTTGGAATTATCTCATTCATGTAATCAGGAGATTTTATCTCAACTTGAGTGAAGTAATTGCATGTTGTTAAATACCTACTTAGTAATAAAATGGTCAAATGTAACCAGTCTGTGACTATGACTAGTCAGCTCAGTAGATACAGAAAGGTATGATGACATTAAGGTCATTAACTCTTGGGCTTATTCTTGGCACAAACTAGTTAATATCTTTCAGTCTCATTGCCACAGACTACTTTGCTAACCTGGGCGGTCCTCCTCCAGAGGCATGCAGTTGAAAACAAGAGAAATCAGGGGATGATAGATTAGGTGTCTGTTAGCACTGTTAGAAAAACAATTTAACCATCCACATCCTGATGATGGTGTTTTAAGAGGCCTGCAGGACAATAGGGTCACTGTGATCAAACGTGGCCCAGGGCAGTCTTCAAACTGAAAGCTCTCAGGCTTCCTTCTGTCTCTACCAGCCAGGAGAATCATGAGGGAGTTCTTTTCCTTGGATAAGATCCTGGTGATGGGACTGCAATCCTTGGATTTCTGCACTGCTTCCGTGGTATAGTCCTCAGTCTTCAAGAGAGTTTCTGAATTAGACTACTAATGCTGGTCATTTTAAGAGCATGGGGGTGTTTTGAGAATTTAAGCTGACACATTCTTATATTCAGACGCGTCTGGAGGACCTGGCTGCCAAGGTTCCATATACGTGAAGGATTAAGAAAGAGCTCATTCTGGGGCACCTGTGTGGCTCAATGGTTTAAGCCTCTGACTTCAGTTCAGGTCATGATCCCAGGGTCCTGGGATCCAGCTCCACCTTGGGCTTTCTGCTCAGCAGGGAGCCTGTTCCGCACCCCCCCCCCCCCCCCCCGTCTCTCTGCCTGCCTCTCTGCCTACTTGTGATCTCTGTCTGTCAAATAAATGGATAAAATCTTTAAAAAAAGAAAGAAAGAAAGAAAGAAAGAGCTCATTCTAATGGAGGAGAGGACCACAGGACAGGGTAAACCACAAGAGAGGAGTGATTCTGGGCAGAGACCATACTCATGCTTGAATCCTAGGGAAAGGGAGCTAAAATAAAGGGCCTATAAAACCCAAAAGAGTCATTTCCATAAAATCTCTGAGTCGTCGGGACCTTAAAACAGCCCTTCCAGGTTGAGTATGTCACTGTGTGGAGGAAATTTGGGGTGAAGAGTGCTTTTTCCAAGTGGAAGTTCTATTGCAAGCATTCAGAGGCTGAAATGGTCAACCTTAGGGCCCCCAAAGAAGCAGGGGTGACGTCACACTTCAGGGAGCACTGGTGACGTAGCAAAGACATTCACGCTTCTGGTGCTTTGGCCCTAGTATCAGTGTGTGTAAACATTTTGGCTTAAGGATGACAGGAGATTGCACTCAAGTGAAGTAGAAAAGAAAGAGTGCCTGTAGGAGTGGTTAAATGTAGTAGCTGGGACTGTGGTTCCACAGATTTCTCACTGTCAGAGCAGGGAGTTATAAATGTTTAGAAAGGGGGAAGGCTGGGATGAATCTGCAGTGTTGGACAGGAATTAGAAAAATCTCTGAGTGTGTGTGTGGGTGTGTGTTGGGGGTTGGGAAGGTTGTCTTCAGAGAGGACCTACCAGTAATGACACACTAGTGCAAATTAGCACACCCAGAACCCAACTCCTCCTAAATACTATTCTCCATTCACAGAACCAGAGCTTAGAAAAGTGGCTGATTTCAAGATTGGTGCTAGGAGACTAGGAAAACCTGGACCATCTTATTGTGTAATAAAGTTAGAAAGCTCAAAGAATTTTAGGGACATGTCAAAAGGAGAGTTTGAAGAGATTCCCACTAGCTGTGTCAAGGACAATGTAAGTATCATAATGAGTAGTGTCAATAACAGTTTATAACCCATTGAATAAAATAGGTCTCTGAGACTCCCACTGGTATAAACAGCCAAACAAATCATAGAGAAAGGCACATTTTCCTTGCAGTGGAATACCAACTAAAAAATATAAAAGGAAGAAAGACTTATGAAATCACCATTTGGCAATCATCATAGTAATAATTGAGTCAGGCAAGAATCATCAATGCATGCTAAAACTAGTGGGTGAAGTTTGATGAGGGACAGGACACGTACATAGTGTCAAAGTATCTCCCCACAAGGCACTTGTTAATGATGAAGGAAAATGCAGTAATTTTAAAGTGGAAAAATGTAACCAAGTCATTAAAGGTAACTTCAATAGTAACGAACAAATCAACTACTATTATATACTGAGAAGATCACAACGTCACTTCTGTGGTATTTCTGCTAAGAATGCCTCACCTGAATCTAATCATAAGGAAACATCAGACAAGCCAAGCTGAGAAACACTCTATACAAACAACTTGCCTATAACTCTTCATATATGTCAAGGTCATGAAAAACAAAGTATGGGAAATCTAGTCTAGATTAAAAGAGACTAAAGATACTTGACAACTGAATGTTGATCTTGATAACAGTGTATGATCTGGAATTTTCTTTTACCCTAATGGGCATTACTGAGACAACTGAGCAAAATTTGAATAGGTCTATAGATTAGATAGTTTTATCAAATCAATACCGACTTCTTCTTTTTTTTTTTTTTAATTTATTTGACAGACAAAGATCACAAGTAGGCAGAGAGGCAGGCAGAGAGAGGAAGGAAAGCAGGCTCCTCTGTGGAGCAGGGAGCCCGATGCGGGGCTCGATCCCAGGACCCTGGGATCATGACCTGAGCCGAAAGCAGAGGCTTTAACCCACTGAGCCACCCAGGCGCCCCAATACCGACTTCTTAATTTGCATAATTATACTGGGATTGTGCAAGAGAATGCCCTTTTTTTTTTTTTTTGGAAATACATACTGAAGTACTTAGAGGGAAAGGGCATCATGTCTACAACTTACAAAAAATAGTTTAGAAAAACAGAAAAAAAAACAAAAAAAACAGGAAAAATTTAAATAGTTAAAATTTTAAACAGAAAAAATGTTTAGAAAAATTTATACATAAATGCAGAGAATACACAAGCATGCCCAAGATTGGCCTAGGTTGCTAGGAGAAAGAATTGAAACTAACAAGCATTTTTTACATGACTAGTCAGAAATTCTGAGAATATGCCTCAAAGCCCTCTTTATTTGGTGCCTGGTGCCAATTTATGATGTAAGATATGGTAGCAGCCCACATGGCAGAAAATCTTGAGTATCAGTGAGTCATCCTCTGTGTTTGAGACACCTCTAGAACACTCTCCTAACCCAATCAATTTAACTCACCTCAACTTCAATACAACAAGCCCCTCTACCAAAAATTCTTTTTTTTTTTTTTAAGATTTTATTTATATATTTGAGAGAGAGAGAGCACAAGCAAGGTGAGGGAGCTGTGGAGCAGGGAGCTCGATCCCAGGACCCTGAGATCACGACTAGACCTGAAGGCAAACACTTAAACAACCGAGCCACCCAGATCATTTCTTTCTTTAACTTTCATAGTCAGATTGAGTTATTGCAGTCGCAAATTCCATGCAACTCTCCTGCTTGAGCAGGAGATGAACAGGATTAATCCAAACAAATTCCAAACACTTACCTTAATATAGGGATAAAATATTTTGGACCTAAAAGTCAAAGCTGATTAAGAAACAGCAAAGATAACAGACTGAACCACCACCAGCCTCTCTTTGCTTTATTGTTTGTTTGCTCTCTTTGCTCTATTATTTCTATATCACTTGTGGGCAGGAAGCAGCTATCTTGAAATACAAATTTTACTTGTTTCTTTAAAAAAAAAAAAAAGAAAAACAAATAGATGGTTTATTCTAAGAATGTACAGGAACTTATATTCTAAACGTCTACAAATACATATTCCAGAAACTCTTATCACCTCAAAACCCTACTACAGCTTCTCTTTAATCTTTTTAAACATCCTGTTACATAAATCACAGCTGCATCTATAGCAGGAAAAATAATAAGATAATAATTGCTCAAACATCAAAAGCATTTGGGTGGGTCTTACATAGACCTTTAGTCTTCCCTCCCACCAACACCACGTTCTTAAATTTTTTTTTTTTACCCACCCACGTTAATGTATTTTTTGTTTGTTGTTTCTTTTCCCCTGAGTAATTACTATGAAATTTTGCCAGGTCAGAAACTGTTCCCAGGAAGAGACCCAGAGTATTAAGAAAGCAGACAAATAGTACCTGAAGATAAGCTGTGACTCTTTCCAGGCCTGCCCCTCCTTTGATTTCTTTCTACATTTGAATGTGATTAATTGGTGGAATTGCGCGTCCTCAGTGTGATATAAGGGAGAGTTCCCCTGCCTGACCGAGGCTAGCCTAGCAGGGGAACTCTCTTCTCACTTTCATGGAAACTTAGAACTATCCTTACCACCCAGTATTATGGTAAGAACCACACAAACTGTTTTATGAGGGCTGTGAATCTATATGTGTATTCCTTCAGCAAGTATTTCTTGATCATATGTTGGAGTTAGAAAGAGTTTTAGAAGTCTTTTAGCTCGACCTATCTTCCAACACCAGCATTTCTTCCATAACTTTTCTGGCAAATGGTCACCAGCCAAGACTTGATTATTAATTGTAAAGATGAGCTCCCCATGGTGTTGGGAATTCCATTTCATTGCTGGACATCTCTCATCTTAATTCTTGCTGCTTGCTGTGGTTCTTTGCGACTTCAACAGAATTTGTCCACCCCTCCTCCATATGACAACCCTTCACACATCAGTTGGCTGCTAATTTATCCTAGCTAAGTATCATCACTCATAATGTTTTTTCAAATCACGCTGAGTAGTGGATAAACATCCACAAGCTAATAGTAGTTAACTTGGGAAGGTAAGACTGTGGTTGTATTAAAAATCTCTTGCTTGTATGTAAATTCTAATTTTCACAATAAATATTTACTTTAATAACTGACAACATTAATTATTTTTATTAGGTTTGTTCCAGATGCCAGCCCTGGAATGCATATATAATTATCCTGCAGTGACCCTGAGAGATAGGACCTATAATTGTCCCCATTATATGGATGAAGAAAGTAAGGCACAGAGGGATTAAATAATTTGCCACAATCACAAAGTAAGTGACTAAAAAGAGATTGGAACCCAGGTTTGCCTAATTCTTGACCATTTCCCTATAACAAGAAAAACAATTTTTGTGAGGGGTGAGAGACATATTTGTTTTTAACATGGTGTCCAGAAATTGATACAATATGCTAGGTTTGATCTGAACACTGTAATTATTACATCCTTTGACTTGGACACAGCACAATCTATTAATGTTCCTAAGACTTCATTTGATTTTTTACCTCCTGTTACATGACTCTTATAGGAGCTTTCAGAATATCCTTTGGCTCTTATTTCCTTTTTTCACCTCAACTCCCTCTTTGCCCCTCCTCCTTTGTCACCCTAACAGCTCTTACCCCCCCATCATGATTTTATCAACCTAGTTAACACTTCTATTCATGCTCCTATGATCGCATAGACACATACAAATGTACACATATTCAGTATAGATTTTCTTTGTAATTTAAGAAGTGACTACATTTTTGCCTCTCACTTTTACTTAAAACAATTTCTTGGGGCGCCTGGGTGGCTTAAAGCCTCTGTCTTCGGCTGAGGTCATGATCTCAGGGTCCTGGGATGGAGCCCCGCATCGGGCTCTCTGCTCAGCAGGGAGCCTGCTTCCTCCTCTCTGCCTGCCTCTCTGCCTACTTGTGATCTCTATCTGTCTAATAAATAAATAAAATCTTTAAAAAAAAACCACAAAAAACAATTTCTTATATAAAATCTCTCTAAATCAAATTCATTCCTTTTAATGGATGTCCTAAAATGTGGGTGTACTATAATTTTTGCAACCATTTCCCTATTGATGGGCATGCATGGTATTTATAATGTGGATGTGTGTGCATGTGTGTATATGTAAGTTGACATAGAAAATATTGCTTTAGGGTGCCTGGGTGGCTAAGTGGGTTAAGCCACTGCCTTCGGCTCAGGTCATGATCTCAGGGTCCTGGGATCGAGTCCCGCATCGGGCTCTCTGCTCAGCAGGGAGCCTGCTTCCTCCTCTCTCTCTGCCTGCCTCTCTGCCTACTTGTAATCTCTCTCTGTCAAATAAATAAATAAATCTTTAAAAAAAAAAAAAGAAAATATTGCTTTAATAAATAACCTGGTACGTATGTACTATGTATGTATGTATGTATATATGTACCATGTTCTTACTTAAATAGTTTTCTTGCAACTAGTGGTTTACTTTAGTAGGATAGACTCCCAGAACTGAGGTTGGTGGGTCAAGGGGTATATATATTTTTAAAGATTTTATTTTTTAAGTAATCCGTATACCCTCTGAGGGGCTTGAACTCATAACCCCGAGATCAAGAGTTGCAGGCTCTACCAGCTGAGCCAGCCAGGCACCCCAAGGGGTATATATATTTTTAAATAATAGCTATTGCCAGATTGCTTTTCAAAAAGCCTTTAATACTTTGTATTTCCATAGCGGCACATGAAAATGCTCTTTATCCTACATCCCTGCAGCAGCAGGTATTACAGAAGTCATTCTAATAAAACCCTGTGAAACAAGAGATCAAAGGAAACTACTTAAATCTAATAAAAATTATGTACTCCAAATCAACAGCAGTTATAACCCTAACTGGCAAAATATTAAAACTCTTTCCTTTAGGGGTGCCCGGGTGGCTCAGTCAGTTAAGTGTCTGCCTTCTGCTCAGATCATGGCCCTGGGGTCCTGGGGTTGAGCCCTGAATCAGGCTCCCTGCTCAGCAGTGAGTCTACTTCTCTCTCTCTCTTTGTCCCTCTCCCCCACTCTTGCTCTCTCTCAAGCAAATAAAATCTTTAAAAAAAACAAAACACAACCTTTTTCATTTAAAGTCAGATACTGCACCTTGAGCTTTTAATTAAATATACCTAACTGGGGTGCCTGGGTGGCTCAGTGGGTTAAGCTTCTGCCTTTGGCTCGGGTTAGGATCTCAGTGGCCTGAGATCAAGCCCTGCATCAGGCTCTCTGCTCAGTTGGGGGCCTGCTTCCTCCTCCCTCTCTGCCTGCCTCTCTGCCTACATGTGATCTCCCTCTCTCTCTCTGTCAAATAAATAAATAAATAATATCTTTAAATAAATAAATAAATATACCTAACCAGGTCTTTTTGACTCTTAACTTTAAAACTGATGTACAATTAGGGCGCCTGGGTGGCTCAGTGTGTTTGGGCCTCTGCCTTCAGCTCGGGTAGTGATCCCAGGGTCCTGGGATGGAGCCCCGCATCAGGCTGTCTGCTCAGCGGGGAGCCTGCTTCCTCCTCTCTCTCTGCCTGCCTTTCTGCCTCCTTGTGATTTCTGTCTGTCAAATAAATAAATAAATCTTTAAAATTTATGTACAATGTATATAGAAAAATGAGGACAAATTATAAGGGCACAGATCAATGAATCCTTACAAAATAAACACATCTGTATAACCACCATTTAGGTCAAGAAATTGACATTAGCAACACCTCAAAAGCCTTCCTCATGCCCCCTCCTAATCATTGCCCTCTTCCTCCTTCCTCAAGAGGCTACAGAATAGTTTTGTTTGGTTGTGAAATATGTAGAAAGAGAATCATGCACTATACACTCTTTGGTGTGTGTCTGATTTCTTTCCCTCAGCACTACCTTAGTGAGGTTTCTCCATGTAGCAGATATCAGTGGTTCACTCATTTTCATTGCTGCACGATAGTTCATTGTATGAATAATATACTACAATTAATTGCCCATTCTGTTTTTTTAAAATATTTTATTTATTCATTTGTCAGAGAGAAAAGAGAGCACACGCACAAGCAGGGGGAAGCAGCAGGCAGAGGGAGAGGGAGAAGCAGGCTCCCCACTGAGCAGGGAGCCCAATGTGGGACTCCATCCTGGGACCCCAGGATCACGACCTGAGCCAAAGGCAGATACCTAACCGACTGAGCCATGAAGGCATCCCCACCCATTCTGTTTTGGATGGGCGTTCAGGTCCTTTTGAATCTGAAACCTGTCATCCAGTGTATTAGCCACCAATCCTCTCCCAGCTTTGTATCATCAGAAATTTGGAAGATCACACCATTCATTCATTCATTCATTCACTTATTTTTAAAGATTTTATTTATTTATTTGAGAGAGAGAATGAGTGAGAGGAGAACATGAACCAGCAGAGTGAGAGAGAAAGAGAAAGAGAGCATGACCACTCCCCTGAACAGGGAGCCCGATGTGGGGGTCTTAATCCCAGGACCCTGAGATCATGGCCTGAGCTGAGGGCAGGTGCTTAGCCAACTGAGTCACCCAGGCACCCCAGTGATCACACCATTTTTGTCTACATGCAAATCATGGACATTTACCCATTTGACAGGACCAGGCAGATTTGTGTCGGACAATTAGAGATCTCCCTTCAGATTAGCCTTCATACACTAATAAGTAGTATTTGGGCAAGTTCTTCAATTCGCTAACATGGTAGCTGTCTGTAGTGTCGTTTAGCGGAAACAAAATTTTCTGAAGGTGTACTATGTTCTACGTACTGACTGGGGATGAAGCCGTGAACCAGAGAGACCATGGAATTTACATTCTAGCCGATGAGACAAATGTACACAAAAAGCAAATAATTTAGATAATTTTAGCCAAGTGCATGAGGAAACTGAAACAGGGCAACACAATAAGGAGTGCTGAGAAGGGAGGCAGACAACTTGTGGAGCTAGTTGCATGAAGACTGGGACTAGTAACAACCAGGCAAGGACATAAGCAAGCACAAAAGCCCTGAGGAGGAGATGAGCTTCAAGAAGCAGGAAGGCTAGTGTACCTAGAGCCAATTGTGAATGGAAGCAAGTTGAGGAGAGGTAGACAGGAACCAGATCATTTCCAGTTTTAAAGACCTAAATGTCGGGGCGCCTGGGTGGCTCAGTGGGTTAAGCCGCTGCCTTCGGCTCGGGTCATGATCTCAGGGGCCTGGGATTGAGTCCCACATCGGGCTCTCTGCTCTGCAGGGAGCCTGCTTCCTCCTCTCCCTCTCTCTGCCTGTCTGCCTGCTTGTGATCTCTGTCTGTCAAATAAATAAATAAAAACCTTTAAAGTCCTAAATGTCTAATTATAATGATGAGACGGATAAGAAGATACAACACCTAGATATCCTTTTAAGGAAGTACTTGGTGCCTAGAAATGAAGAGTGGTCAGTAAACAGCCTGGAGCTGGGCGGGGGTTTAAATGCTCACTCCTTTTGATCTGGCACCGGGCAGTTGTGACCAACAGTACTCAGTGCAGAGCTCCCTGATGGGTTGGCCCAAGCTCTACTGGGCTATGTATCACTGATTTCTTCCTCTACTCAGTCCCGCTTCCTTACCTTTCCTTTCAGAGGTGTTAAACCCTGATAAACATCTCAGATCGCAGACTTGGTCTCCATATCTGTGGAAAACTCGGTCTGTTACAAATGGGAAGACACTGAAGGATTTTACGCAAAGAATTCAAATGGTCTGGGGCACCTGGGTGTCTCAGTGGGTTAAGGCCTCTGTTTTCTGCTCAGGTCATGATCCCGGGGTCCTGGGATTGAGGCCCCATTGGGCTCTCTGTTCAGCAGGGAGACTGCTTCCTCCTCTCTCTCTCTCTGCCTGCCTCTCTGCCTACTTGTGATCTCTGTCAAATAAATAAATAAAATCTTAAAAAATCTGATTTCGTTTTTAGATCACTCCAGCTGCTGTACAGAGAATGGATTGTGGAAGGTAAAAGTGAAAACAGTGGCCTTGGAAAAGAGATGGCGGTGGCCTCATCTAGGGGGGAGCAGAAGGTAGGGAAGAAGTGGGTAGATTTGGGACCGAATTTGGTTATAAAGCTGATAACCGTGGTTCTTCCCAAGCACTTTGATCAAATGTCTTTCTAGAAATAGATTCAGTGTGTCTTTGTATTTCTTTAAACTACCTGTCCAGTCATCATTTCAAGAAAGGAAATAGCCATGGGGCACCTGGCTGGCTTAGTTGGAAGAGTGTGTGACTTTTGATGTCAGGGTTATGCGTTCAAGCCCCATGTTGGATGTAGATATTACTTCAATAAATAAAAACTTGGGGGGGGGGCATTGGCACCTGAGTGGCTCAGTAGATTAAGCATCTGCTGTCTGCTCAGGTCATGATCTCAGGGTCCTGGGATCAAGTCCTGTGTCCTGCTCCCTGCTCAGCAGGGAGCCTGCTTCTCCCTCTCCCTTGCTGCTGCTCCTACTTATGCTCTCTCTCTGTCAAATAAATAAATAAAATCTTAAAAAAATAAAAATAAAAAAAGAACTAGCCTGTGTGGTATGGCCCTTAGTTGGGTAGTCTCACTCTTGTACTCACCTGTTGAATGTTTCAGCCATGTCAGCTTTTTCTCCGTCCCTCTAGCATGCCAAGTTTATTGCTGCCTCATGCATTTTTCACATGTGGTTTTTGGGTTGTCTCTGCAGCACTCCCTAAACTCTGCCCATCTACATCCTATTCATCCTTCAGGGCTCTGATTACATGCTACTTCTACACAGAGGATTTCTCTAGCATTGCCCCCTCCTGCAGTGAGGCTAGTTCCTCTAATTATGCACTCCCACAAATCCCTATGTTTTCTTTCGTAGCACTTATCACAAGTTGCAATTATGCTATAATTTTTGTTGTTATTTGTCTTGCTTAGTAGAGTCCCACAAGGTGCAGGAACATACCTGTTTTGTTTTCTGCTTCATCCTGAGTGCCTTGCCCAGTAACTAGGACCAAGGAGGTGCACAATAAATATTTGTTTAATGAATGAACCTGCCCTTAGTGGATCCATGTAGGTGTCTAGTCAATTGCTTTAAGTGCTCTCTTTTTTTTTTTTCTTTAAGATTTCTTAATTTGAGAGAGAGAGAGAGAAAATGAGCCGGGGATCAGGACAGGGGACAGAGAGAGAGAGAGAGAGAGAGAATCTCAAGCAGACTCCATGCTGAGCGCAGAGCCCAATGAGGGCTCCATCTCATGACCCTGAGATCATGACCTGAGCTGAAACCAAGAGCTGGGAGCTTGACCAACTGCACCATCTAGGCGCCCCAATTCCTTTAATTACATCTTATAGTAATCCATTCAAAATCTCCCAGGGATTACTGATGATTTTCAGACTATGGTTTTTAGGATCTCATTTTTTCTACACACATGTACACACAAACATTTTTTTTGGAGTAAAATTTAATTATTGTATTATATGGAGGTAATTTAAAAATAGTACCAAATACTTATAATGAAAAAAATAATAATAACCCTGCTCTATTCCCTAGTCTTACTGTCCAGATAGGCAACTAGTTTAAACTCAACAGTTTTGACCAATCCTCTATGTTTAGAAGAAGTCCTTATTCACACTTAAAAATCAATACATCTTACCTTCTGACACTTCTCCCACTGTCAAAATAATTTTTAGGTTTTCATTGGTGATTTGTCATCATACTGGCGATTTCTTTCACCATCTTTCAGTATTTGGGACTAGAAATCTTGGCTTTGTTAAAAGTGGCAGAGTATCTCTTCTCTCACCTCAGTGGAACTTCAAATTTCTCACCTGTTTGTTCTTCCCTTTCCAGCATGAAAATTATCTTTCTTTCTTTTTTCTTTTCTTTAAGATTTTATTTAGTTATTCAACAGAGACAGAGAGAAAGCACAAGCAGGGGGAGCAGCAGGAAGAAGGAGAAGCAGACTCCCCTCTGAGCAAGGAGCCTGATGCCGGACATCCCAGAACCTCGGGATCATGACCTGAGCACAAGGCAGATGCTTAACCAACGGAGTCACCCAGGTGTCCCTATCTTTCTTTTTTTCAATGAGCTGTAATTCACATACCATAAAATTCACCTTTTATAAAAGGTATCTTTCTTAAAGAAGATGGAAAGAAAAGCAGACCTTCCCTGGTTTATCAGCAGACATGCTACTGCTCTCTAGAAGCAATGTCCCCTGCCCTCCTCAAAGGATGGCTGTGGGTTCCAAAGCCAAGGTAAGGAAGGAGGGCAGTATGAAGGTAGAATTCGATGCAGACTGATTCTTGACACAATTTGGACTGTTCTGCTACCCAGGTCCAATTTAAGAGCCTCTCGTGCTCTAGGCTCCCTTCTGAGATCTTTGTAGTATCCAAATATGTATTAAAATATCCAATCGCATTCCAAATCAGGTATCAAAATTCACTGTAAAAATGTTAGCAGAATTTTATATAATTTATCTTTTGAAATTATTAAGTTATGAACAAATAATGTTTAATATGTGTTTGGTTATCATTTCTCAAGAATTATCGTATCTTATGGGGCGCCTGGGTGGCTCAGTGGATTAAAGCCTCTGCTTTCGGCTCAGGTCATGATCCCAGGGTCCTGGGATCGAGCCCCACATCGGGCTCTCTGCTCCGAGGAGAGCCTGTTTCCTCCTCTCTCTCCCTGCCTGCCTCTCTTGCCTACTTGTGACCTCTGTCTGTCAAATAAATAAATAAGATCTTTAAAAAAAAACTATTAAAAAAGAATTATCGTACCTTGTGAATTTGTATAGAATGAAATAAAATTTAACCTTCAAATATTGTTCTTTTTTTTTTTCTTTTGTTAACATGCAGTGCTATCTTAGTTTCAGGTGTACAGTATAGTGACTCAACACTTCCACACATCACCTGTACTCATTACAAGTGCTCCCCTTAATTCCCATCATCTGTTTTACCCACCCCCCCCCCACCCACCTCCACTCCAGAACAAACCATTGGTTTGTTCTCTGTAGTTAAAAATCCGTTTCATGGGGCGCCTGGGTGGCTCAGTGGGTTAAGCCTCTGCCTTTGGCTCAGGTCATGATCTCGGGGTCCTAGAATTGAGCCTGCTTCCCCCTCTCTCTCTGACTACTTGTGATCTCTCTCTCTGTCAAATAAATAAAATCTTTAAAAAAAAAAAAGTCTGTTTCTTTTTTTTTTAAGATTTTTTTTTTGAGTAATCTTCACACCCAACGTGGGGCTCAAACTTTAAGAGTCACATGCTCCACTGAGTGAGCCAGCCAGGCTCCCAAAGAGTCTGTTTTTTGTTTTGTCTCTTTCTCGTTAACCCTCAGATACTTTCCAAATGTAATAAACTCCTTTTGAATGCTAATTACATAATTAGTGAACTTCACATGTTACATGTGTAGACATATAATTGTTTTATTTATTTCCAGAAAATTGATGGTACACAAACATAACTTTTGTTTTAGATGGTAGTATTTTTAAAATTATTTGGTAAACAAATCAATCAATCCAGAAAAGTATAAATAGAAAAGTAAGGTCCTCTTTCATATCAGTCATTCCCTTTTTCTAGAGTCTACAGGCAACCACTGTTGAGTGTGTTTTTTATGTCCTTCCAGAAAATTTGCATACATATCCCAGCATGAAATATATTTATAAAAATACACAAATAGTATTGCATTATATATGTTGTTATACATCATGCTATTTTCACTTTATAGATACTGTGGGAGTGTTTTTTCATATGTATAGATATATCTCATCATTTTCAAATGTTGCATAACATTCCACAAGATGAACTATAATGTATTGAGCTAGGTGCCCTATAAACATAACTTTTTTTTTTTAATTTATTTATTTGACAGAGAGAGAGATCACAAGTAGGCAGAGAGAGAGAGGGGGAAGCAGGCTCTCCGCCGAGCAGAGAGCCCGATGTGGGACTGGATCCCAGGACCCTGGGATCATGACCTAAGCTGAAGGAGGAGGCTTTAACCCAAAGAGCCACCCAGGTGCCCCTAAACATAACTTTTAAGAAATGCTCATCTTGGGGCACCTGGGTGGCTCAGTTGGTTAAGCAACTGCCTTCAGCTCAGGTTGATCCTGGAGTCCGGCTCTCTGCTCGGCAGGGAGTCTGCTTCTCCCGCTGACCTTTCTCCACTCATGCTCTCTCTCATTCTCTCTCTCTCAAATAAATAAATAAAATCTAAAAAAAAAAAAAAAATGTTCATCTTTTTTTAAAGTAGTGGCCTTGTGGGGGGCGTCTGGGTGGCTCAGTCATTAAGCTTCTGCCTTCGACTCAGGTCATGATTTCAAGATCTTGGGATCGAGTCCCGCATTGGGCTCTCTGCTCCGCAGGAAGCCTGCTTCTAGCCTCTCCCCACTCCCCCTGCTTGTGTTCACTCTCTCATTGTGTCTCTCTCTGTCAAATAAATAAATAAAATCTTAAATAAATAAAGTAGTAGCATTGTGGGTGACTTTTTCTGCTTTTACGTAGAACTGTATTAATGTTCTACTGGTTGAATAACTAAATTTTTTTTAAGTTTTTTTTTTTTTCAAAAATTTTATTTATTTATTTGACAGAGAGAGATCACAAGTAGGCAGAGAGGCAGGCAGAGAGAGAGGAGGAAGCAGGCTCCCTGCTGAGCAGAGAGCCCGATGCGGGACTCGATCCCAGAACCCTGAGATCATGACCTGAGCCGAAGGCAGCGGCCTAACCCACTGAGCCACTCAGGTGCCCCAGATTTTTTTAAAAATTATTAAACATGGGGCACCTGGGTGCCTCAGTCAGTTGAGCATCTGCCTTTGGCTTAGGTCATCATCCCAGGGTCCTAGAATCGAGTCCTACATTGGTGCAGGGAGCCTGCTTCTCCCTCTCCCTCTGCTGCTCCCCTTGCTTGTGCTTTCTCTCTCCCTCTATGTCAAATAAGTAAATAAAATCTTATTTTTTTAAGATTTTTTTAAAATCTTAAAAAAATAAGATTTTATTTATTTAGTTGACAGAGAGAGATCACAAGTAGGCAGAGAGGCAGGCAGAGAGAGAGGAAGGGAAGCAGGCCCCCTGCTGAGCAGAGAGCCCGATGCGGGACTCGATCCCAGGACCCTGAGATCATGACCTGAGCCGAAGGCAGTGACTTAACCCACTGAGCCACCCAGGTGCCCAGTAAATAAAATCTTTTAAAAAAAATTTATTAAGCAAAAAAAATAAAGGGGTGCCTGGGTGTCTCAGTGGATTAAGCCTCTGCCTTCAGCTCAGGTCATGATCTCAGGATCCTGGGATCAAGCCAACGGTGGACTCTCTGCTCAGCAGGGAGCCTGCTCCCCGCCCCCTTCCCTGCCTGCCTCTCTGCCTAATTGTGATCTCTCTTTCTGTGTCAAATAAATAAATAAATAAAATCTTAAAAAAAAAAAAAATAGAAGAAGAACCATCCCTTAGAGTGTGATTTGCCGTAACAAATTGAATAGGAGACTCTGGATGTCAGTAAAGACTGGGAAGGGGCATTTGAAACCATCTATTCAGGAGTAGATAATGCCCCCTAATTACATTTTCAGTAGAGACCAAAACCAAATTATTGGGAGTTAAGAGACGGGAGTGCAGATAATTTGTTAAAGGAGTTTGACAAAGAAGGACAGAAACAGGACAGAACATTTAGCGGCAAAGCTGGGCAAAGGCTTTGTTCCGAGTTGGAAAGACACAGACAAAATAGGTGTAAGCCCTGTGTCCTTAGCTATTTCAACTGCAAGCCTGACGAAGACCTGATTAACAGTGGAAAGGTGATAGAGGGCTCTTTCACCTCTCTTGTTATTTTACGATCAAGAACAAACCGAGGGTTGAAGGGTTGACGGAGGGAGGTAGGTGGGGATAGGCTAACTAGGTGGTGGGTATTCAAGAGACACTTGTAATGAGCAGTGGGTATTATGCATAACTGATGAATCACTAAATTCCACTTCTTAAACTGTTACACTATATGTCAACTAACCAGAATTTAAATAAAATTCGAAACAAAATAAAAAAAGAAGAAGAAAAGAGAGCAGGGGTTCAGGGTCTTCATAAATTATGCTCTTGAGAGATCCGTGGCAGGGAGTTAGGAATGGGAGGAAGGCGCTTGATTTATGTATTCCTCACATTTCGCCCACAAGCAAAATCTAGTTTGTGTCTAGCTGTCTCTTCCAGAAAACATGGGGCTGTCGGGAAAATGTGTCACGTTTAAAATCCTAAAATTAGATTCACCTTAGCGAGGGCCCCTCTGGGGCTTCCCCAGATGGGCGTATGTTTTGAGGATGAGAGTGGGGAGAAAAAAATAACCAGAGGAAATAATTATTAGGTTGGTGAACAGAAAGACTATTAGGCAAAAGTACTGAGTTTGACCATTTCCCTTTTCCTGTGTAGCTCTGGAAGTAATATCCCCATCTTTGCTTTAGTGGGAGGATTAACGCTCACTGGGGGAAATTTCCTGCTTGTTTGAAGGGGAAGGTGGTACTGGGCTAGTGGAGATGTATTTTGGACAAGGCATTGGATCTTTCCACACTTGTCATCACACCATGCGAACCGCTCTCTCTCTAATACCCAGAACTCTCTGTGTGGAGGCTGAATCACGGTCTCTGGATACCTTATGTTGGTCAGGCTGGCTGAGAGGGCAAAGGAGGGAGAGGAAGTGACTTTTCACATTATGTCTTTTGAATTTTGTCTTCTGAATTTTGAATTTTATATCTTTTGAATTTTGTATTGTGAACATGTACCATTTTATTTAAAAAATTTTAAGTTGTTGTTTTAAAGGCTTGATTAAGGCTGGGAAGGAAAATTGAAGGCTTTGTTCCTTCTGGTCAGAATAAGACTCCTGGATTTGCTGTTTCATGACCTACTTATTCCTCTGATTTGTGACTTCATAGTGTGACCTTTTAGCTAAAGAACCTTTCCCTGCGAACCGCAACCCCAGCCCAGTTATCTAATCTAAACAGGTCCGTTCATATGTAACATCTCATTTTCTTCCACTCTACTTTTTGTTTCCCATCAGCAAACAAAATATCTTGTTAAACACAGACTGTCTACCTCAAGTTTGAGATCAGAGTTAACAGTCAGATGCCTGCCCTGCTATTTACAAGCTATGTGACCTTCTGCAGCACATAAAATGTTCTGGGATTTGGTTTCTTCAGGTGGGGCTGTGGACGGTGTACGTGCTAGATCAGGGGTCAAAGTGGGTGGGTTCAACTTCTGGTTCTGCCACATTGTTGCTGTGTGCCCCTATACATGCTGCCCGGCCTGTGAGCCTTAGTGTCTCTGAAATGGGGACAAATCTTACTTTGGGGAGTAAGGGAGGTTATAAAACCGAGGTAAGAGATGCAAGGAGGCTGGCATCCAGGATACAGGGTTCCCTTCCCCCATTAGCTTTTTTTTCTTCCTCTTCATTTCCTTCTGATTTTTAAAATTATTATCATTATTATTTTTAAATATTTTGTTTATTTGAAAGAGAGAGAGGGGGAGGGAGGGAGAGAGGACAGGAGCAAGAGGGAGACACAGGGAGAGCGGGAGAAGCAGGCTCCCCGCTGAACAGGGAGCCCTATGTGGGGCTTGATCCCAGGACCCTGGGGTCATGTTCTGAGCCTAAGGCAGATGCTTAACCAACTGAGCCATCCAGGTGTCCCTCTCTGCTTTTTAAAAAATGTATTATTATTTTTTAATTCAGATTCCCCCCGTGTTATCTGAATAATAGCCCTTGCCTCTCACGGGGCTTTATAAACTGCAAAGCAGAAAGAATATTTGGTTGTTTTTGCACCAGGCAGACAGACCCAGGGCCCCAGGCTGTGAATTTCTCTGACCTCTCTAAACGGAGCTTGAATTCCAGAGGAGAGCTCTGTTTTTCTAGGTGGAAGTTAGGTAAACTTTTTCAGGAGCATGCCCCAGGCAACAGGCTGGGGGCTGGGGACCATCCTCTGGAAGTCCTTTCCATCACTTGCAGAAGACTCTCAGCATCCGGGAGCCACCTGGGTGCTGCTTTCGCTGCCTCTGGATGAGAAACTTGAAGTGGTGGGGTTTGTTTGTTTGTTTGTTTGTTTTAATAAAAGTCATCTCTACACCCAATGTAGGGCTCCAGCTCATGACCCCGAGATCGAGAGTCACTGACTGAGCCAGCCAGGAGCCCCTTAAAGTACACTTTTTTTTTTTTTTTAAGATTTTATTTATTCATTTGACAGACAGAGATCACAAGTAGGCAGAGAGGCAGGCAGAGAGAGAGGGGGAAGCAGGCTCCCTGCTGAGCAGAGAGCCTGATACAGGACTCCATCCCAGGACCCTGAGATCATGACCTGAGCCGAAGGCAGAGGCTTAACCCACTGAGCCACCCAGGCGCCCCAAGTACGCTATTTTTTTTTTTTTAAGATTTTATTTATTTCCTTGAGAGAGAGAGCATGAGAGGAGAGAGGGTCGGGGGAGAAGCAGACTCGCTGCTAAGCAGGGAGCCCAATGTGGGAGTTGATCCGGGGACTCCAGGATCATGACCTGAGCTGAAGGCAGTCGCTTAACCCACTGAGCCACCCAGGTACCCTTAAAGTACACTTTTTTTTAAAAAAAGATTTTATTTATTTATTTGATAAACAGAGATCACAAGTGGTCAGAGAGATAGGCAGAGAGGAGGACACAGGCTCCCTGCTGAACAGAGACCCGATGCGGGGCTCAATCCCAGGACCCTGAGACCATGACCTGAGCCGAAGGCAGAGGCTTTAACCCACTGAGCCACCCAGGAGCCCCCTTAAAGTACACTTATAAAAAACCTACCCATTGGGGCGCCTGGGTGGCTCAGCGAGTTAAGCGTCTGCCTTTAGCTTGGGTCATGATCCCAGGGTCCTGGGATGGAGTCCAGAATCAGGTCCTGGCATTGCATCAGACTCTGCTCAGTGCGGAGTCTGCTCCTCCCCCCTCTTCGCCCCTCCCCCAACATGTGCATGCGCACATGCTCTCTCTCATTCACTCTCTCTCTCAAATAAATAAATATTTTTTTTAAAAAAGAAGTTCTAAACCAGACATACTAAGAGAAGGGAAGAGAGAAGACAGTTGAAGCTAAAAATGGGTAATCTTGTCATTTTAACTAGTTTGGACCTGAGCCAGAGGTACAGATGGAAATTTAGAAAAGTCATTAAGACAGTTGGCCCTACCACCCAGCAGATTTGTGATTTTTGTTAAACAAGCAATTCTCCCTGGGCCTCAGTTTCTCTGTCTTGAGGTAAGGAAAATTGGTGAAATCATGTCTGACTCTTCCTAGCTCTAACCTTCCTAGACCAGATGCTTACACACTCAAATTCTTGTGTGTCAACGGGGTCCTCTTGAGTGCACAAAGGGAGGAGAGCAGGCTTTCCCGTTCTGATAAAGCAGCTAGCACTGGCAGGGCTCTGTGGGAGAAAGCTTGCATACATTAGCATACATTAATTATATACATTAACTCGTGGGACAGCAGTGCTGTTTTTTTTTTTTTTAAGATTTTATTTATTTATTTGACAGACAGAAATCACAAGTAGGCAGAGAGGCTGGCAGAGAGTGGCAGGGGAAGCAGGCTCCCCGTTGAGCAGAGAGCCCTGTGGGTCTCAATCCCAGGACCCTGAGATCATGACCTGAGCTAAAGGCAGAGGCTTAACGACTGAGCCACCCAGACACCCCTGTTTTTTCCTTTTTTTTTTTTTTAAGATTTTATTTTTTTGACATAGAGAGACACAGTGAGAGAGGGAACATAAGCAGGGGGAGTGGGAGTGGAAGAACAGGCTTCCCGCAGAGCTGGGAGCCTAATACAGGGCTCCATCCCAGGACCCTGGGATCATGACCCGAGCCGAAGGCAGACGCTTAACTACTGAGCCACCCAGACACCCCTGGTTCTCTGATTTCTATCTTATTTAGAAAACAAGGAAGTAGGTATTCCATAGACAGAAATGAATAGATGGATATATATATATCCACACATATAAAATCACTATAAATAATTCATACATACATAAATTACATACGATGCGTGACACATAATTTGAATTTATATGAGGGATGCAACATTTAAAAAAAGAAAGAGTTGAGACATTATCCGAGACACTGGAAGTAAGAAAATCACAGTTGCCCTACTCAACAGATGCTTTTACTTGGAGGGAATTGAGAGCTCATAATATGCTTAAATCAAGTTTCACTTAGAAATTATGTAGAGGGGCACCTGGGTGGCTCAGTGGGTTAAGGCCTCTGTCTTTGGCTCAGGTCATGATGTCAGGGTCCTAGGATGGAGCCCCATCGGTATCTCTGCTCAGCAGGGAGCCTGCTTCCCTCTCTCTCTCTCTCTCTGCCTGCCTCTCTGCCTACTTGTGATTTCTGTCTGTCAAATAAATAAAATTGTTAAAAAAAAAAAAAAAAGAAATCATGTAGAAATCACCGGTGAGCTCTTTCTCAATCCATGTTTCCTTTCTTCCCTAATTAAAAAAAAAATTACACATGCAATTCACTAAATCATTCTCATTGTGAAAGAGTCCCACAATACAGAGCCAGGAGCCCTCCAGCCAGCCCCTAGCCGCCCTGACCTCTCACCAGAGGGAACCACAACCATCATTTTGATGTGTATTCTGCCCACTTTCAAATTAAAGTTTCATTGCTGCTATCCTGAAGTTGTTGCCTTAAGGGAAAAAAGGCTGGGAAAGAGTGAGGAGAAAGTGGGATTCGGTAACCTACAAAATATTTTAGGCAGGACACTTCAAAATGCAACAGGACTGTGTGTGGTTTCCAGTGCAGGGCATCGGGCCCCCTCCACCTTGGTAAATACTCTGACTGACTCTGGCTCTAGCCTGTCTGCCAGGCAGCCAGGCACAGGAAACCTGACAAATCACTAGCATCTTTCGCTTCTTTATTTTTATTCCTTATACCCATCAGTCTCCTGTCCCCTGATAATGGCTGGGAATAGGAGATCCTCTTACACACAGTAGCAAGGGCATGCTTTCTTTTCCTCTTTCCTTTCTAAAGGGCAATGTCAAGGACATGTCCGGGCCAGGTCAGAGAATGTTACATCAGAGATACTGCTGCTATATTTACCCCCACTCGCCTTTTAAGCAAAGCAATTTATACGATGAAAAACAGCAGAGACAGGCTGTCCTGGGGTATCTTCAGAGAAGAAAAACATTGACTATGAATGCTGCGTATGATCTTTTGTTGCAGTGCCTTTCTCTCAGGGCAAAATTTCTTTCTCTCTTTCTTTTCACTTTTTGAAAATTCTCTCCGAGGACAGAGTTAAAGAAACTTATTACTTCCCCCCAGGCCTAGAGACCAACAGTTGCTATTCAGGGTTTAATCCATTCGAGGCTGTCACCATAGCCTTGAGACAAGAGAGACTAAATGGAATGAGAAGCAGAATCACCACTGGATTTGCTTTGCTATGGAAGTTTCCGTATTGGCCTCTGTCGCACTCTTGCCCCCAACCCCCTTTGCGCTAATTATTTTTATTCTGCAGGCCTCAGTTTCCTGCTCAGTAAAATAGGAAGAATCAATTCTGTGTCACTTGGAGGAGGGTTGTTAGGCAGAGGGTGCAGTGGGAAGAAAGGGTTATTCAGTTCTGATTCAGTTCAGCAGTTGCTTCTTGAGTACTTACTAAGACCTGGTAGAGGGAACCACCCAGTCAGACGCTGTACCTACCCTTAAGGAGTTAACAATCAGATAGCTGCTAGAAAATCGAATTTACAAAGAACCTTCCGTGCCCCAGTTTCAGAGGAGGGAATGCTGGGGAACTGGGAGAAGGTTAGGGGAAGCTGCTCAAGGGGGAGTGGCACTTGAGATGGGAGGGAACAAGAGGACATTCCTGAAAGAGAATAAAGAATAAAGGAAGGGGCCTCCTGGCTGGGTTAGTCAGTGGAGCACGCTGCTCTTGATCTTGGGGGTTATTAAGTTCAAGGCCGATGTTGGGTATAGAGATTATGTAAAGTCTTTTTCTTTTCTTTTCTTTTTAAGATTTAATTTACTTAACAGAGAGAGAGAGAGAGACCACAAGCAGAGAGAGCAGCAGGCAGAGGGAGAAGCAGGCTCCTCACTGAGCAGGGAGCCCAACTCCCTGAGCTTGTTCCCGGGACCCTGGGATCATGACCTGAGCCAAAGGGAGACGCTTAACCAACTGAGCCACCCAGACGCCCCCACTTAAAGTGAGAAGGAGAAGGAAGGAAGGCACAGACGAGCCAGAGCTCAGGTTGAGCTCAGGGGACGGTGAGTACGCAATCTGGCACATGAAAGGGAGCACGGATAAGTTGGGTTCACGCTGGAGAGGCTACAAAGTCTGTGCTTAATCCCCTAGGTGTCACAGACATTTAGGGGAAGAGTGACCTGATGGAAGTAGCACTTTAGGGCGATTATCTCAGCAGCTGGTGGGGGGGGGGAGGGCAGCTCGGCAGGATAAAAGAATAGATGCTTGGGGGAAGTGAGGGCACAGCCCTGCCAAGGCTCCTTGTTCCTGGACCCATCACCTGCCCTGAATCTTAGTCCAGCGCTGCCAAAGGAAGGACTTCCCTCCTAAGCACTTACACATTCAACAATTAGACTTCGCCAAATCCAGTTTTGGTGGGTCTGATGAGAGAGCAGAAGGAGAGCTGAGGACAAAGCAGAAGCAGACACTCCACACACACCCCTGCCCCCTCCTTATCCTGGGATAATATGTGACATTCCTCAGGCACTCCTGGCCGCCCTAAAGCTAAGGAAAGGAAAAACAAATGTTTAACCTACAGAGATCACAATCCAAGAAGACCTGAGTCTCCCTCAGTTTACAAATGACTTAGCAATTTACAAGAACAAAGCATTTCTATCAATGGTTTGACTTCCAGAAGGAAATGTAGATACAGTTAAATGTCCTTTTACCCTGCAGCACACTGGCAGATACTTTTGAAGAGGGCAGAGTGGACTGTTTCTCCAGGAGGTTCCCAACTACCTTCATGTTAATGCCTTGCTAGAGTGAAAAACCACCTTCACTTGACTATGGCAAGGCTTCCAGTATTCTTGAGTCTTCTTTAACAGAAGAAAATCCTTTTGAAACCTCCCCTTTTCCTTACTTCCCCCAACCCTATAGTATATAATCAGCCACCCTTCACAACCCTGGGGCATCAGCTCTTCCTGCCCACAGATCCTGTCCCCGTGCTGTAATAAACCGCCATTTTGCACCAAAGACTTCTCAAGAATTCTTTCTTGGTCATCGCCTCCAGAGCTTACCCCACCAAACTTCACCTATATTCCAAAACCACATCAGGTCTCTCTCTCTTTTTTTTTTTTTTTTCCCCAAGGTGACTCCTGGCTCCCCATGAGAGCATGAGCTTCCTGCAAAAGGGGCCTTTGTTCCATTCTTCACTCTCCCTGTCTGTGCCTGCAACACTGAAGCCCTCTACACTGTAGCCCGCCAGAGCCCTCACTCAGAGAAAAGATGGCTGCTTGGTCTTCGGACCTAGACTACACTTAAGTTCTGATTTTGTTCTGGGGTGTTTTCCAACATTAGCCAAAACATCCATTTAGTTCAGGGGGTGAAAAAGGAAATGGTAGGCAGATGGGGGAGGAGGAGATGTCCTGCGTCACAGCTGATGGGTTTTTGGAATATAGGTGAGGTCTGGAGCTGGCGACCAAGACAGAATTCTTGAGACATCTTTCATGCAAAATGGTGGTTTACTTAAAGCATGGGGACAGGACCCATGGGCATAAGGAGCTGATGCCCCTGGGGTTGTGAGGGGTGGCTAGTTATATACCATGGGTTTGGGGGAGGTAAGGAAAAAGGGAGGTTTTAAAAGAACTTTCACGTGCTAAAGAGGACCTTGCCATTGTCAAGTTAAGGTTGTTTCCCCCCTCTAGCAAGGCATTAACATTAAGATCATTGGGAGATTCTTGGAAGAATGTCACCCGTGTCCTTCCCGGGGCGGAGTGGGGGAAGTTGCTGAGTGTCTGTTTCTGCTTGTCTTCAGCCAGCCTTCTGTGTCCGTCATCAACAGCGAAAGGCCAAGGGTTATGGTCCCTTGAAAAAATTTTAAGACAGCATTTGTTGATCAGTAATTACAGTATCAGACATCCTACACTTCAAAAGCATCATCATATTACATCCAGTTGGATGCCAACATCCAGTTGGCAAGCCTATGAGATAGTTATTGTTATTTCACAGACAAGAAAACTGATGCAGAGTTCAACAGTTTGGTCATTAACTCCTAACCAGGGACAGAGTCAGGATTTGAATGGTGTCTTTCCGCTGTCAAAGTCCATTAACTTAGGGACTCCTGGGTGGCTCAGTTGGTTAAGCATTTGACTCTTATCTCACCTCAAGTCTTGATCTCAGGGTTGTAAATTCAAGACCCACATGGGGGTGCTGGGATGTGGAGCCTACTTAATAAAAGAAAATAATAATTTTTTAAAAATCCATTACTTTAACCACTGTGGTCTATTAGTTCTTTGGCATTAGGGATGGAGCTATCCGGGTCAACATTTCTTCAGTTCTGCTGTCTATACCCTTCTCCTCCAACACAATGGCCCTGTTACTTGAATGTCTACTGAGGAGTTGATCCCTTTGGATTACGACTTTGTTAGTGGAGATTACATTGCAAAGACCTAATCTTTCACTGCTACATAGCTCTCCAGGTAGGTTTCAGTGGGTTGCAAGATTTCAGCCTGCCAGATAAATATCATTTATTGATTAATTCAATTTCCCAAAAAACCAATCAAGCCTATTACATTGAGTTGATGGGAACCAGATTAAAACAAAGGAATCTGAGTAACTTAAAAATACTTGACAATTTCTAGTAGACTCCTTTGAAATGGAGAGAACAGCTCTCAGACCCCTTTGGAGCCTTCAGGGTAATGGAGGTGGGGGAGTAAAACGCTTGGACCCCTGTTGGAAAACCCTGTTCTGACCTTCTATGGTAGAATGCATTTTAGAGAGCTCTGTTTGATGGTAAGGGAAGAGAGCAGAGCGGAGCACCTGAGAAATGAGGGGAGAGAAGAAGTGATGGTGAGAGAGGGTCAGAGAGTCCTTCTGGTTATTCTGCCTTGAGGACACTTGTAGCTTTTAGCTAATTAACTAAATTAGAGCCAGCTTTGGTTCAGTTGGGAAGGCATCCATGGAAAGATCATGGATTCTGAAGAGAGGTACATTTGGACTTTATTATTATTATTGTTGGTAAGATTTTTATTTTTTTATTTGGCAGAGAGAGAGTACAGGCAGGGGGAGAGGCAGGTAGAGGGAGACGGAGAAATAGGTTTCCCACTGAGCAGGGAGCCCGCTGTAGAACTCGATTCCAGGACCCTGGGATCATGACCTGAGGCAAAGGCAGACATTTAGCCCACTGAGCCACCCAGGCACCCTACATTTGGACTTTAATTATTGCTTTTTCTCACTACTTTGCCTAATTTCTGAAACTCATGGAATAAAATAATTACTTTTTAGGATTGTTATATGTGAGACAGGATATGTTTTCAAAAAATCCTGGTATTGGGGCTCCCTGCTCAGTGGGGAGTCTGCCTCCCCCTCTCCCTCTGCCCCTCCCCCTGCTTGTGCTCATGTGCTCTGTCTCTGTCAAATGAATAAAAAAAATCTTTTTAAAAAATCCTGGTAGGGGTGCCTGGGTGGCTCAGCTGGATAAGTGGCTGCCTTCAGCTCAGGTCATGATCCTGGAGTCCTGGGATCGAGCCCCTGCTCATCGGGAGTCTGCTTCTCCTTCCCCACTTCTGCTCTCTCACTTACTCTGTCTCTCAAATAAATAAAATCTTTAAATAAATAAGATAAAAGAAATCCTGGTGTTAACAGACATTGAATAAAGGCCATTTAGTAAAAATCTTGAGAACTAACATTTTGTACTGATTTGAGGTTTCAAAATCAGACAACATAATTCAGACTTTCTTCTGAATTTCAAATCTATTATCACTAAGAAGTTGTGGTTGAAATAAACTAGGAAAACCTCAGATATTTTTAGTAGATGAACGGCCAGCCAAACAGAAGAGCAAGACCTTCATGAATTTGCTGATCCTCAGGAAGACGGAATGCTGAGGAAGCCGCCAAATTGTCAAAAGTTTTCATGTAGCTCTCTAACACCATCTGGATCGGTTGTAGCCTGAGAAATAATTACTTTCCACATGAAGATCACTGAGGACGTACTAAGTGGCATTGTTTCAAGTTAGATCTTGAGACATAATTTTTGTTTATTCCTGTATGTCGAGTCCTTCCAAGATCTGCAGGGTTGGAGGCTTGATATTTCGAGGGTCTAGTTTTAGCTCCCTAGCTTCTTCCTGACTTTCCTGTTTTGTTTTTGTTGCCTGAGACCAGATGCTGAGCTCTTGTGGTAGGGTCCTATCCAAACAAATGGCCCTATCTCTCCAATCTCCCCAGGGAATGCAGGGAGGAAGGTGGGGGTGGGGGGATGGGGGGGAGGTTATCTCTCTAGTACTACTCTGTGTGCCTCTTAAGCCAGGCCCATGGAGTGGGGGTGGGGGTGGGTTTGGGTTTTTTGGTTTTTTTAAAAGATTTTATTTATTTATTTGACAGAGAGTGATCACTAGTAGGCAGAGAGGCAGGCAGAGGGAGAGGGGGAAGCAGGCTCCCTGCTGAGCAGAGAGCCTGATTGGGGGGCAAAGGGGGGATGAAGGGGGGGCTCGATCCCAGGACCCTGAGATCATGACCTGAGCCCAAGGCAGAGGCTTAACCCACTGAGCCACCCAGGCCCCCCCTCCCTTTTTATTAATAAGCATCCTGAAATACTGACAACATTCACACAGTCAGTGGATATTCTTGGTGGATTTCTGAATTCAAATAATCTTAGAAAGTATAACTTAAAATAAAACAATGTACCACCATTATAACCCCATTTTCAAAATGCAAAGAATGAGCAAGGTAGGTGTGGGCCGGCTCTCTTCCCTGCTCCCCATGAGGTCTGTCCCTTTGGAAACTGGTTTGGGCAGGTAGGGGTTGATGGATACCTGTCTCTCACCAGTTCAGTGTCTTCAGAGACAGGAGTTGAAAATCAGTGTATACTTACTTAGCAGCTTTCCCTAAAATCAGGGGCTCTACACATGAATGTTATGAAACAGCAAGGCCATCCCCTGTTTCCAGCAGGGTCTCTGCCTGAGACCCTTCCCCTCTTCTTGACCCTGAGACCCTTGACTCTGAGACCCTGCCTGAGATCCTTCCCCTCTTCTTGACCTGGTGGGAGTCAGCTCAGCCATCCCCTCCTCAGGGAAGCCTTTCTTATCACTTCTTTCATCATCGGTCTGGGTTAAATACAGGCTTCAACTTTCTTCTCATAAAGCTTTAACTTCGGTGTAGCGTTGTAATGGACTGCTTACAAGCTGATTGCTTTGCCAGTGTTTCTTAGGAGATTTTATTATTTTTTTTTACCCCATCTATAAAAAGTAGCATAATGGAGTGCCTGGGTGGCTCAGTGGGTTAAAGCCTCTGCCTTCGGCTCAGGTCATGATCCCAGGGTCCTGGGATCGAGCCCTGCATCGGGGTTTCCCTCCCCCGACTCTCTCTCTGCCTGCCTTTCTGCCTACTTGTGATCTCTGTCTGTCAAATAAATAAAACCTTTAAAAAAAAAATCTTAAAAAAAAAAAAGGAAAGCACACATCTGGTATATGATAGGTATTTAATAATATCAGTTTGTGCACAGGAGGAAAGGGGAGAGGGAGGGAGGGTTGGAGGAATGGAGGAAGGAAGGTCAAGGAAATCCCATCCATACATCTCCTCACTCCCCCTACCCCACTTCTCCACCCAGCTCTGCCTGATAAGAGGACCAGTGTACTTCAGTTACCAGCAGGGAATAGCAGTAGAGGTCCTTGAGCATTAAAAAAAAAAAAAAAATGTGGGGCGCCTGGGTGGCTCAGTGGGTTAAAGCCTCTGCCTTTGGCTCGGGTCATGATCCCGGGGTCCTGGGATTGAGCCCCACATCGGGCTCTCTGCTTAGCAGGGAGCCTGCTTCCTCCTCTCTCTCTGCCTGCCTCTCTGCCTACTTGTGATCTCTGTCTGTCAAATAAATAAATAAAATCTTTAAAAAAAATGCATTTTGGGTTCCTAATTCACCCAAGTTTCTCCATTTGCTAGGTGTCATTGCTCTGGCATCAAATAATTGAGATTGGCAAAGAGTCCACCAAAAACAAGCAACGTGTTGATGTGCCAAAATAGCATATTTTAAAAATTATCCTGTTCTAATCCAAGGTTTTGCTCCGAGTGGAATCTTGCTCCATGAAGGAGAAGTTGAGAATTCTAACCCTGATTTTGCCGCTGGTGGTGACCTGGGGCCTTGCCTTACATTTTAATTTGTTCATCTGTAAAATGAGTCTGTGTTTAAAATGAGTTGTGTGGGGTGCTTGAGTGGCTCAGTAGGTTGAGGATCTGCCTTCAGCTGGGGTCATGATCCCAGGGTCCTGGGATGGAGCCCCACACTGGGCTCCCTGCTCGGTGAGGAGCCTGCTTCTCCCTCTTCCTCTGCCTGCCATTCTCCCTGCTTTTGCTCTCTCTCTCTGTTGAATAAATAAATAAAATCTTCGTAAAAATAAATAAATACAAATGAGGCGTGAGTCATTAGTAGGTCGTGTTATCAGTTTATTGGGCTGTACCTGGCATTTTCAAATTGAAACCACTGACCTGTTGGGGTAAGGTCGGGATGGTTTCATGAAGCTTGGTCTGGTTAAACTTTGTGCACTCGGGTACTCGGTGAGGGTGTAAAATGTACTTCTTACTGTGTTGTCACGGTCAAACATTTTGAAAGAATTGTGTTGGATGGTAAATGAGGCCCTTCTAATCTTAGTGTGTGTGGATTTGGCAGGACTGCAGCGGAACCACCTAAAATAGAGGAAAAAGAAGGACTGGCAAGAATTAGAGAGATCAATTGGAGCACTAAGCAGTAGGCAAACTGCAGTCAGACACAGAGCACCGGGAAGGTGCCAAATAGAAATCCTTCAGGGAGTCGTGTAGCTTGGCTCTTCCCCACCTTCCTTTGGGGGCTTAAGTCTCCTTCTGACCTGTTGCCTTTACTTTTGTTAGTTGGGAAGAACATTGGCATTTTCTCCAGTCATTCCCTCCAGCCCCACCCCTGCCCTTCTCCCCTGGTAATGTAGAACTCCCCTGTGCACCTCCTTCTGACCCCATGCCCCTGCGCCCACAGGCGCTGGGCCTAATCACTGCTGGGTGTCTGGCTCACACCTCTTTCTGCTCATCTTTGGTGGTCTTCTGCATGTACCCTCCACACTCTGGGAGCCAAGAAGCGTGTGTTGGAATGTGGGGTCTGGGGGATGTGAATAAAGGGGTGGAATGTTTCTTTGCAGGAGCCCAAATCTTCCCAAGGAGGCAGATCAGTATAAATTAAGAACATATATTTTAATTAAGAATTAAGAACATAGGGGGCACCTGGGTGGCTCAGTGGATTAAGCCTCTGCCTTTGGCTCAGGTCATGATCTCAGGGTCCTGGGATCGAGCCCCACATCGGGCTCTCTGCTCTGCAGGGAGCCTGCTTCCCCCCCACCTCTCTCTGCCTACTCTCTCTGTCAAATAAATAAATAAAATCTTTAAAAAAAAAAAAAAGAATTAAGAACATAGGGGTGCCTGGGTAGCTCAGTGGGTTGAGGCCTCTGCCTTCAGCTCGGGTCATGATCCCAGGGTCCTGGGATCGAGACCTGCATCAGGCTCTCTGCTCAACAGGGAGCCTTTTTCCCTTTCTCTCTCTCTGCCTCCCTCTCTGCCTACCTGTGATCTCTGTCTGTCAAATAAATAATAAAAATCTTAAAAAAAAAAAAAAGAATTAAGAACATATATTTTCATCTCAAACATTGTTTCAATTTACATAAGAAGAAGCTGTAAGACTTTATTATTATTAGTTTAAGCCAAAGGGAATCCTGAGCTTTTTTTTTTTTTTTTTTTTAATGATTTTTTTTGTTGTTGTTTGACAGAGAGCCAGAGAAGGAGCACAAGCAGAGGGAGTGGGAGAGGGAGAAGCAGGGTTCCGACAGATGGGGAGCCCAATTCGGGTCTCGATCCCAGGAACCTGGGGTCATGACCTGAGCTGAAGGGAGACACTTAACTGACTGAACCACCCAGGCACTGGGATCCTGAGCTTTAAAGATTTTATTTATTTATCAGAGAGAGAGAGGGAGAGAGAGCACAGGCAGACAGAATGGCAGGCAGAGGCAGAGGGAGAAGCAGGCTCCCAGCCCAGCAAGGAGCCCGATGTGGGACTCGATCCCAGGCAGCTGCTCAACCAACTGAGCCACCCAGGCGTCCCGGATCCTGAGCTTTAAACATTGGAGACTCACTGCTCCCTAGAGTCATCAGGGCCCCATTACCCACTGACTCCAATCACCTGTCTGTGCTTCAAGGCGACAAGGTCAGCGGAATGGGGGAGAGAGATGGAAATACTTCTCTGAAACTCTGCTGCAGAGTGACTGATGGGGAAGGGTTTGGGCCTCAGAGCCGGAACAGTCCGATTTCTTCAGTCCCTTCCAGTTATCAGATTCTTAAAATCTAAGATTTTTATGATTTAATGAACAAATGAGAAGTGGTAGGAGATATTAGCGGGTATGTACACTTCTGTTATTGGGGGTATCCGGCCTGAGGATCAGGAGACAAAAGACCTTCAGGGACAAGCGTAGGCCCCCTACTCTGGCCGCACATGCTCTTGGATGGTGGTTAACACAAACCTGTCAAAGAACGGACTGTTCTCGAGGCCCGTGTTGGGAAAGATGTTACGCACCATGCCTCTAGAGTCTTCGACAAGCTCTGAGTCACTGCCAGAAAGCAGAGTTCAGGAGGCTAAATGCTAGCATTCCAGGGTCCAGGACCTTGGCAAATGATCTATCAAATGACCTTTGACATCTGGCTTGACCTGTCAGTTTCTCATTCTTCCTTTTCTGTGGAGTATTCAGATAAATAACAATGGCTTCCATTGCCAAACATTTCTTAAGGTAAGGTACATGGTGGTAGTAGATAAAGAAGTAGAAATAGAAGAAGCGGGGCGCCTGGGTGGCTCAGTGGGTTAAGCCTCTGCCTTCAGCTCAGGTCATGATCCCAGGGTCCTGGGATTGAGTCCTGCATCGGGCTCTCTGCTCCGTGGGGAGCCTGCTTCCTCCTCTCTCTCTCTGCCTGCCTCTCTGCCTACCTGTGATCTCTGTCAAATAAATAAATAAAATCTTTAAAAAAAAAAAAAAAAGAAAGAAAAAAAAGAAATAGAAGAAGCAGTAACTCTTACTGCCTTTCTGTAACTAAGAGAATGAAGGCACAGAGGGGTTAAGTACCTTGCCTTAGGCTCCCCAGGTATTGGTGTACGTGACTGAGTCTGCAACAGCCAGAGGCGCTATGACTGGGAGGTGAGTAACTGGTGTTGGTTGCTAGGAACTGCGGTGGAAGTTGCTGGAGGGGAAGACTGGCCCAACCCTGCCTAAAGGAGCCTCGAAGTGATGCTGAGTCACAGTCCTGTGAGGGCCCCCTGCGGAAATGACATTGGCTGCGGCTGTAGTCCTCAAACATTGTTGGCTCCGTGTCTTTTAGAAGAGTTTTGAAAAGCCACGTGCCCTCTTAAGAGTACATTGAAAGCGGGGACCCAACATTTTTTGCTCATCAGCTTCAAGAGTTATAAAAGTTGTAAAACACAATGATTGGCCTTTTGTAAATCACTCTTTAAAATGCATCTAAAGGATTCATATTGGTATCAGTTAATTGATATTATCCTTATGGATTTAGCTAATTCAGGATGGAATTCCCTAAATTGGAAGGGTCATATTGTTTCTTTTTTTCTTTGAAATAATATTTCAATTCCTCTTCTATGTAATCTTAAAATAATTTAGTGACTGAAAGCATTTTATTTTCTGCAATAAAAATGCACACATTGAAACTCATTGAAAAAATCTTTCCAGTGACAGAGGTTCTAATTGTTTAAAAATATCATGATTAGTAATATTTATCAAAGCAATAGATTTGTGGGGTGCCTGAGGGGCTCAGTTGGTGAAACATCAGTCTTTAGACAGGTCATGATCTCAGGGCCTTGGGATCAAATTCTGCAGCAGGCTCCCTCTTCCCCCTCTCCCTGCTTGTGCTCTCTTGTTTGCTTTCTCACTCAAATAATATTTTAAAAAAAACTTACAAAAAAACAGATTTATTACACATTTTTTGATTAGTATACACAGGTTTATTTTTTAAAAAATGTTAATATACTTTATCTAACCTAGTGTATCCAAAATGTTATTTCAGCATGTAATCAATATAAAAAACTAACGAGATATTGATTATTTTTTCTTTTTACATTTTGAGCCCCATTTCTCCCATCTACCACCCCTGGCAACCATCAGTCAGTTCTCTGTAAGTAGGAACTTTTTTTTTTTAATTCCACACATAAGAGATATTATATGGTATTTGTCTTTCTTAGTTTGACTTATTTTACTTTGCATAATGTTCTTGAGGTCCATCCATATTGTTGCAAATGGTGAGTTTTTTGTTTGTTTGTTTGTTTTTTGGTGAGATTTATTTTTATGACTGAATTATATCCATTGTGTATATATATATCACATCTTCTTTATCCATTCAATCAACCCTTAGGTTGTTTACGTGTCTTGGCTATTATAAACAATGACCTTTCTGAGTTTATTTCATTTTATTTCTTTTTTAAAAAAGATTTTATTTGACAGAGAGAGAGATCATAAATAGATGGAGGGAGAGGGAGAAGCAGGCTCCCCACTGAGCAGAGAGCCCGATGTGGGGCTGGATCCAAGTACTCTGGGATCATGACTGGACCTGAAGGCAGGTGTTTTTTTGTTGTTGTTTTTTGTTGTTGTTGTTTTTAAAAGATTTTATTTACTTATTTGACAGACAGAGATCACAAGTAGGCAGAGAGGCAGGCAGAGAGAGTGAGAGGGAAGCAGGCTCCCCGCTGAGCAGAGAGCCCCATGCGGGACTCGATCCCAGGACCCTGAGATCATGACCCCAGCCAAAGGCAGCAGCAACCTAACCCACTGAGCCATCCGGGTGCCCCCTGAAGGCAGGTGTTTGACTGAACCACGCAGGCACCCTTATTTTCATTTTCTTTGTGTAAATACCCAGAGGTGGAATTGCTGGCTCACATGGTAGTTTTATTTTTAGTGTTTTGAGAACCCTTATACTGTTTTGCATAGTGACTACACCAACTTACATTTCCACCAACAGTGCACAAGTGTTCCTTTTTTTCTACACTTTTACCAACACTTGTGTCTTGTCTTTTTGGTAATAGCTATTCTAGCAGGAGCAAAGATCTCATTGTGGTTTTTTTTTTTTTTTTAAGATTTTATTTACTTATTTGACAGACAGAGATCACAAGTAGGCAGAGAGGCAGGCAGAGAGAGAGGGGGAAGCAGGCTCCCCACTGAGCAGAGAGCCTGATTCAGGACTCAATCCCAGGACCCTGGGATCATGACCTGAGCCAAAGGCAGAGGCTTAACCCCCTGAGCCACCGAGGCACCCCTCATTGTGGTTTTCATTTGCAATTCTATTATGATCAATGATGTTGAGCATATTTTCCTCGACCTGATCACCATTTGTGTGTTTTCCTTGGAAAAATTCAGATCCTCTGCCCATTTAAAAAAATTTTAGGGGCGCCTGGGTGGCTCAGTGGGTTGAGCTGCTGCCTTCGGCTCAGATCATGACCTCAGGGTCCTGGGATCGAGTCCTGCATCGGGCTCTCTGTTCAGCAGGGAGCCTGCTTCCCTCTCCCTCTCTCTCTGCCTGCCTCTCTGCCTACTTGTGATCTCTGTCAAATAAATAAATAAAACCTTAAAAAAAATTTTTTTTTTTTTAGTTTTTCAGTGTTCCAAGATTCATTGTTTATGCACCATACCCAGTGCTCCACGCAATATGCCTTAATCCCTGCCACCAGGTTCACCCATCCCCCATTTGGACAAACTAAGAGGGGGAAAAGGACGGTAAACGCACCTCATTGATTTGGGCCTATGTCATAAATGGGGATGAGTAGAGGACAGGAAGTGTTCATTGATACTTTTCTCTGTCTTGTTATGTTCTGGTGCACACACAGAAGTTAAGTGGCTCTCTTTCAATGACGGGACATGCCTTTGGGTGCCCACCTCTCTTGAGGACAACAGCTCATCCCATGGGGCCCTGTGATCTAGAAGCTCTGGAGTCTGGAGGATGCTGACGAGGGGAGCTGTTAGACCCAGCCGGGTTCTCCATCTTCTGACCAGGGGGGAAGGAGGGGCCTTCTGCGTTTCTCCTGCCAGCTGGGATGAAAGAAACAGTCAATGGAGAACCAGCTTATTATCGGAACTCAGCCCCCTCCAAACAATGCACTGGTTGATACATTCTCTGCTCTTGTCCAAGGGGAGGGAACAACAGTAGGCTGATCTATGAGATCTTCTGGCCCAGACTTAGAAGGATCTGGACTTCTAAGCAGAATTCATCTTTTTTTTTTTTTTTTTTTAAGATTTTATTTATTTGACAGAGAGAGAGAGAGTACAAGCAGGGGAGAGCAGCTGGCAGAGGAAGAGGGAAAAGCAGGGTCTTTGCTGAGCAGGGAGCCCAATGCAGGACCCCGGATCATGACCCAAGCTGAAGGCAGCCGCTTAAACCTAGGGGGAATTTATTTTAACAGGATTTTATCCAAGCAAACCAACCAGTATTCACTGCATTCAGTGTACAACAGTGCTACTGAAAACGTAGCCACCCCTGACAGCTTTAAACTATCTTGGGAGTGTTAAGAATGCAAATTCTTGGGCCCTTCTCCAGACATACTAAATCAGAACTCCTGGGTGAGGCCCAGGAAACTGTGTTTTAATAATCGCTCAAGGTTATTTTTATGTATAAGTACACACACACACACACACACACACACACGCACACACACACACAGGGCAGCCTACAGCTCCTGAGGCTGCTGATGACACTCTGTGGTTTCCCTGTGGCTGCCCTCGGCAAGGCCCTGGGATTTGTTTTTCTCCACGGTGGACCTTGTTCATTTCCTGCTGCTTCCAAGAGGTTGGGAGAGGAAAGAGAGCGAGAAAGAAGGCAGGAGGGAGGGGCAAGGGGTTAGCGAAGGCAGTGGAGCTTTCAAGAATGAAAAGGAAAACGGTTGGTGACAATGTTCCTTTGTCAAGAGTTAGCTTTATGTTGATGGAGCTGCGAGTCATTAGCAGTCCAGGCACATGGCAAGCGTTGACCCGGTCATTCTTTGGGGCCAGATCGCCCTCTGCTGCCCACCGGTAAATGACACTCCGGTACTCTGGAAGTGCCAAGCAATAGGGAACAGTCTCTGGGGCTAGGGTGGGAGAGAGGACGTGACTAAGGCCAAGAGGTCACAAAGTCACCACTTCAGGCTAGAAGAATCTTGTTACGATCTTGTTTGCGGGGAAGGAAGAAGTAGCCAATTCAGCGGATGTTTCCAGGATCCATCCAACAAACAGTGGGGTTCTGCCAAGCTCTCCAGTGGCTCCCATGATTCCAAGCTCCCAGCTTGATTTGGCTCTGCAGCTGCTTTCCCCCCCTCTTCCTCACCCCTACCTCACCTTGAAAAGAAGGGGTGTTTAGAATCAGAAGAATATGAAACAAGATGGAATTTTTTGCTGTAGAGGCATGTAGAGGCTGTTAGTCAAGGCTCAGACCTTTTTTAAAATCTCTTTTTCTGAATCCCTTGGTTTCCTTTGTTTCCAGAAAAGCACTTTGTCTTTCCGCCTTTATTCCCTTGCCCGGGAACTCTTACCCCACAGTCGTGGAGTCAGCCCTTCTTTATTGCCTCACTTTATTGCTGTTGGGAATTATGGTTCATGTGGGTCACTGATGGAGAGAGCAAAGATTGGTTCCCAGAATCAAAGCTCGGGCACAGCAGTTGCTCCTGCCAACCGCGGGGCAGTGACCCATTTCCTCCCGGTCCTTGCTTTTGCCCCTTCTCGGCTGGCTGTCGGAGGCCGGCCTCTGGCCAGGTGTCCCCCCGTCCACCACCACCCCCCCCCCGGGGACTTCTGTAGAGTGTAGGACTCCTGCTGGGGAGAGTCAGGTCTGGAAAATTACTTAAACTGCCCTAAAAAGACTCAGATGGAGTCGAGGAAGGGAAGGGAAGAGTGGATGGGAGACCGGGGAGAGGACGAGTAGGGGATGGAGAAGGAAGGGCAGGTGGGGAGGAGATTAGAGCAGTGGTTCAGTTTTTCAGAATGTTCTCGTGTCATGATGAAAGACTCTAGCCTCTCCCCAAAACATCTTCATGTACCTAAGAAGGCTATCTATGTGATGCCAAGCCCCTTAACCAAAACAGATATTTTTAGATAAAAATTTGGTTGTTTGCTTGCCCTTTGGCCCACATGGGACCAAATATCTGGATCTTTAGATAACCACATTTAGATAATTTTATGTATATAGCCACAGATATATGCCTGTTGTATATTTGTATTCAAATCGAAGTTGGGGTGGCTCAGTCGTTAAGCGACTGCTGATCCCAGGGTCCTGGGATTGAGTCCTGCATCAAGCTCTCTGCTCTGCAGGGAGTCTGCTTCTCCCTCTCCAGTCCCTCTCGCTGTCTCTTTCTCTCTCTGTCAAATAAATAAATAAATGAATAAAATCTTAAAAAAAAAATCAGATCAAAGCACCTTTGGGGTACCTGGGTAGCTCAGGTGGTTAAGTGTCTGAGTCATGGGTTTTGCTCAGGTCATGATCTCTGGGTCACGAGATTGAGCCCCACATCGGGGCTTGGGATTCTCTCCCTCTGTCCCTCCCCCTGCCTATGCTCTCTGTCTCCAAAACAAATAAATTAAATCTTTGAAAAAATAAAATCAAATCAAAGCACCCTTACTTACAGTTATAAAATAAATAAGACCTGGAGACACGATATACAGCACAGTGAATACAGTTAATAATACGTAATAACTTTGTATGATGACAGATGGTAGCTAGATTTAGTGTGATGATCAGTTCCTAATGTATGTAAATGATGAATTACTATGTCGCACACATGAAATTGATATAATATTATATGTC
Organism: Mustela nivalis; assembly: GCF_964662115.1. Taxonomy (NCBI): domain Eukaryota; kingdom Metazoa; phylum Chordata; class Mammalia; order Carnivora; family Mustelidae; genus Mustela; species Mustela nivalis. The sequence goes on along the minus strand of NC_139029.1, from coordinate 102,579,940 downwards.
AACTACACTTCAATTTTTTTTTTTTTTTAATCAAAGTACCGGAGCACCTGGGGGACTCAGTCGTTAAGCGTCTGCCTTCAGCTCAGGTCAGGGTCCCCTGGGATTGAGTCCTGCACTGGTCTCCCTGCTCAGGGGGGAGCCTGCTTCTCTGTCTCCCACTCCCCCTGTTTGTGTTCCCTCTCTCGCTGTGTTTCTGTCAAATAAATAAGTAAAATCTCTTTTAAAAATTTAAAAAAATAATTAGAGCACCTTTACACTGCCTTGTGATTATGATACTTGGAAGACAGTTTCAACTGTCATAACTAACCTACCTGATTGTGTTCATTGTGAGGAGAGTTGCATCTCTGAAGCAATTTTGTGCCTGGTATTGAATCAGAACTCCAAGAAGAAGGGGCATAATCATAGGTACTTTGGATGCAGACACAGGCAGGCCAGAGTTTAAGAAGATATTTATTTATTTATTTATTTATTGTTTATTTTTAAATATTTTGTTTATTTATTTGACAGAGAGAGAGAGATAGCAAGAGAGGGAACACAAGCAGGGGGAGTGGGAGAGGGAGAAGAGGCTTCCTGCCCAGCAGGGAGACCGATGCGGGACTCCATCCCAGGACCCTGGGATTACAGCCTGAGCCAAAAGCAAATGCTTAATGACTGAGCTACCCAGGTGTCCCAGAGAAGAATGGTATTTAATGGAGGGTGTGTTTGTGACAAAGTATGGTGACAGATGTTAATTGGACTTACTGTAATGATCATTTTGCAATACATACAAATATAAAATAATTATGTTGTACATCTGAAACTAATATAATATTATATGTTGATTGTATCTCAATAAAAAAAGAGGGTGTGGGGCACCTAGGTGGCTCAGTGGGTTAAGCCGCTGCCTTCGGCTCGGGTCATGATCTCAGGGTCCTGGGATCGAGTCCCACATCGGGATCTCTGCTCAGCGGGGAGCCTGCTTCCCTCTGTCTCTCTCTCTCTCTGCCTGTCTCTCTGCCTACTTGTGATCTCTCTGTCTGTCGAATAAATAAATAAAATCTTAAAAAACAAAAAGAGGGTGTGATTGGCTACATAATTTTCTGGGCACAATGCAAAGTGAAAATGGAGAGCTTCTTGTTCAAAAATTAAGAATTTCGGGGTGCCTGGGTGGCTCAGTGGGTTAAAGCCTCTGCTTTGGGTTCGGGTCATGATCCCAGTGTCCTGGGATCAAGCCCCTCATCAGGCTCTCTGCTCAGTGGGGAGCTTGCTTCCTCCTCTCTCTCCCTCTCTGCCTACTTGTGATCTCTGTCTGTTGGGTAAATAAATAAAATCTTTAAAAAATTTTTTTTAAAGAATTTCAAGATGGCGGCATCAGAACATTAAGTATGGGGCCCTTGTGAGCACAGGGAACTGTGTGATTACATGTGGCCCATTGAGCTCCATTAGAGGGTCCCATAGGGAGGGTATGGACCAACAAATTCAAGGAGCAGTGATATATCTCCTCCAGTTTAAGTTCCCCCCATTTCAGTGTCCTTCCTTTTGCCTTCCTCAAGGCATCTGGCAGGCTTTTTTCAACACCCACTTGCTGGTCCTAGCTGTGCTTTGGGATGGGAAGGATGGAGCCTATGTCCAAGTTGGGGAGACACAGCTGGGGGAGAGCAGCAGTGGTACTGGGGAGGAGCCAGTCCCCAGATGGCATAGGTGGCCTCAGAGCTGTGGAGAAGTACCAGGCGTGGCAAATGTACTTGGGGAGAAATCCTATAAATGCCAGCATCATGTTGACTTTCTTCCCCCTGCCGCCGCCAACAACAACAACAACAACAAAGGAAAGGGGGAATCCAATGAGGCTTACACTGAGAATCAGCTTCTCATATTCCAGAGAAGCCAATTTGAGGTCACTGAAATGTGTTGATGGAAGAAAAGTGACCTGATTCTGTAGTCTTGGACTAATGAAGTCTTGGGACACTTGGTTGCATAATCAGGCATAACTGGTATGACATGCTTTGTGGCTTGGGGTATGAATATAGTCTTCTCTTTTAATTTTTCCTTAAGCACTTGAGCCCCCAACTGTCTGTCTTTATTTTTTAAATTATGTTTTAAGGTAATCTCTACACCCAGTGTGGGGCTTGAGCTCACAACCCTGAGATCAAGGTCACGTGCTCTATTTGACTGAGCCAGCCAGGTGCACCCCCTTCCACCCCCCTCACCCCTGAAGCTTCTGCAGATCTGGCCGGATCCTTGCTTGGGAGGAGAAACAGTAGCAGTCAGTAACTCAGAGAGCAGAGGAGGAAATGACGTTGTCGGATGTTCCCCGAGGTTGAGAAATCAGCTCCCCTCAAGTTTTACTTTACTTCCTTCCCCTGCTGGGCAGAATCAGTGCTATATTTGTGCCTGAATAACCCAACTACATCCTTCCTGATTTCTTTCTTAGAATGATGAAGCCCTGCTTAGCATTCAAATCTCACTTTTCATAGACCTCAGTCCTGAAACATCAAGACCGGGGCAATACCCTGATGAAATTAAATATTAAGGAAGATAATAAAAGCATATTTAAATATGTTAAAACTGTGTATTTTTTTTTTAAAGATTTTTATTTATTTATTTGACAGACAGAGATCACAAGTAGGCAGAGAGGCAGGCAGAGAGTGGAGCAGAGAGCCCGATTCAGTACTCAATCCCAGGACCCTGGGATCATGACCTGAGCTGAAGGCAGAGGCTTTAACCCACTGAGCCACCCAGGCGCCCCATAAACTGTGTATTTTTAAATGTGTTTAAAATATGTGTTTGAAATGTTTATTTCTAAGTTTCAGTAATTAAAATTGCTATTTAAGATAAGAATTGATCGTTGCTGCTTCTTCCTGCTAAGGGAGGTGATGAAATGCACTTTGATACAGAAAGAAATCTCTCTCTTGGTCCCTGATCCTCCCAGGGACTATGGAAGAAGGAGAAAGAAAAAGATTTCTAAGTGGCTCTGAGGGGTTGACTCTGGGGAAAATGCTTGCAGGTTAGCTGAGTACAGTCTGAAGAGAAAAGCTGGGATTGAGAAGGGGGTGAAGAGGTCCATTGTTTTGTTTAATAAGGTGAGGGTGAACTCAGTTTTACAGCGGTCAAAGAAAAGGGGAGCCTGAAAATTAAATAAGCAAGGAGGCTTTGGGGAAGAAATGATGATCAAATTCAGTTTGTGTTGTGTATCTGTGATGTAAATCCCTTTTTGTCCTCACATCTTCAGTAAAGTCTGAATACACAGGTACCTTGGGCCTGCAATTAATAAAACAACATATAATATATGCTGGGTATCATATACTATTGTGAGAACTTCATATTCACAAATTTCTTTAATCCTCCTAGTAACCTTATGAAGTTGGTACTGTGATTCCTTTTAATTTTTAAAAGAGTGTAGTTGATATACAATGTATTAGTTTCAGGTTACAACATGGTGACTTGATGTTTGTGCACATTACAAAATGCTCTCCATGATAAGTGTCAACATCTGTCACCATACAACGCTATGACAGTATTATTGACTGTATTCCCTATGCTGTACTTTTCATCTCTCTGATTTATTATATAATTGAAAGTTCATACCCTTTAATACCCTTCACCTATTTAGTCTGCCACCCCACCCCACTCCCCTTTCTTTCTTTTCTTTTCTTTTTTTTTTTTTTAAAGAAATGTTATTTATATTTGACAGAGAAAGAGAGAGCACAAGCAGGCAGAGTAACAGGTAGAGGGAGAGGGAGAAGCCCTCTCCCTCCGAGCAAGGAGCCCGATGTGGGGCTTGGTCGCAGGACTGTGAGATCACAACTGAGCTGAAGGCAGATGCTTAACCAACCCCCGAGGGGCAGCCCCCACAGGCCTTTCACAATCATTAATTTCTTCTCTGTATTTATGACTGTTTCTGTTTTGTTTTTTCATTTGTTTTGTTTTTTAGATTCTACATATAAGTGAAATTATATGGTATTTGTTTTTCTCTGACTGACTGATTTCACTTAGTGTAATACCCTCTAGATCCATCCATTTTGAGGCAAATGGCAAGATTTTGTTCTTTTTTATGGCTGTCTATATATCAGTCTATATCTGTATATCTCTAACCCCGACCCCCATACGTCTTCTTTATTCATTCATCTTTGGATGGATACTTGGCCTGCTTCCATTGTAAATAATGGCTATTGCAAATAATGCTGCAGTAAACATAGGGGTGCATATATCTTTTCTAATTAGTATTTTCATTTTCTTTGGGTAAATACTCAGTAGTGGAATTATTGCATCATATGGTAATTCTATTTTTAATTGTGGGGGGAATCTCCATACTGTTTTCCACAGTGGTTGTACCAGCTTGCATTCCCACCAACAGTGCATGAGGGTTCCTTTCTCTCTGCATCTTTGCCAACAATTCTTATTTCTTGTGTTTCATTCTGACAGGTGGGAGGTGATATCTCACTGTGGTTTTTTTTTTTAAGGTTTTATTCATTTATTTGACAGACAGAGATCACAAGTAGGCAGAGAGGCAGGCATAGAGAAAGGGGGAAGCAGCCTCCCTGCTGAGCAGAGAGCCCGATGTGGGGCTCAATCCCAGGACCCTGAGATCGTGACTGAAGCCAAAGGCAGAGGCTCAAACCACTGAGCCACCCAGGCACCTCTCTCACTGTGGTTTTGATTTGAATTTCTCTGATGATGAGTGATGTGGAGCATCTTTTCATGTGTCTGTTGGCCATCTGGATGTCTTCTTTGGAAAAATGTCTGTTCAGGTCTTCTGCCCATTTTTAGTTAGATGATGATGATGATGATGATGATTTTTTGGTGTTGAGTTGTATATCTTCTTTATTATTTTGGATATTCACTCCTTATCTGATATATCATTTGCAAATATATTCTCCCATTTGGTAGGTTGCCTTTTTGTTTTGTTGTTGGTTTCCTTTGCTGTGCAAAAACTTTTTATTTTGATGTAGTCCCAATAGTTTGTTTTTGCTTTTGTTTCTCTTGCCAAAGGAGGCATATCTAGAAAAATGTTTCTGTGATTGATGTCAAAGAAATTACTGCCTGTGTTTTCTTCTAGGAATTTTATTTTTATATATTTTATTTATTTATTTATTCTTCGAGGAATTTTATGGTTTCAGGTCTCACATTTAAGTCTCCAATACATTCTGAGTTTATTTTTGGATATAGTGTAAGCAAGTAGTCCAGTTTCATTCTTCTGCATGTAGCTGATCAGTTTTCCCAACACCATTTGTTGAAGAGACTTTTTCCCATTGGGTACTCTTGCCTCCTTTGTTGTAAATTAATTGACCATACAATCAGGTTTATTTCTGGGCTTTTTATTCTGTGATATTGATCTAGGTTCTACTTTTGTATATCACATCTTCTTTATTTATTCATCTATTGATGAACACTTGGATTGCTTCCACATCTTGGCTATTGTAAGTAATTCTGCAATAAGCACAGGGGTACATCTATCTTTTTGCATTAGTGTTTTTGTTTTCTTCAGCTAAGTACCCAGAAGTGGGATTCCTGGACTGTATGGTATTCTTACTCTTAATTTTTTGAAGAACATTTATACTGTTTTCCATAATGGATGAACTAATTAACATTTCTACCAACAGTGCATGAAGGTTTTTATTCCATTTTTCTGGATGCAGAAACAAGAAGCAGAGAGAGTAATTAAGTTGCCTATAGTAATTCATGGTTAATATATTTTGAAATATCACTAGATATTAACGTGCTATTATTTATTTAAATTCCTATAATTCAGGGGCGCCTGGGGTGGCTCAGTGGGTTGAGGCCTCTGCCTTTGGCTCAGGTCATGATCCCAGCGTCCTGGGATCGGCACCGCATCGGGCTCTCTGCTCGGCAGGGAGCCTGCTTCCTCCTCTCTCTCTGCCTGCCTCTCTGCCTACTTGTGATCTCTCTCTCTCTCTGTCAAATAAATAAAATCTTTTAAAAAATAAATAAATAAAATAAATTCCTATAATTCAAAAGTTTCAAAAAGTTATACATCAAATACCTGATGAATAAATTTTAAGTTCTTTTTTTTTTTTTTTAAAGATTTTATTTATTTATTTGACAGAGATCACAAGTAGGCAGAGAGGCAGGCAGAGAGAGAGGAGGAAGATGGCTTCTGGCTGAGCAGAGAGCCCAATGCGGGGCTTGATCCCAAGACCTGGGACCATGACCTGAGCAGAAGGCAGAGGCTTTAACCCACTGAGCCACCCAGGCGCCCCAAATTTTAAGTTCTTTTTTTTTTTTTTTTAAGATTTTATTTATTTATTTGACAGAGATCACAAGTAGCAGGGAGGCAGACAGAGAGAGAGGAGGAAGCAGGCTCCCTGCTGAGCAGAGAGCCCTATGTGGGGCTCCATCCCACTGAGCTGAAGGCAGAGGCTTTAACCCACTGAGCCACCAGCGCCCCCAATTTTAAGTTCTTAAGTTTATTTTATTTATTTATTTTTAAAGATTTTATTTATTTATTTGACAGAGAGAGATGACAAGCAGACAGAGAGGCAGGCAGAGAGAGAGGAGGAAGCAGGCTCCCTGCTGAGCAGAGAGCCCAATGCAGGGCTCCATCCCAGGACCCTGGGATCATGACCTGAGCCGAAGACAGTGGCTTAACCCACTGAGCCACCCAGGCGTCCCAAGTTCTTAAGTTTAAAATTAATGGAGAGATATGACAAGAAGGAACATGGGCCAGGACTGATTTTTATTTGTTTGTTTTCCATTTTTCTTTTGCAAGCTAACAAATCAGGGAGGTCAAAACTCTGGCCACTTCAAAGTTAAAAGGGATTAGCATAGCAAGTGAAAAGCATAGCAAGATTAAAGGCAAAGAACAATGCTAAGAAGAAATTGGAATTAGAATAAGATGATAAATAAGCTTTTTAAAAATGCCTCCCGAGGGGTCCTGGGCTGGCTCAGTTGGTAGAGCATGCCACTCTTTATCTTGGGGTAGTGCTTTAAGCCCCAGGTTGGGCATAAAGCCTACTTTAAACAAACAAACAAACAAACAAATAAATCCCCCCACCTCCCTGCCAAATCTCTGGGCCCAGAAAGTTACGTTCCATAGTAGAGAAATGATTTGCAGATGGGATCATGGATCCACCAGCAATTTTCTATCTTTGAGCATTAAGTTATACAGATTTTAATTTTAGATATTCTTGAGAAGTTGTGGTGAAAAAGGGTGTCAAGAGGCTGGAAAACACCATAAATTTCATAAATAGGAGAAGGGCAGATTCCAGAACATCATACCAGGAAGTAGGATTTTGTTCACAGGAAAAGAAAAATCCCAGAATAGTGTATTAAATAGTTGTTTTGTTGACACCTGGAATGAGTTTGCATTTTCTAAGTATATTTCATGTCAAATTACCTATATTTTATTTTATGATAACATTATCAGATATGTAAATTAGGGAGATGTAATAGTTACACTCCCCATCTGGATTTTAGCAAGACATTTACAGAGTCTATTGATGTCATTATGGAAATCATGAAAAATGTGACAGGATTCTAATACAGTTTGCTGGGTTACATGGGTTAAATCGCTCATGTCAGCAAGAACTGATTCAGGGCCTTTGATCTTGTCCTGCATGGTGTTTTTATTAGGGACTAAAGAATGCATTTTTTGAAAAGATCTTATTTATTTATTTGATAGAGAGAGACAGCGAGAGAAAGAGCATGCACTAGTGGTGAGTGGGGGGGGAGTGGGGGTGGTGGGTGGGGGTGGTGGGGTGGGGGAGGAGCAGAGGGACAAACAGAGTTCCTGCTGAGCTGGGAGCCCAATGCAGAAGCTTGATCCCACGACCCTCAAGATCACAACCTGAGCCAAAGGCAGATGCTTAACTGACTGAGTCACCCAGGTGCCCCCTTAAGAAAGCATTTTTAGTAAATTTCTACATCTAGAAATCTGGGAGCAGTATTTAATGAATTAGAGAACAGAGTTAGGATTCAAAATGATCTTGTTATTTTGGAATAATTACCCCAAACCAGCCTCAAACCAAGAACATTATTGAATCCTCCAATTAGGCCTAGGACTAGATTGAATAGGTATGAGCTTTTGGATAATGGGTCGATGGAAAATCCTATGAAAACAGGTGGGGTGGCAGAGTGGTCTTTTTTATTTTAAGTATACCTGCTAAAAACAAACAAACCAACAAAAACAAAAAATTAAAGAACTCTTCCCTGGGTGGCCACACCTGGAGCTCAGTCTATGGTTTGGTGTACCATTCTTTAGCATGATCCTTAAAATACTGGCAGATATTCATTGACAGTAACACTGAGCAAGAGCCTTTGGTAAACACTTTCTTGTTCGTTCTTTCCACAGTCCCGTGTGATAGCAATTACTATCCTCATTTCACAAATGGAGAGACAAGGGCCTTATAAGATTAAGCATTTGCCCCAAATCATACAGCTGTAATTAGGATTTGACCACAGTCTGGCAGACTTCCCCAACCTTATGCCTAGCTTCTGCGCATGCTACCTTTCAGAAGAATGACCACGTCAGTATGGTCCCAAGTTAAACTGTGCCTTAGCGGAAATGGTTAAGGAGCATGGGTCTGTATTTTCACATATTAATTTCGTGTGAAAAATATGGCTCTAGAAGGGTGATCAGTATCTGCTACACGTAAAGAAAGACTTTGTAATCATTAGAACTTTCCAAAAATGGAAAAAGCTGTTTAAAAAAAACAAAAAGTGTGTGTGTATGTATGTGTGTGTGTGTCCAGATTCTGGGTGCTAGAACATGGCAGAGACAAGTTTCTGTGCTCAGGGAGTTCTTTTTTTAATTAATTTTTTAAAAAAGATTTTATTTATTATTTGATAGAAAGACACACTGCAAGAGAGGCAACACAAGCAGGGGGAGAGGGAGAGGGAGAAGCAGACTCCTCGCTGAACAGAGGGCCTGATGCAGGGCTCTGTCCCAGGACCCTGGGATCAAGACCTGAGCCCAAGGTACACGTTTAATGACTGAGCCACCCAGGCGCCCAGGAGTTCTTGTCAGTGTTTCAGTTTCTTGCAAAATGTGTTCAAGATAGCTAGTTATTCTCGCTGGATTCTTGCCCGGAGGGATATTTGAGTTAGGTCTATACCAGGTGGGGATTTGTGCTGGGAAATCTAAGTTTGCAGTTAACCCAGTGATTCCTATTTGTAAATATTTGGATAATTTGATATTTAAGATTTTAGACCCACGTTAGCAACACATACTAAAAAGAAAGAGCTCACGTGTTACTGCTGTCATTCTATCCACCTCCCCTCCTTGGTCACTCATAGCTGTTGCTCTTGGTGGTGGTTTTTTTTTTTTTTTTTTTTTAAGATTTTATTTATATATTTGACAGCCAGAAATTACAAGTAGGCAGAGAGAGAGAGTTGGAAGCAGACTCCCCGCTGAGCAGAGAGCTGGATGTGGGGCTCGATCCCAGGACCCTGGGATCATGACCTGAGCTGAAGGCGAGGCTTTAACCCACTGAGCCACCCAGGCGCCTGCTCTTGATGTTTTAACTGTTATTCAAATCAGACTGGGTTAGATGTCTTCACGGACTTGGGAACAAACATTCAGAGCTTGATCAACACTGGCAATGGTTCAAATGTCTAACAGTGATGAATGGATAAACAGGAGATATCTCCCTATCATGGAATATTGCTCAGCAATGAAAAGGAATGAAATGTGCATATACACAACAATAGGATGGTTCTCAAAATAATTCTTTTTTTTTTTTTTAAGATTGTATTTATTTATTTGACACAGAAATCACAAGTAGGCAGAAAGGCAGGCAGAGAGAGAGGAGGAAGCAGGCTCCCTGCTGAGCAGAGAGCCCAATGCGGGGCTTGATCCCAGGACCCCAAGACCCCAAGATCACGACCTGAGCTGAAGGCAGAGGCTTTAAACCACTGAGCCACCCAGGCGCCCCTCAAAATAATTCTATTGTGTGGAAAAAGGTACATAGACAAAGAGCTCCTGTTGTGCTCTTGACTATTTAATTATTCATACGGACAAAAAAATCCGGGCTGTTTGAGCCCAGAAAATAATGGATTCGGAAAAAATGCTCAAAATGCTTGCATAGAGAACAAAAAAAAAACGTTGCTTTAAGGAGTTGCCTCGAGGTTAGCCTAGTTACTGAGAACCTCAAGGCTAAGTTGTAAGCTCTCTCGAAGCTTTCCTCACGGTCCTCTTCCCTTGGGGTCAAAGTTTTCAGGACTCAGCAGTAACCAGAAAATAGCCTTCTGCCACTCTGGGATCAAGTTAGAGGTCTCTGGGTTAAGAAATCTGGTTATTGTTCAGTTTTAACAACATGTACTTAGTCCTTGGAACGTGCAAGGCACTGGGATGTGTGCTAATTGTCTTTGCTGTCAGTTATGATCATCTCTGTTCAGCTAACCTGAGCAAAGCACTCTGCTGGCGGACTTTAGAGGCAGTATCTTCTTTAATCCTGACAGCCCTCTATGATGTGGAAGTTATGTTTAATCCTCATTTTACAGTGAAGGAAACTGAGGTCGGGAGACTTTAGATATCTTCACCGAGGTAACAGAGGTAATAAGGGGAGAGCGAGGATTTTAATCTAGGCAGCCTTCCTCCTGAACTAGTATACTTAACCATCATCTTCTATCGCCTCACTCGGGATCCTGAAATGAAAAAGATAAGAACTGGGGCACCTGGATGGCTCAGCCTTTAAGCGGCTGCCTTATGCTCAGGTCACAATTCCAGGGTTCTGGGATCGAGCCCACATTGGTCTCCCAGGTCAGCGGGAAGCCTGCTTCTCCCTCTGCCACTCCCCCTGCTTGTGTTCCCTCTCTCACTGTCATTCTCTGTCAAATAAATAAATAAAAATCTTTAAAAGGGAAAAAAAGAAAAGAAAAAGAAAGAGTTTCTGTTCTAGAAGCACCTGTGATCTGGTGCAAGAGACAGGCACAGGGACAGCACAGGGACACAGTGAGCCCAGCATGTGATAAGCGCTATACGGAGGGTGTGTACTGTGTACAAAGGCCATGAAAGGCCTGAGGAAGGGCCCCTGCCCTGTCTGGGTGGAAAATGGGGAAAGTCACACTGAAGCTGGACCTTGGAGGTGAGAAGGGGGAAGGAGTATGGTTGGCAAAGGGAGCTGCAGGTACAAAAGGCAACGGAAAATGAAACATGAGGGGCACCCGGGTGGCTCAGTCGGGTGGGGGTCTGCCTTGGGCTCAGGTCCTGATCCGGGGATCCTGGGATCTAGGCCAGCATTAAGCTCTCTGCTCAGCGGGGAGCCGGCTTCTCCCTCTCCGTCTGCTGCTCCCCCTGCTTATGTTCTCTGCCAAATAAATCAATAAAAGCTTAAAAAAAAAAAAAAAAGAAGAAGAAGAAACATGACAGCAGATGAGATTTGGAGAAGAGCAAGTAGTTTAAAATGAGATGGGGGTGCAGTGGGTGGTGAGCACGGAGGCAGCCTCTGTGTGAGCGGGGGTGCCACAGGAAGTGGGTGAGCAGAGTAACGGGGAGAGCTGGGACAGAGATGCTGCTTTAATTCACCTCAACAAGTTAACAAGGAGAACCCAAGACTTTTGCCACAAGCTGAGGAGTTATTGCTCTGCTTGTTGTTGATTTGCTTCTGCTCTGGCTGTTGGTTCTAGAAGGGAAGGAAGGAAGAAAGGAAGAGGCCCTAGCAAAAGACTTGCTGTTATCCTGTGAAATAGAAGGAAACTTGCCCGTGGTTATTGCTACTCACATCAAGAGTACCCTGTTGGTAGAAAAATTAAAAAATTGAGTTGCGTAAGGAATTTATTGGGTCATGAGGGTAGGAAGTCCAGGGGGCGCTCGTTTTAGGTGAGGCTGGATCTAGCAGCAAAAACAATGCCTTTCCTTCCTCTGCTCTCTTCTTACTAAAGCTGACTCCCTTTGGGGATCCCAAGAGGGCTAAACCCAGCTCCCCCAGGGGCTACCTTCTTTCTCATTCATGCTCGCCAGGAAAGACAGTGTCTTTGTCTTTGTCTGAGGGTCACCCTGACTGCAACAGCTTTGGTCACGGCACCCTTTAAACCACCCCCCATGGCAGTGGATAAAATGCAATGATTACCTTAACTCTCAGGGTCTGCTGCTTGTCCTTGGGGGGTCAGGAAAGGAGTCTCATTCCCGAGGGCTACATAGACGTCCAGATGTAAATAAAACAGGGCTACTGAGAAAGTGAAAAGGAGTCACCAAACCGCCATGTTCTGCTTTCAGATGTCAGAGCTCTGGAGGACCCCATTAGTTAAAGACTTGATTTGCACATAACCTCACTCACTGTTGTTAGCAGCCCATGCAAACTTCATGCCCCTGGCAGCCTCCATTTAATCAGTGATTCTTAACACCTTCAGAGACTCTGATTTCCTAGGCCTGGACATCAGCATTGTGTTTTCAGCTCACCAGAGGTTTCTAGTAGGCAGCCGGGGCCGAGAACCGTTGCTTTTGTCTTGCCTTAATGCCACTTCTTGGGTCACAGGTGCAATTTTATGTACAGCTCAACTATGTTGAATCTAAACAAGTAAGAATAGGGGTGCCTGGGTGGCTTGGTCAGTTAAACAGTGGACTCTTGATTCTGACTCAGGATCAAGCCCCACATCGGGTTCCATGCCCACCAGGGCATCGGCTTGGAGATTCTCTCCTTCCCCCATAAACTCTCTCCCTCTGTCTCTGACTCTCAATTAAATGAATCTTAAAAAAAAAAAAAAAAAAAAAGGAATATAGGCAAACATATAATACAAATTAGTAGTAACTAACACTAATTGAGACCTACATGTTTCATGGGTGTTTTGCACCCATTATCTCATTTCACCCACTCAAACATCTTACCAGATAGAGAATAGTATCTCTTTTTGACAGGTGAAAAAAATGAGGCCCAGAGAACTTAGCTCAGTTGTCCAAAGTCATGCATCTAGAATGTGGTTCAAATACGACTTAAACCCAGGTATATTTGACTCCAAATTCCCGTGCACTTAACCCGCTATACGTGGTTCCAGAACAATGACTTTAAGAGACCCCATTTATGGGGCGCCTGGGTGGCTCAGTAGGTTAAGCCTCTGCCTTCGGCTCAGGTCATAATCTCGGGGTCCTAGGATCGAGCCCCGCATCAGGCTCTCTGCTCAGCGGGGAGCCTGCTTCCCCTACCCTCTCTGCCTGCCTCTCTGCCTACTTGTGACCTCTTTCTGCCAAATAAATAAAGTCTTAAAAAAAAGAGAGACCTCATTTACTGTTCATGGCCCAACCCTTTTTAATCCCTAGTACACTTTTATCAGGGCCTGCCGGTGACATTTAGGTGGGGTTCTTAGTGTCTCTTGCACCATCTATGACATTTTATGTACACTGTATTATACATAGAGGGATTACACCTAGTATATATCTGTAGGTATAAAATGGGGTGTGACCTAAATATGTGTTCAGAAATTATGCATCGTGCATTTAGCATTTATAGTTATACACACACACACACGCGTGCCTTTATTCACACATACATAAAAGTTGTGGGTGTTGTATAAGGGAGAGAACATAGACTAGCACTGTGACATTAGGCAATCACCCAAATTTGTTAATTCCTTTTCTTTTTCTTCTTCTTTTTTTTTTTTTTTAAGATTTTATTTATTTGACACAGAGAGAGAGATCACAAGCAGGCAGAAAGGCAGGCAGAGAGGGAGGGGGAAGCAGGCTTCCCGTCAAGCAGAGACCCCAATACAGACTTCATCCCAGGACCCAGAGATCACGACCTGAGCGGAAGGCAGAGACGCAACCCACTGAGCCACCCAGGCACCGCTGTCAATTTCTTTTCATCATCCCTAAAATGGGAAAGTATGACTTGCTTTTTCTAACCACATGATTATCTGAGGGTCCAATGAGAGCCCAAACCTAGCAGGGAGTCTTGAGCATTATGTTTTGTTGGCTAATGAGCTTATACATACATATGATGTGTTCACATCACCTTTTACAGAGTAATGTTATACCTCTGTGTATCCCAGTTGGTGACCCATAAGTACTCCCTCCTCTTGCTTTTTTTTAAGATTTTATTTATTTATTTGAGAGAGAGAGAGAGAGGAGCAAGGGAGGGGCAGAAGAAGGAGCAGGCTTCCCAGCTGAGCAGGGAGCCTGATGCCATGCCGAGCTCCATCCCAGGACCCCGGGATCATGACCTGAGCTGAAGGCAGAACCGACTGAGACTCCCAGGTGCCCCTCCCCTTGGTTTCTCATCTACTGACAAACCTCTGGATTCTCTGTAATATACATGGGTCAGAGGTCACAAAGTTAATAGAAAGCAGGGGAAAGCACAGGGAAAGGGAAAGTGTAGGAGAGGCATTTTTACAAGTTTTGCAATTCACACAGTGGCATCTTGTTTTACTCCACAACAAGTCTCTGTTGGCTCGGATTCGAGGAAATGGGCTTTTTCGTACATTGTTGAAAGCATGTCAATTGCTACAATATTTTGGAGAGCTAGTTATTACATTGAAGATCAGTATAGCCATCCCACTTTGTAATAACAAATTTTTTTTTTAAATGTAAGCTCATCTTTATACCGAGATTTAGCAGAAAAAGGCATGAAAAGATAGACCCAGCAGGGATAGCCACGGCTAACTGGGAGTGTCTGGTTGGGGAGGTTTCAGTTTTTACTTTATATTCTTCTGTGTGATTTGAACTTGCCTACAAGTATTTATTTATTTATTTAGCAAAAAAAAATAAACCCCAGGAGAAGTCCAGAGCAGAAGCTGGCTAGATGTGCACACATCAGCTGTGCTCCTGTGTTCTTAGCCCTTGGCTTCTCTTGGCAAGGCAGGCCCGCAGTCCCAGGAGGGCGCTGACCCCTGCCTGGCAGGCCCTCCTCATCCCGTGCTGTTTGTAGTTCATTACCAGCTGCTTAAGCAGCAGGTTCCCAGTGGCTGGTCAGCTGGAACTGCTTCACGAGAACAAACAGGAAGGATGCAGCTGCCGGTGCGGCCTACCCTGTTGGCCTCATTGACAGAAAAAAATATGTAAGTCCTAAAATGTTGAGGACAGCATCATGCTATTAATAACTCCCTCAAGCCTCTGCCTGGAGAGAGGAGCAAGGCGGTGTTAGGTTGCCCCGAGGAAAACTTGCCCGTCACGCATTACAAGCCTCCAGACCCCAGTCCTGACCACTCGCACTTGCTAAGGGCTTCGGTTCCACGGACTAAATCTCATGGCGATCCTGATCTCCTCCATGCATCTAGAACCTCCTGTATAGCCAAATAAACCTTCCCACCCTCCTTGCAGCTCACCTCCTCTTATGCAGGCTGCCATGCTCCGGGCAAAGAGAGATGAAGGGAGGCAGGGAAATAAGGTCGGAATTTCTGGTAGATGGACAGCAAATCCCTGCTCTGATTCTTCCTGGCTGTGTGGCCGAAGGCAAATTACTTCACCTCTCTGAGACTAAGTTTCCTTATCCGCAAAAATAAACATACCTGCCTTATACCAATAGGGTTGGAGGTGCTGTGGCCCACAGAGGGCTTAATGCTGTTTGCCTGAAAAGAGAAATGATCAGTAAGTGCTCTGTGTGTGTGTGTGTATGTGTGTGTGTGTCTGCATTAGCTTTCACTTCCCACAATGACAGTGGTTCAGAGTTTGGGCTCTGTTATTTATTACATGGATGACTTTGGGCAAACCTCTTTGGGGTTTAGTTTGTCATGGGCAAAACGAATAGAAGGAGTCCCTTCTCCAATGGCTCTAGTAAAGATGAACTTGGATCATGCACACAGAACAGCAAAGTCCCCGAACACAGGTATTCAGGAAATGGGAGCCATTACGATCAGCTGATGAAAAATTAGCACATTTCCTGTAAAACACAGGAGCTTTGCAACACCAATTCCAAATCCCTTCCTGTCCGCCCCCTGAAAGCTCAGGGAATGAGCTGCCTGTTCCGGTCTGAACTCCTGGGCTGCGTGATGTTCCTGTCCGCATCCCCTTCTTTCTCGCTCTTCTCTTTGTCTCCCTGCCGAGGCCTCTCATTAGTCCAATTAATAAACGGTTGCTGTCACTTCACTTCAACCCCAGGACCAGGGTCCCTTGTGGATGTGCCGTTATGCTGGGGAAGTGAGGCGATGGGGGGCACCTTCATGAAGAGGGGGCACCCTCGTTTCTATAGGGGAGTGGAACAAGGAAGGCTTGGCAGCAGATGGACCTTCCTGGGCCCCCAACTCTTGGGACATCAACAGGATAATCAATGGGAACTTCATTATACAGAGTGAGAGTCTGGTTTTTGGCAGAATATCAGGGTCCCATTTAGGGCCTGGAGATAATGATCAGCCCAAGCCTCTGACTTTCCTCTGTGCTCTAGCTTTCACCTCCCCGTTGAACGTACACACACACACACACACACACACACCCATGCAGGCACGTACACAAGTTCCAAGTTTTCTGGGCTTTTAGTCAGAAAGAGTGGGGTCTGTTCCAGGCCTGGAAAGCTGGTGAGCAGGGTGAAGCTCCGGGGCCCAGAAACGCATGACTGCTCCTGCTGATGACTGAGAATAATCAAACCCTGAGGTTCCCAAGGGCCCATTCAGCCATTGCAAGTGTCTCATCCACAGTGACAGCAGGCTCCCCCCCACTGCCCCGCCTGGAGAGGATAAAGGAGCAAGCCTGGGGAGCGGCCCAGCCCACTGAAAACAAGACACTGGGACTAACAGGCTAGCTCAGAGGTTCCCGAAGCCCAGGGAAGGTTGGTTGGTTGGGTACACAATGGAGTCAGCATTTTCAGCCTCCTCCTCCAGCAACCATGGGGTGTAAACCTGGCGTTTCTGCTGAGAACAGGGGAGGGGAAAGGGAGGGGGCGTGCTGTGATGGGAAGTTATTTCCCTAGACAGTTACACCGTAGAGACCTGTTCAGGCACGTGTTTAGGGAAAAGGGAGTTCCTATCAAACTCGCTTCCCCGACACCTGGCCCCCACCTGCTGCAATGTTGGCCCTTCTCTTTGCCCCTGGAATTATGAGCTTCCACGCTGGCTGCAGCCCAAGGTGAAGGTAGAGAGTGCCCCGTTTTCTCTCACTGCTTAGTCTAATTCCCCATAACCACAGAAACACATGGGCTTCCTGTAATAGACTTCCCTGTAGGTCTCAAGAGTGTGGTTCTCAAAGGGTGGTCCTGGGCCTGCCATGCCAGCGTCACCTGGGAACTCGTTAGAAGTGCGGATTCTCCAGTTTTACCCTAGACTTAGAGAATCCGAAACTCGGGGAGCCAGCCCAACAGTCTGTGTATTAACCAGCCCTCTGAGCGACGCTGACACTTGCTGAAATTTAAAGACTGTTGCTCTATGTTTGAGGACAACTTGAAAAAAAAAAAAACTACGACAGAGGGAAGGGGACTAAATGCAAACAGAATTGTAAATAGGACAGTTTCAAAGCCTCTAGGAATATACAAAGTGTCCTTCGTGGAGTTTTGCTTCCTTTTTTTTTTTAATAAAGATTTTATTTATTTATTTGACAGAGAGAGATTACAAGTAGGCAGAGAGGCAGGCAGAGAGAGAGAAAGGAGGAAGCAGGCTCCCTGCTGAGCAGAGAGCCCAATCAATGCAGGACTCGATCCCAGGACCCTGAGATCATGACCTGAGCTGAAGACAGAGGCTTAACCCACCGAACTACCCAGGCACCCTCATTTATAGCTTCTATTTTTACATTATTTATGGTGTTTTATGGTATAGATATTTTTCATTTTATAATGTAGGCAGATTTATTGACATTTTTCCGTCTAATTGGTGCTCTTTGAGTCATGGTTACAAAATATTTCTGTGTCCGTGAAGACAGAGATGCTATGACAAAGAGACTCCAGAATGGTGTGTGTTAAAGAATAGGGACATTTAGGGACGCCTGGGGGGCTCAGTTGTTTAAGCTGCTGCCTTCGGCTCAGGTCATGATCCCAGGGTCCTCAGATGGAGTCCCTCATCGGGCTCTTTGCTCGGCGAGGCGCCTGCTTCTCTCGTTTCCTCTGCTTCCCACTCTGCCTGCTTGTGTGTACTCTCTCTCTCACTGAAAAATAAATGAATAAATAAAATCTTTAAAAAAAAAGATTAGGGACATTTATTCTCTCACAAAACAGTCCCAAGATGAGTAGTCCCGATTGCTGAGGTGGCTTTGCTGTACCTACGCATTTGGGAGCCAAGGTCATGCCATCCCATGAGTTTGCCATCCCCTTGGGCATATTGCCATGTTGTACACCCACAGCTGGATTGCTGCCATATTCAAATTCCAACCCACAGGAAAGAAAAGGAAAGCATGGAGGAGGCCTACCTAATGTCAAGTTCCAGAGCTTGCAAGGGGCAGTCAGCATTTCTGCTTACAATCCATTACCAGGTCCATCTCCAGGTGAGGCTGGAGAACATGCCCAGATACAATGTGATTATTCTGGAAGAATTATTCTGGAAGAATGGGAGAGTAGATTTGGTGGGCAAAGAGTAGTTTCTGTCTACCTTCTCTATCCCGAGGTCTTTATTCTATTAGGGTTTTATTTTCATTATAATGTGAGTTGGGGGTCCCTTTTACTTTATTTCTTACATTACAGTATATTTGTTGACTTGTGATGGGACCTCTGTCAAGTTCCCCTGTGGGCATGACTTGATTCTCTGTGGGCATGACTTGATTTCTGGACTGTCTATGCTGTTCTTTTCCTTAAAAATTTTAAATTTTATTCACTTTATTTATTTAAAATATTTTACTTATTTATTTAGAGAGAGAGTGAATGTGTGAGCAGGGGGAAGGGCAAGAGGGAGAGGGAGAGAGAGTATCTCAAGCAGACTCTGGCTGAGTGTGGAGCCCAATGTGGGGTTCCATCTCATGACCCTGAGATCATGACCAGAGCCAAAATCAAGACTTGGGCGTTCAACCAATGGAGCCACCCAGGTGCCCCTTTGTATTCTGTCCTTGTTGTTTATCCCTATGTCTCTTCCCAGTCTCTTAATAATTAGAGTATTATTATAAGTCTTATGATCTGTAAATATGAACCCCTTGACTTAATTATTTTTTTATAAAAATCATCTTGTTTTTCCTTGGCCCTCTGCTCTTTATGATTTTAGAATCAACTTGTCATGTTTCATAAGATTCTTTTTTGGAGTCGTGCTGCACCTCTGGATTCATCTTGGCAGAGCTGTCAGTTTTAATCTTTCTCTTGTAAAATATAACATATAGAAAAGTGTAAAAAAAAAATAGAAATCTACATTTTGGTTGTAAAGCAAAACCTATGTAACCATTCTCCAGGTCTAAGAAGCAGAATACTGTGGTAACTCCAGAAGTTCCCTGTGTGTTCCGTGTTAGTCACAGTTGTCCTCTTCCTAGGTAGAGGTCACCACTCTTGGCTTTTATAGGAATAATTGCCTTGCTTTTCTTTATAGTTTTGTGTCTGTATCTCTACATAAATATTTCTTCATATTTGAAGCTTTATATGAAGAAATAATATAGGATGCACTCTTGTAATTTGGATTTTTGGCTCAAAATTATGTTTAGGTTGTTTCCAGTTTTTTGCAATTATACTAAGACTGCTGTCTACATTTTGGTACACGTGTCCAATGCAGAAGCATGTCTGTCTCTAAGGAGTATACCTAAAACAGAGATTGTTGCATTGTGATACATTTTCAGCTTTAGGAGATTAATCCCATGTTGTTTTCCAAAGTGGTTACACTAATTCCCATCCCCATTAGTTTTTTTTTTTTTTTTAAGATTTTATTTATTTATTTGACAGACAGAGACCACAAATAGGCAGAGAGGCAGGCAGAGAGAGAGGGGGGAAGCAGGCTCCCTGCTGAGCAGAGAGGCCAATGCGGGGCTCAATCCCAGGACCCCGAGATCATGACCTGAGCTGAAGGCAGAGGCTTTAATCCACTGAGGCATCCAGGTGCCCCTCATTACATTTTCTTATCAACACTCAGGATTTTCAGGTTTTGTAATTTTTATCCATCTGATATGTGTAGTGGTATTTCATTGTGGCTTTAATATTCCACATCCCCAATACATAATGAGATTAAACAATGTCTCATGTGCTATTTGGCTATTTGTATTTTTTTTTCCTTCTGAAGTATACCTTATAATTTTATGCCCATTTTTCTTTTAGGTTGTTTGCCTTTATCCCATTGATTTGCAGGAAATCTTTGTAAATTTGGGATACTTAGTTGATTATCTATGTTGTAAATATCTTTTACTGGTGTCTTTTCTGAATGAAAGTTTATTTTGATATCTACATATTATCATTCTTTTCTTTTTTTATGATGAATCATCTTTTTCTGTTTTAAGATATCCTTTTCTATTCGAAAATGAGAAAGATAGTGTTCACTATTCTCTTCTAAAAGCTTTATAGTTTCACTTTTCATTTTTAGGTCTTGGAACTGATTTTTTGCATGTGGTGTGAAAAAGGATCTAGTTTTGGAGGGCCTGGGTGGCTCAGTTGTTAAGCATCTGCCTTCTGCTCAGGTCATTATACCAGGGTCCTGGGATCGAGCCCCATATCGGGCTCCTATTCAGCAGGATGCCTTCCTCTCCCTCTCCCACCCCCCCTGCTTGTATTCCCTCTTCCGCTGTGTCTCTCTCTGTTAAATAAATAAATAAAATCTTTTTAAAAAAAGGATATAGTTTCATTTTTTCCCCTGTGTGATTATTTAATGATCTCAGCTCCATTTATTGAAAAGTCTGTCCTTTGTCCAACAATCTGAAGTTCTACCTGGGTCATAAATCAAATGTCCAACTAAGACACTGATATGTACCAAAAGTCTATTTAGCTTTTCCTGTGGCAATACTACACTTTTTAGTCACTATTACTTTAGCACCTATCTCTCTTTTTTTTTAAGTTTATTTATTCATATTTGCTTAGTAATCTCTGCACCCAACATGGGGCTTGCACTCAGAACCCTGAGATCGAGAGTCCCATGCTCTTCCAACTGAGCCAGTCAGGCACTTGCTCAACATCTATCCTGATATTTGATAAGGCAAATTCATCTATAGTTTTTAAAAAAAGATTTTATTTATTCATTTGAGAGAGAGAGAGACAGAGAGAGCACAAGCAGGGGAGAGAGGCAGAGGAGAAGGAGAAGCAGCCTGACATGGGGCAGGATCCCAGAACCTGGAAATCATCACCGGAGCCGAAGGCAGACGCTTAACCATCTGAGCCACCCAGGTGCTCCATCTACATTTTTTGCTGTTATTTTCCCCTTGCAATACCATGTACATTTGAGATTTTTACTTTTGCATTAAGTCTACAAATCAACCTGGGAGAATTGACATCTTTCTGATGATGATTTTTCCAATCTAAAAGCAGAGTAGAACTCTCCATTTACTTAGACCTTTTAAGAAATACTTATTTTATAATGTTCTCCATATACTTTTTCTTTTGCACTTCTTTGTTTGATCAAGGCATCTTTTAGTTCTATCCTAGGTGCCTTTTGGTTTTTATTGCTATTGCATGAGCTGTCTTTTAAGAATTGTATTTTATAATTGCTAATTTATTAATCATTGATTTTAGTTTGTCAATCCTATAGTCAGAAACTTATTGAACCTTTTTACTAACTCCAGTAGTTTACTTGAAGATTCTTTTGGGTTTTTCTTCCAGACAATCATATCCTGTATGAGTAAGGGCACTTTTATGTCTTAAAATCCATATTCCTTTGGGGCTCCTGGGTGGCTAAGTTAGTTAGGGGTCTGCCTTCGGATGGAGCCCTGCATTGGGCTCCCTGCTTAGTGGGGAGCCTGCTTCTCCCTCTCCCTCTGCCTACCACTCCATCTGCTTGTGCTACCCCCCACCCCGTCAAATAAATACATAAAATCTTAAAAAAAAATCCGTATACCTTTTATATCTTTGCTTGCACTGCTTACAGCCTCTAGTACTTATTGTATGGAAGCAGTAATAGCCATCTTTGTTTTGATCCCAATATAAGATGAATATATAAATTTTTAAAAGATTTTATTTATTTATTTATTTGAGAGAGAGAGAGCAAGCCAGAGAAAGAGCATGAGCCATGAGTCGGGGCAGGGAGGTAGCAGAGGGAGAGGGAGAATCAGGCTCCCCACTGAGCAGAGAGCCGTATGGTTGGGGGGTTGGCAAGCCCAGAGCCCAGGATCATGACCTGAGCTGAAAGCAGACCCTTAACTTACTGAGCCCAAGATGACTATTTTTAATGTTTGTATTGTATTGTCTTTTTCCAAGTTTTTTTTTTTTTTTAAGTTATCTCTACTCCCAACATGGAGCTTGAACTCATGACCCTGAGATCAAGAGTCACTTGGTCTACTGACTAAGCCAGCGAGGTGTCTCCATTATATTGTAATTTTAGTGTTAATATTAAGTATGAAAATTGCTACAGGTTTTGGTAAATATCCTTTATCAGCTTAAGCAAGCTTATTGTGTTCCAAGTTGGCAAAAAGTTTTTGTAATGAATATATCTGGAACATTTTGTTAAACACACATATAAGATATATTATATATATGATATTTTCATATTTCTTACAGTATATGAGACCTATATTATATATCATATGGTGTATACATATACATATGTGTTAAAAAAACTTACTATTTTAGTATATGAAAAAATATATGATATACAGTATATTTATATAATATATGTAATATATATAACATGAATATACACAAGTATTATATATGGTAATGTCATAAATTGTTGGTATTATCTCATAATGTAGTCAATTGCTGATAACGTAGTGAATGGCTGGCACGCTCTGATTTTCCTGTCAAGGAGTACCTTCATGCTGTGTGCTGTGTGGATGGTTTTGAGGGAAACAAGATTAGAAAAACGAGTTCGGTTAGGAGGCTACTGAAGTGGTGTATGTGAGAGATGATTATGTCTTGAGCTGGTGTGGTGGTAACAGAGGTGGAAAGAAGCAGTCAGTTTTAAGGTGTATTTTGGATATGTTGATGGACTGGATGTGGGGAAACAGTTGGGAGCAGATGGAGAATAAAGGGAAAGGAAAGACTTGAGAAAGAGTCCTAGATTTCTGGTTTTAAGTTTTTTTGTAAAAAAAATTGTAGTAAAATATACATAACATAAAGTTTACCCTTTCAACCATTTTTTTTTCATTTTTTAAAAGTGTATTAACATATAATGTATTATTAACCCCAGAGGTACAGGTCTGTGAATCGCCAGGTTTACACACTTCACAGCACTCAACCATAGCACATACCCTCCCCAATGTACATAACCCACCACCCTCTCCCTACCCCCACTCCCCCCTGGCAACCCTCAGTTTTTTTTTGTGACATTGAGAGTCTCCTATGGACTTTCAACCATTTTTAAGTTACAGTTCAGCGTCATTAAGTACACTTAGATTGTTTTGCAATTATCCACACTATCCATCTCCAGAACTTTTTTCATCATCCCAACTGAAACTTAGTATCCGTTAAATGATAACTCCCTATCTCCTCCTCCCCCTGCCCCTGGCAACCACCATTCTATTTTCTGTCCCTATGAATTTGACTACTTTAGGTACCTCATGTAAATGGAATTAACAATATTGTCTTTTTGTGACTAGTTTATTTCACTTAGTATAATGTCCTCGAGTTTCATCCATGTTGTAGCATGTGACAGAATTCCCTTCCTTTTCAAGGGTGAATAATACTCCACTGAGTATATATTCCACAATTTCCTTATCCATTCATCTGTTGATGGACACTTGGTTTGCTTCCACCTTTTGGCTGACTGTGAGTAATGCTGCTCCAAACATGGGTAAGCAAATATCTCTTCAAGTCCTTGCTTTTAATTCTTTTGGGTATATACCCATATGTGGAATTGCTGAGTCACAGGAGAATTCTATGTTTACATTTTTGAGGAAATGCCATACCATTTTCCACAGTAGTTGCTCCATTTTACATTCCCACCAACAATGCACAAGAGTTCCAACTTCACATCCTTACAACACCCCTTATTTTTTTGTTTTGTGGGGTTTTTTTTCAATAATATTCATCCTGATGGGTGTAAAGTGCTATATTACTGTGGTTTTGATTTGCATTTCCTTAATGATGAAAGATATTGAGCATTTTTCATGTGCTTATTGACCATCATATATCTTTAGAAAAATGTCTAAGTCCTTTGCCATTCTTCACTTTTTTTTTTATTATTTAGTTGTAGGAGCTCTTTTTTTTTTTTAAATTAAAGATTTTATTTATTTGACAGAGAGAGATCACAAGTAGGCAGAGAGGCAGGCAGAGAGAGGGGGAAGCAGGCTCCCTGCTGAGCAGAGAGCCTGATGTGGAACTCGATGCCAGGACTCTGAGATCATGACATGAGCCAAAGGTAGAGGCTTAACGCACTGAGCCACCCAGGCGCCCCGCTCTCTCTCTCTCTCTCTTTTTTTTTTTTTTAAAGATCATTTATTTACTTATTTGAGAGAGAGAGAGAGAGAGAGATTGCATATGCTTGGGGAAAAGAGAGGGGGGAGAGAGGAGGGGGAGAAGATTCTCAAGCCAACTCTGAACCAAGTGAAGAGCCCAAATTGGGGCTCAATCCCACAACCCTGAGATCATGACCTGAGCCAAAACCAAGAGTCTGATGCCCAATCAACTGAGTCACTTAAGTGACCCATGTTGTAGGACTTCTTTATATCTTTATGGGACAGATGATTTACAAATATTTTCTCCCATTTTATGGGTTGTCTTTTCACTCTCTTGATAGGATCCTTTGCTGCACTCATTTTTTTTAAATTTATTTATTTGACAGAGAGAGATCACAAGCAGGCAGAGAGGCAGGCAGAGAGAGAGAGAAGGAAGCAGGCTCCCCGCTGAGCAGAGAGCCCGATGCGGGGCTCGATCCCAGGACCCTGAGATCATAACCGGAGCCGAAGTCAGAGGCTTTAACCCACTGAGCCACCCAGGCGCCCCTGCACTCATTTTTTTTTTCAAAGATTTTATTTATTTATTTGACAGAGATCATAGGTAGGCAGGCAGGCAGAGAAAGAGAGAGAGAGGAGGAATCAGGCTCCCTGCTGAGCAGAGAACTCTATGTGGGGCTCCATCCCAGGACCTTGAGATCATGACTAGAGCAGAATGCAGAAGCTTTAACATCGAGGTGCCCCAACCGCACTGAAATTTTAAATTTTGATGAAGTCTAGTTTGTTGGTTTTTTTTTTCTGGCTTTAGATTTTGCTTCACTGAGTAGTAATTATTATTACTATTTCTTCACCTTAGTGCGAAAAGGAGATAGAGGAAGGAAGAGAGGGAAGGAGATGAAATGCTTTCTAAATACATCTGTGTTTATTCAGTAAGACGCAGTGAAGTTTTTTGTTTCTTTTTTTTAAAATTAAGCTTTTTATTTTATTTTATTGAAGATTCATTTATTTATTTTAGAGAGACAGAAAGAGCATGAGTGGGAGATGGAAAGAATCTCAAGCAGACTCTGCACTGAACTTGGAGCCTGATGTGGGACTTGATCTTACCACCTGGACATCATGACCTGAGCTGGAACCAAGAGTTGGATTTTTAACTGACTGTGCCACCCAGGCTCCCCATTAAGCTTTTCATTTTAATTCAGTATAGTTAACATATGTTACTATTAGTGTAGTATTAGTGTAATATTAATTTCAGTTGTACGATATGATGATTCAACACTTCCATGAAACACCTGGTGCTCATCGTGACTGTACTCCTTAATCCCCATCACCTAGTTGCCTAATCCTCTACCCATCTCCCCGCTGGTAATCATCAGTTTGTTCTCTGTAGTTAAGAGTCTGTTTCTTGGTTTGTCTCTCTTTTTTTTCCTTTGCTCATTTGTCTTGTTTTTAAAATTCCACATATATGTGAACTCATATGGTATTTGCCTTTCTCTGACTAACTTACTTATCATTATACTCTTTAGCTCCATCCATGTTGTTGCAAATGGCAAGATTTTATTCTTTTTTTAATTCCATTAAGTAAACACACACACACACACACACACACACACCCTGGTATCTTCCTTATCCATTCATCTCTTGGGCTGCTTCCATAATCTGGTTATTGTAAATAGCAAGAAATAGTGAAATTAACAATCACTTCTTCGGTCACAAACATTAATTTACTATCTCTTAGATTTACTATCTATTTACTATCTATTACTATTATATTTACTATCTGTCTATTAATCTACTATCTCCCAGACACTGCACTTAGCACTGAGAATGCAGATATCTTACTTAATGGGAGGACAGCTGGAAAAAGTTATTTCAACACAATGGGATGGAGTTGACAACTATGGTAGAAAAATGGAAGTGGAAACCACAAAATGCCTGGAAGAGTCAGAGAAACCTTTAAAGAGAAAGAACCTAGAAGAAGAGTAAGAAATGTCTGGCCAGAGAAGGTAGGGAGGGGCAACCTATAGAAGGAATAACATACCAAATAAGTATAGACATGCATGGACCAATTTATGAAAGGCAAATAATTTCCTGTGGCTGGAATATGAAGAAAATGGTGAGAAGATAATGGGAAATGTGGGAGGTAGCTGGGCTGAGCCCTAACTGTGGAATCTTCAAAGGTAGAACAGGGAATTTGGAATTTGATATTACAGGCAACAGGGAAGTCATTAATAAAAAAATCTTCTTTTTACTGTTTTCCAAAATAATCCATATTCATTATGAAATGTTGGGGGAATACACCAAAACCAGAATAAAAAACCACTGGAAACACCATACAATGTGGAAATTGAACTCAAAGCCTCAAGTTCAAGAATCACACGCTCTACTGACTGAACCAGCCAGGCACCTCTCAAATATTTTCATGCAGGGAGAAGCTAACAACATATTTATATCAGTATGCTTTGGAAAAATATTCTGGCAGAGAGGAGAGATGGAGGACAGGAGATGGGCTGAGAGGTTATTGTATTAATAACCATGAGAGAAGAAAGTCTGAACAAAGACAGTAGCACTGGGGATGAGGAGCGGGGAAAGATTTCAGGCATTCCTTAGGGGAAATCACTAGAGCCCAGTGACTGATTGGATTTGGGAGGAAAGAAAAGGGGGCAGTGTGAGTGACCTTCGGATATCTAGTTTAGGACGCCAGAATTGGCCGTATCAGTTAGCTATGCCTTAGCAAAGAGCAAAGTCCTGAGATAATGGAAGTTGGGGCAGCTAAATTTTAAGGATATGGTGTTAATATAAAGGTCTGGTGTTTATAGAAGGATCTGCAGCAAGGAATTGAAAGTGAGCAGTTTTCTTTAGGAGTCTGTAGTTGGGGTAGTCTCAGCTTATGGGCTACATTGAACCCATGTACTTGGCACTCAAGGCTTAATAAGACAAGTTTAGGACAATGAATGTAACAACTCTCTATTCCATTTTTAATGAGAAATTGATCAGTAAATTTGTTAATAACATGTATTAGCTAGTTGGACATATGAGGTTATTTTATTATTCTTTTTATTGCTATTTAATAAGTTTCATACTGAAAGTTTAAAAGAAAACACTTTAGGTAGTTTTATCCAATAGAGAGTAAAATATCATCATCTTTTCATTCATCAAACATTTATTATCTGTTATATGCCAGGTACTGTGCTAGCCTATATGGGGAATACAGAGATAGATAAGATGCATGTAAGTGCTATCAAAACGGTAAAAAAATAATGTGCAGAAGGAATTAAGAACTGGGAGGGGCTCCTAACTGGTGTGACGTGTACGACTTATTGGGGAGGACAAAGGATAGACATCATGAATTTCTATTGTGCCCATAGGGAAGCTCTGAAACCATAATTCAGAGAGGTACTAAGATATTCCTGCCAATGCCCAGTTTCTTAGTGGAGGTTATTAAGCATGCTTAATAGTCAGGGAAGGGAGGTTAAGAGTAAGTTTCACCCTGCTGTCTTGGCTTTTAAAGTTTGGTTAAGATTGGTGCATTGGATAGGTCTTTGGATATCCAAGCAATATTTCAATCTTAAAAATGGAAAGAGGGTTTTAAAAGCATAGTTGTGACTCCCAGTCTGTCAAGGAATGATTGCTTTCAGTTACTTTCTAGGATAACCATATGACCTAGGCATTATCATTTTTTTTAAACCTGCTCAGTCTTTCAATTCGCCAGAGTCAGAAAAATAGTGATGCAAGTCTGCCTCTGCTCCAGGTAATTTGTTGAAACAGAAACAGCAGGTCCAAAATGCAGTCACCTGTTCTAAGCCCCACAATAGCAAACCAAGATTAAATACCTAACCTAAATGCAGTTTACGACACTCCCAGGACTGTGACCTTTAATCAGTTCAGCCTGGAATTACCTGGTCTGCACTGGTAAGGTAATGTGCCTGATATACGCCCCACTTTCCACCAAAGGAGGTGACTTTTTTCCTAGAAACTTCGTTTTCTGGCCCACTTCTGCCTACCAAAGCCTTCCATTTTGTACAGCTCCTCAGAGCTCCTTTTTACTTGCTGGATAGGATGTGGCTTGGTTCATGAATGTCGTGTAAAGCCAACTAGATCTTCAAATTTACTCAGCTGAATTGGTTTCTAACACTTTAACCTCTCTGGGCTTGTTTTCTCGTCACCAACAATTGTCCTGTCAGCTTCACAGTCACTGAGAGACCAAACGAGGTAACAGATGCAAATGCTCTTTGAAAAGCATAAAAGCAGTACGTGTAAGTGAGCTACCACTCTTATTCTCAAAGTCTTATTAATTAACTTGGATATAAGAAATGGCTGAGTGAGCATAAGGAGGCCAGACTTTCTTCTTCCTAGTAGATTTTTCATAGCCTCTGCTTCAGGATAAATAAAAAATTTTGTCACCCCCCCGGGCTTCATTACAGGTCCCACTTGCTTTTCTGAGTGTGAGCAAAAGGACAGTTTCCCTGAACCAGAGGAAAGCAGGGTATTTTCTTTAGAGACGTGCCTTGCAGGTGGAGTCCCATCCACATTTATTCAGCTCCAAGCTCGCACAGAAGCAGGAGGTACACAGCGGAGTGGAGCGGATCCACTGACAGCAGTCCATCAACTGATAGTGGTAACAGGCTTCCTGTTAAGACAGCGGGAGTTACCACCCACCTGCAGGACTGCACCAGCCGCAGACAGGCAGGAGGGGGCAGAGGCGGCCCCAGCTGGGCCCTGGGGCCCCACGCCAGGTAATATACCTTCAGAGTCCTCGACTGGGAAGGTAGCCCTTCTATCATTCCCCTTCCAGAGAGCCCAGGAGAAAGATCATTCTCTACTATTATAGGAAATAGCCCCCAAATCCAGACTTCGGACTAGGAGATTTAGCCACTATTAAGACTCTTAAGAAGCTGCTGCGCCCTCCAGCGGAGAATTGGCGGCGGAACCGCAAACGGGCGCCGCAACGTGCCGGACACCTTAAAATCCTCCTTAAGAAACTCCCAATCACTGGCCCCGCCTCCTCACGGAGTCCCGCCCCCGGCGCGACCTCCTCCTGTGGCACCGATTGGTTGGCTCTTGTGCGTGAAGACGTTGCGTCGCGGGGCGGGGCAGAGGAGCGTTGTCCGTAAGGCCTCAGCCGTGTGTCCTCGGCCGCCACCCCCGCTGCTGTGTATATCCGCCCCTCTCCTCCCTTTCGAGGGTACTGGCGACAGCCGGGCCCTGGGGTGGCAGCGCAGCCACCAAACGTCTCCGCCGAGTTGTCTTTGCTAGTTGGCGGCTCTTTTCGGCTGGGTCCGGATCGGGGATTGGAAAATGGCGCCGGCGCCCCAAGGCGTCCGGGAGGAGCCGCGGCTGGATCGTCGGTCCAGAGCACTTTCCCGGCTTCTTTTCCTCGCCCAGGCTGCTCTCCTCTTGCTGCCGGCTGCTCGGGCGGGCCTGTGCCCCGCGCCCTGCTCCTGCCGCATCCCTCTGCTGGACTGCAGTCGCAGGAAACTACCCGCGCCGAGCTGGAGGGCGCTGTCGAGCCCGCTGCCCCCCGACGCTGCCAGCTTGTGAGTCGAGTTGCCGGGAGGGGGTCCAGAAGAAAGGGAGCTCCCGCTCCCAGGGCTCGCTTGGTCGGAGGTCGCGGTCGGGAGCCCAAGTTCTGAAGGGATATGCCGTTACAATGTTGCGAACTTTTTTGGGGGGTGGGGTGGGAGCCTGAACAACCTGGAGGTAAGTAAGGTTCTGGAGGCTCGTGTGACAAGCAGGGTTAAGGTTCTTCAGGCTGGGGAGTTTGTGATTCCGGGGCAAGGGAGGAGTTGGGACGGGGATCTTGTTAACGCCTCACTGGACCTGGGCACCGTCCTTGACTCTGGATGGCTGGAGATCCTCGCCCACTTTGGGCTGCCTCATCCAGATGTAACTCAACCTGAATGCTCCGCAGGTACGTGATGTTACAACCACAGTCGCCAGTGACACAAGAACGGTCCTTTTGTCTCTGGTTCGCGTTTTGGCACGTTGGGTGCTGTAGTTTTCGATACTTGAACGACAGGGTTGAGACAGCATGTGTTAGTAGTAGATCTAGTACTAATCCGAGGAACTACCTTTATAAGTGGCATTCTTAAAAAAAAAAAAATCTAACTCAGGATTCACTGTAAAGAAAGGAGGGAGTATTCTTTCCCAGATCATGTGTTGCTTTAATTGTTTTCGGTGCATTTCCTTGTGCGAAGAACCTAAAATTCAGTTCTCTTTGTTTATGTGTCAGAAGCAAGTACAGTGATTGGAGGAATTCTTTTGGAGACTGTACTGCTGAATGCTCATCTTGACAGGCCTGTGTTAGTGTCACCTGGAGAGCTCCTTAGTCTGAGTCAGCCTGGTGGCAGTAGGAGCAACAGTAGGCGTTAAATGCTGCAATTAGGGGGTTTCTTAACCACTAACAGTTATTCCTCTGTTGCTAACTGAACATCGCATTTATTAATTGACAGACTTCTAATAGAGTCTTCTCTAAGAAGAGTGTCACAAAAAAGAATAGTTTGAGGTGCCATTCAAGTATGAGAGGCTGCTTGGATTTTCCTTGCGAGGAAATTACAAGTAGAAATTCTCTCTGCCGCAGAGGTTAAGGTATTTAAACGTTTACAAGTAGGTTAAGATAGATGGGAAAGAAAGCAACTTCAGAAATTCTTTGAGAAAATTAAGGTAACTTAAATAACCAAATGTCATAGCATAGATCGGCACTAAAAATGTTTTCTGTTGTTTTATGGTAGTGACACCTGTGGCTAACTCTGGTTCTGCTGACCCAGATTAAATATAAAAATTGGTATCAGTGATCAACGTGGTCTGTATTGAACTTAGCACAAAATCTTTGTAATGCAGCAAGTGCCTTTTTCTAAGAAATTTTTGGAACAGCTTCCTGATTATGATGGAATGAATCTGATGCAGGTTTAAAACCAACACTGTTTAGCTGTGTTCGAGGTAAATGTGGCTTGCTTTTTAAAGATCCTCTATTGGTAGGTTAACAGTAATTAGGAATAGTTTTATGTAAGATAAAATTATTTTGTGTCTGCATTTGATGTAATCTAGACAGATTTCCTAAAGCCAAATGACATCCCCAAATTCTAAATGTCTTATAATGAAATTGACATTTTCAGTTGAAGTAAAATGCCTTGGAGAGTAATTCTGTTGTAGAAATGTAATTGGATGGAAGTCTTACATTAGCAGAAGTTTTATAATAATAAAACATTGCATTTTTATAAACTGAGAAATGTAACATTCTTCAGTCATTGCCTTCAACTATAAAACCACCAAGTACACATGGGTTTTTAAATGTAAATTTGAATGTTTAAAGTAGATGTCATGCTCTGAATACATTAGTGATTCAAACTCAAATGCTGAACCTTGTGGCCACCATCAAAAAGATTATAGATGAATCCGTTAATCTTGGTTTTTGAAATATGTATGTATGTATTATCTGTACTGAATTCCTGGTACAGAGCTCCTGAAACCTTTGTAATTTCCTAAGTGATAAGAGCACTAGGAGCATTTTGTGTTCTAACATTCAGTCCTTGACAGATTCTTGACACAGAAGCTCCTAAATCCCTTGGTATTTCCTGGGTGATGGGAGTGTGTTTTGATCTAAAGAGGAGACTCTAGATAGGCTCTTGAAGAGCTTCAGGATGGGAGTCCCTCACCAGAAAGACCAAGCCATTGTTAGAAGCTTGGAACTTTCAGCCCTATCCCTATTCTCCTAGAAGGGGAGGGACTAGAGATTGAGTTAATAATTGATCATGCCTATATGATTACCTTCCAAAAAATCCCAAGAGTATGGACTTGAAGAGTTTCTAGGATGAACATACCTTCACCCTGAGAGTGGCACACCTGGGACAGAAACTCTAGCACCAGACTTTTCCAGATCTCACCCTGTGTATCTCTTTGCCTGGTTCTTTATCTCTGTTCTCTACCATATCCTTATGTAATAAGCCAGTAAACATAAGTAAGTGTTTTGCTGAGTTCTGTGAGCTGTTCTAGGAAGTGATTGAATCCAGTGAGGGGTTCCTGGGGACCTCCAGTTTTTAGCCAAGTCAGAAGTTGTAGGTAATATGGGGACCCACCACTTGTGATTAGTGTCTGAAGTCGGGGGCAGACTTGTGAGGCCGAGATCTTCTGTTATGAGGTCTGCTGTAACTCCAGTAGTGTTAGAATTGAATGGAATTGTAGCTGGTGTTGGAGAATTGGTTGGTGTGGGAGGAAAACCCTCACGTGTCTGATATCAGCAGTATTATGCGTGGAGTAAAAGGAAGTAACAGGTGACAAAGACTCTTTGCTTGGGCAGACTTTAGTTAGACTTCTGAACTTTTCTGGGCCATATGTATATATCTTTGTAAAATTTAGTTATAGCAAGAAGCTTGCTAAGTCAGTTTAGCAAGAAGTGCCCCCGCTCAGTATCTGATTGGGTTCCTCCTCCTAGAACATCCAGAAAGTGATGTCTTATTGCTCTTGCTTGCTTTTAGCAAGAATCCTTTAGGCTGTTTAGTCAGTGCTTACCCCCTGCCCCCCGAGTTTCCTCTCAATAATTTTCCATTCATTGACTCACTTCTGCTTTGCTATAAAGTCCGTCTTGCCCATGCATTATTCGGAATTGAGCCCCATCTCTTTCCTCCACTACAGAATTTCATAGCTTCACCACCTCCCAAAGTCTTCCTTACCATGCTTTAACAAGTATAATTTTTTTCCTTTTACCAGTTATGATCTCTCAACTTGGATAGGATCAGATTCATCATTGGACTCCCAGACCTCTCACCCAGGACCCTAAGTGCATACCTTTGAAGACTTTATCTTCATTCCTGACTGATTGATCAGGGATCCATTGGTGAGTCTGACTCCTGAACCATTGCTCCGGACAAATGTCCGTGGAAGCTGGTAAGGACAGATTTTGATTCTTAAGAGTCTGAGTATACTCCAGAAGATGAGATAGAGTCTCAGATAAACACAGGTTGGGTTGGAGTCCCATGTTTTTCTGTCCCATTCAGTCAGAATGCCAGGCAAACAGCTGTTTGTAAGAAGCTGGGTTAGAGTCCTAGGCTTCTTTCTTTGAAAGCTACTTACCAGACTGGAAATCTCTTCTTCTTGACTCTTTTTTTTTTGAGTGGGGATTATTTTCTGACTCTCTGGATTGTAAATCTGTTTGTATTTTTCCCCCTGTCTTCTTGTACTTGAAGTTTAGCTTCCTGGCTCTCTATAATACCTCTTAGTTTTCTGTGTTGGATCCTGCTTTTTCCATAGGAAGTTTTCAGTTGACTCAAAATACCCATCTTGAACCCCTGCTAACTATGTTTGCTGCCAGCTGTGTCTGTGTCCATTCGTGTTGGCATGCTTTTGCTGAGAATAATGGAGACTTTCATTGCCTTCTTTGAGAAACTTGAGATCTCCCCAATCTGGCTCCTTGAAGAGCTCTTCCTTCCCATTGCTGCTTTTCCTTCTCCTTCCTCTCACTGCCTTAAAACTTCCAGTTCCATTGAATCTTTTCTTATGTCCCTTTCCAAATTCTTTTCTTCTCTCTACCTCCGCCAGGCCTTTTTCCACGACAGTCTTTGTAGTCCCTTGAATTTTGGGCCTCCCGCCCTCCATTAGGGGCTGTTAGGGGACTTAGGGACCCCCATAAGCAACTACTTGACCTGAAAAAGAGAAGGCTAGTTGGAAACAGACTGGATGTTTTGGCCAGTCAGATGGGCTTTGGAGATACGCAGGTAGTTGGCTAGGTGTCTCCTTGGTCACTCACTTAAAATTTGGTCCACAACCTCCATAAAATGACATTATCAGGGCAAGGGGAAGTCTTGAAGATGGTCTTTATGTAATTGGTAAACAAATACATTAACTTGGCCCAACATTTCCTAGAAACACAATTTTAAAAAAAAAAGAATCTTTATTTATTTATTTGAGAGAGAGCATGCACATGAGTGTGCATGTGCCTACAGGCAGGGAAAGAAGAGTCAGAGGAAGAGGGAGAAGCAGACTCCCTGCTGAGCGGGGAGCCTGACTCAGGATTGGATCCCAGGACCCCGAGATCATGACCTGAGGTGAAGGCAGATGCTTAACATACTGAGCCACCCAGGCACCCCTAGAAACAGTTTGTATAAAAATAGAAAAGTGGAGAAAAGACAAGAACGAATTATTTTGTATAAACCAGTGAACTTGTATTACTATATTTTACTAACTTAAGACTGAAATTTTAGAATGAAAACAATAGCTCTGTGTGTGTGTGTGTGTGTGTGTGTGTGTGTATGTATGTTGTAAAGGTATGATATTTTTCTACCTCTGGATAATATTATCAAATTAATTTATAAAAACCCTTAAAGGAATTTAATTCAAGCTGCCTTAGAGGTAAGTGAGCACTTACATAAATTAAATATTCCTGAAACTCCCAGAAATAGAGAAACTAACCCAGTGTTTTGTCTTGCCCCCTACCCCCTTTTTTTTTAAAGATTTCATTTGTTTGAGAGGGAGTTCGGCTTGTACATGAGCTGGTAGGAGGGGGAGGGAGAGGGAGAAGCAGACTCCCTGCTGATCAGGGAGCCCATTGTAGGGCTCTGTCTCAGGACCCCAAGATCATCTGAGCTGAAGGAAGATAACTGACTGAGCCACCCAGGCACTCCAAAACTAATCCAGTATTTTAAGTTTACATTTGTAAATAAAGCTATTTTGAAAATTGATGGTAAAATAAAAACAAGTCTTTAAAGTCAGCATTAAATATAATGCGAACATCTAATTTTTCTTCTACCTAAGCTTACTAGTCAAGCTTATATAATTTCTACTAGACTTTAAGATTATAAAACTATAAATCCAAATTAAGACTAAAACATAAAATAAAAATGAATTGCTTGATATATGTCAAGCACTATAGTTAAAAAAAAAAGGGGGGGGGTGTCTGGGTGGCTCAGTGGTTAAGCCGCTGCCTTCAGCTCAGGTCATGATCTCAGGGTCCTGGGATTGAGTCCCGCATCGGGCTCTCTGCTCAGCAGGGAGCCTGCTTCTGCCTCTCTCTCTCTCTGCCTGCCTCTCTGCCTACTTGTGATTTCTCTCTGTCAAATAAATAAATAAAATCTTTAAAAAAAAAAAAGGGGGGGGGCGCCTGGGGGGCTCGGTGGGTTAAGCCTCTACCTTCGGCTCAGGTCATGATCCCAGGGGCCTGGGATCGAGTCCCGCGTGGGGCTCTCTGCTCAGCAGGGAGCCTGCTTCTCCTCATCTCTCTCTCTGTCTGTCTCTCTGCCTATTTGTGATCTATCAAATAAATAAATAAAATCTTTAAAAAAAAAAAAAAGACAGTGGGGAGACCATGTATTTAATCTTCCTGGGTTTTTACTTTTGTGATGCTTGCTTATCATATATAAAATATATATGATATATATAAATATATATGTCATATATATTTATATATTAATATACAACATAATATATAATAATTATATTATAATTATATAATTATCATAATATATATTATATTTATATTTATATATTAGTTATATACATAAAAATATATAACTAAAAATAGTTAATGGGAGTGGGGCATCTGGGTGGCTCAGTCAGTTGGGTATCTGCCTTCAGCTCAGGTTATGATCTTGGAGTCCTGGATTTAGGCCCCACGTCAGGCTCCCGGCTTGGTGGGGAGTCTGCTTCTCCCTCTGCCTCTCCCCCTGCTCTTGCTCTCTCTCCCTCTCTCTCTCTCTCTCTCAAATAAATAAAATTTAAAAATAGTTAATAGGGTGGGTGTCTGGGAGGCTCAGTTGGTTAAGCCTTTGGCTCAGGTCATGATCCCAGCATCCTGGGATGGAGTCCCACATCACCCTGCTTCTCCCTCTCCCACTCCCCCCCTGCTTGTGCTGTCTCTCTCTGTCAAATAAATAAATAAAATAGAAATAAGTAAATAAATAGTTAATGGGGAAATAACTTGAGATGATGGGTGGCTTAGTTTGGTGTTAATATCTGCCTAAAATAAAAAAGTAGACCCATTTTTAAAAAGTTTTTCTATCTTTTTTTTTTTTTTTTAAGAGAGAGCAAGCACAAGTGTATGTGCCTGTATGTGTGTGGGCAGGGGCAAAGAGAAAGGGAGAGAAAGACTCTTATGTAGACTCCACGCCAGTGCAAAGCCTGTTTTGAGGCTTGATCTCATGGCCTTGAGATCGTGACCTGAGCTGAAATCACAAGTCAGATGCCTAACCAAGTGAGCCACCCAGGCACCCCAAATGTAGGTCATTTCTAAGCAGGGTAAACTGCTGAAACATTCGCTACTGAATCTCAGTTTGGGTTTCTGTATTTTTGGTGTCTTGTTTTTATGTGGTATAGAAAATCTAAAGATACTTGAATCTCTTAGTAAACATGTCATTTACCACATTGAAAAATAATTTTGTGAGGAATTATATGTCTCTAGAAATTGTGAAATTGCATATCCATAAGTGTACTAATCTACAGAATGCTGATATATGACAGAAGGCAATTGTCTATGTCATAGTATTCTCTGTAAAAGAAAGTTTATTAATGCTTTTAAAAATTGTAGGGGCACCTGGGTGGCTCAGTCGTTAAGCGTCTGCCTTCGGCTCAGGTCATGATCCCAAGGTCCTGGGCTTGAGTCCCCTCTCGGGCTCCCTGCTTTGCAGGAAGCCTGCTCCTCCCTCTCCCACTCCCCCTGCTTGTGTTTCCTCTCTGACCCTTTCTCTCTCTGTCAAATAGATAAAATCTTTAAAAAAAATTGTAATAAGTATATGTAGGTAGAACTATTAGAAACCGTAAAAATAATATGAAACAATTTGGGGCACCTGGGTGGCAATGGTTAAGCCTCTGCCTTCAGCTCAGGTCATGATCTCAGGGTCCTACGATTGAGCCCCACATAGGGCTCTCTGCTCAGCGGAGAGCCTGCTTCCCCCTCTCTCTCTGCCTACTTGTGATCTCTCTCTCTCTATCAAATAAATAAATTAAAAAGAAATAATATGAAACCATTTTATATGCAGAGTGTGTAAGGCATGAAGGATGTGTTTTTTTGCAGGGAAAAAAATAATTTTCTAAGGCAGACTGACAGGTTGTTCCAAATGGGAAATAATAAAAAATAAAAGACGAAAACTGAATGGATATTAGAAAAATGGTTATAGATGTGCAGAACAGTAAATATATGTGTGGTCAAGTTGCTAAGATTTAGTGATTTACTTATAAGTTAAAAAAAATTTAACTTTAATATCAAAATGTACCTGATGCAGAACTAGAATGTCACAGTTTTCTTGGATTATTTCTCTGCTTTTATTAAGAAACTGTAAAAAGATTTTCCTTTACCTTTTATGTAATTTGCCTAGGAAACAAAGATTTTGTGTGTGATTAAAATAATTTCCTGTGATTTTTGTGTTCATCAGTTCTCTGATAAATTTCTTTTTAAAAAAGAGTAATTTTATTTATTTATTTATTTTTAATTTTATTTATTTATTTGACAGACAGAAATCACAAGTAGGCAGAGAGGCAGGCAGAGAGAGAGGGGGAGGGAGGCTCCCTGCTGAGCAGAGAGCCTGATGCAGGGCTCCATCCCAGGACCCTGAGATCATGACCTGAGCTGAAGGCAGAGGCTTAACCCACTGAGCCACCCCGGTGCCCCAAGATTCATTTATTTTAGAGAGAGCGCTTGTGCAGTGTGTGGGGTTGGGGGTTGCAGAGGAGAGGGAGAGGGAAAAGGATTGAAGTAGATTCTCTGCTGAGTGAGGAGCCTGACTACTGGGCTCAATTTCATGACCCTGAAATCATGAGTCCAGCAAAAATCTTGAGTTGGGCATTTATCCGACGGAGCCATACAGGTACCCCAAGTCTTTCATTACTTTAAAGAATTGAGTCTTTTCAATATTATAAAAGCTAAGATTTTTTTTCAACCATGTAATTTTCTGTATTTGCCTTTGAAATCTTTTGCCACCTTTTTTAAATGAGTAGGTATTGTTTCACAGTGATCTGTTAAGTCAATTGTTTATTTTTTTTAAAAGATTTTATTTATTTGAGAGATAATGAGCATGAGCAGGGAGAGTGGCAGAGAGAGATGGAGAAGGAGATTCCCTGCTGAGTGCAGAACCCTTCACAGGGCTCAATCCTAGGACATGGAGATCATGACCTGAGCTGAAATCAAACACTTAACAGACTGAGCCACCCAAGTGCCCCTTACTTAGTCAGGCATTTAAACCACTTGACATTTTTGACAACTTCCCCAAATAAAATTCTAAATGGATTTTTTTTTTTTAAGTAGGCTTTACTCCCAGTATGGAGACCAGTGCAGGGCTTGAACTCATGACCTTAAGATCAAGACCTGAGCTGAGATCAAGAGTTGGGTGCTTAACTGACTGAGCCACCCAGGGACCCCTACATGGAATTTTTTGACCTCACACTAACTTTGAGATATTTTAATATTATAATTTTTTCAGAGGGCCTCTGAATAATGTCAAAGGATTTGTCGCTCACCCTGTAAAAGAGACATTTAAACTAATTAGGTTTATTTGCTATGTTAGATCACATGGTACGCATTGTCAAGTAAGAAATGATGACAAACCTTCTTAGGTTATTTGTGTATGGATATATGTTACTAATTTTGGTATTCCCAGAAATGTTTGAAGTTTATAGTTGTTGTCTAGTATGTTAAAGTATTATATGATAAGAATAACTTTTTTGCTTATCAAATGAACTCTCATCAGAATTTTAACCATGGCTGTTAACAAGTCTCTTTCATTCATAGACAAGTTGTTTTACTTTCATTCTTCTCTGAGACCAGTTACAATCAGCTACAGGCAAGAATACTCCATAATGGTGTCAGTTGAGTAATTTTTAAAAAAAAGATTTATTTATTTATTTGAGAGCATGAGCAGGTGGGAGGGCAGAGGGAGAGGAAGGAGCAGACTCCTCACTGGGCAAGGAGCCCAAAACAGGGCTTGATCCTAGGACTCCAGGATCATGACCTGAGTTGATGGCAGATGTTTAACTGACTGATCCACCCAGGCATCCCTCAGTTGAATAATTTTAAGGCAATGCATTGGGCTGAGTAAGAATTTCCAGAACTAATGAAGAAGCTGATGGATTCATAAAACTGCTAACCCAAGATTGAGGAGAATAAGAATTAATTACATGGGACCAAATGAAGTGATGAAGATGGTTATATTTTTTTAATGACTCTTTGTTTGAAACAGTGTTCCTTCTTTAATGTTTTCCAGATTTAAAGAAAGCCCGCCCCCTTTTTCTCTTAAACTGTAGCTTACAACAATCTGATTATACCTTTGTGAACAAAGATGAAACAGTTAACTTTTTCTCCCTATCTGATCCCTCCAGAATTTGGAAACTCTTAGTGCATATTCTTGTTTTCATGATACTGTGGTTATTTGTGTAAGTTGAAGAAGAGTCTCTTCTTGTAACAGGATACAATTGGAAACATTGGTTTTATTATCAGGCCTTCAACTGTAATGTTATATTTGAGAGTGACATGCATAAAATCTGGTTTAAAGGGACTAAGATTGCCCTTATGAAGCTAGTGCTCTTGGAAAAACTGGCCTGCTATCTGTCCTACAGGGTTCCCAGCGTTATAGGTGAGTAAGGAGTGTTACTTCCTGGCAGGCCCAGAAATCTCAGGCTATCTTGGGGATCCCAAGGAAAGAGGAATCCTCTCAGGCTTATAGATATGAGAAGATAAAGTCTGGTAGCTAATTCTTGGATTGGCTACATAATCGCAGAAGCTTTTAAAAGTTTATTTATAAAAATATTTTATTTATTTATTATTTGACAGAAATCATAAGTAGAGAGAGAGAGAGAGAGAAGGAAGCCGGCTCCCTGCTGAGCAGAGAACCTGATACAGGGCCTGATTCCAGGACCCTGAGATCATGACCTGAGTGGAAGGCAGAGGCTTAACCCGCTGAGCCACCCAGGTGCCCCGAGGCTTTTAAAGTTTAATCTGAGATTTCTGTATGAAAAGGTCCAGTAAAAGCAAACTTAAAAAATGGCTGGATGGGCAGTCACTATTCTTGCTGCTCCTATGTAAATAATCGGGACAAATCTAATGAGATCAGAATTCTTTGGTTGTTTTGTTTTGTTTTGTTTTTTTAAGACAAAAACTAAAAACTTTATTTTAACTGAAATGTCACAGAAACAACTTAGACAACTTGACAGACTTATATATCCCAGGCTTTAAGTGAGATCAGAATTCTTTCATTGAAAGGTTCACTATAGAGAGAAACTTTTTTGTTTCAGTGCAGATCTATAGTGCACCCTTGTGGGGTCTGTCTTGCATGTTTTGCCAGTCCTTACCAGATACTCAACTCTGGTTTCCTCCAGAGTTGGTTCTAATTTTTCAAACTAATGTTTATGGTTTTAATTTTTCAGTTAATTTGAAAATTTAATTTTCAGTTTTCAAACTAATGTTTATAGTTTTTCAAACTAATGGCTCTAAGTTTTCAAACTAATGTTTGTGGTTTTTTCTCCCACCCTCCTGCTTGACATCACCGAAAACTAAAACTGCTCTTTTCCTGAAACCCTGCAAGCTAAAGCTGGATGACTTGGTACAAACTTAAAAAAAAAAAAAAAAAAAAAAAAACCAAAAAACCCCAAATCACCACATATCATATATATGGGCAACCCTTCTGCCTCCTGCTTTATGGACGAGAGGTTCACCAGAACACCCAGTGCCATCACCAGGGGCATTCAGATTACAAACCAGGAAAATTCTTCAGATGGCTACTGCCACCCTCATTCCACCATTTAAAGATGCTTCGAGCTCTACTCTGGAATTTCAGCTGGCACTCCTCTGGACTCAGAAACTAGGTTTCTAATCTAACTATTTTTGTTTTTCTTGTATTTTCGTAGAAGCTCCCCTCATTAAATGCCTGTCTCCTAGCATCATCAAGCTGATACCCTTTAATACTAAGTCCCAACAGAAGCTTTCCCTGGTCCTTAATGGACAAAAGGTGACTGAAAAAGAGAATAGACTTAATTGTTCAGAGGAGGGATGAATGCCTCTTTCCTTGGACTAGAATAAGGACAGACAGATTCTTTGGTTGACCAAATTTTAGGCTCCTGAATCATCTTCTGGGCTCCTCCTTCTAGGTCCTTGTAAAAGCAGTTTTAGCAAGAACCCTGCTAAGTCAGTTAAGCAAGAAGCCTTCACAGTAGGATCATACCCTTGGTATCTGATCACACCTTTTGATGTCTGATTGTTTTTCTTACCTTCCAGCATTCTTCAGGTGCTGTCTGGTTACCCAGGCCTGTCTTCAGCAAGAATCTGCTTATATTTGTTTAGCCAGAACCCACCTTATCCCTGTTTTTTCC
Organism: Mustela nivalis; assembly: GCF_964662115.1. Taxonomy (NCBI): domain Eukaryota; kingdom Metazoa; phylum Chordata; class Mammalia; order Carnivora; family Mustelidae; genus Mustela; species Mustela nivalis. Next base: position 102,538,440 of record NC_139029.1, on the reverse strand, counting down.
TTTTAGTGATTTTCCATGCACTGATTTTGGTTGACCACCCTGCTCCTTGGCTATAAATTCCCACCTGCCCATGCAGTATTTGGAGTTGAGCCCACTCTCCCCTTCATTACAAAATGTCACCACAGTGGTTCCTATACCTGAAGAGAAAACCTGTACCACCTTGAATAAAGTTTTCTCATGAGGTTTTAACAGGTGTCATTGAATATTTTTTCCTTTTAACACAGGTGTCACAGAAGTGAGATTTACTAGAGTGGCCCTGGCTTATAGAAACATGGTTTGGGAAGAGAAGGTAGAGGATGGAGAATGTGGAGCCATTGATCCTGGGAGACATGTGTTTACCTCTGGTATAGAGCAGTAGCTGTGCTGCTCTCGGTTACTGAAGATAAAAGTTACAAATGGAATTTAGAGATGGGTCCAGTTTCCAGCACTTTGGTTCACTAGATATATGTAAGGAAATGGAAACTAATAAGGAAAAGGTGAAATGTTAAGTCCTTTGGCTATTGTTATGTGTGATAGTTAAAATAAAAGAGACTTCTGGGTCTGACTTTGATGCTAGACTGAGATCAAACTTCTCTCAGTCAGTTTTGACTACTAGCCCCAAAGTTGCTTCCCTCAAGGGGAAAATTATGCAAAGACAACAAAAAGTTACCTCTAGAACCTCTGGTCACCAAGAAGACCATTGGTGTAAGGGGGAGGGCAAAAGCGAGAAACTACTGAAACCAGGGAATATTGTGTGAAGGAGTTGTTTTCATTTTGTGGATCAGTAGTAGCAGTTTTCTGAAGAACCTTTATTAAAATGGGTTTGGAGAGTAACTTAGGAGAAGTATCTAGTTTTAAATGCTGTAGTGTGGGAGACTATGTTTGGTTTGGTGCAGGATGCATGGCTCACTATAGAGCAATCACAGATAGCTGTCTGTGGTCCAGACCCAAAGCAGGTTATTCCCGAGGGAACAGCCAGCCTCGTGGTCTGGATAAAAGCCACTCTAAGGTCACTTTACCTTGATAATGGGGACTGCCCACCTGGCCCTGTAATGCCAAGTGGAACACCACCCTCAATGGAGCAGATGGTATGCTTCATATATAAGCTCAGTGGGATTATGTTTATGATAATTGGGATATTCATCTGCTGAGTATGTGTGTTACTCTATTGATAGTAAATGCTGTGGTTAAGGGGAGCTCTTTTGCGTGAACACCCCATATAACCTTAAGTGCTGCAAAACCTAGGGACAATAGGGGAAGCCTTACATATTTGCTGTCTCAGCTTCCCCTCCCAGGTTTTATAGCCCTTAATAAAAGTATCAGGTTAATTAGCAAGAGAACAAGGAAAGGCAAAGGAAAGAATCAAGGGACTAGTTTTAGCAAGATGGAAATTTTTATTTTACTCATTTATTTATTTTTAAAGATTTTATTATTTGACAGAGAGAGACTCACAGAGCAGAAGCAATGGGAGAGGGAGAAGCAGGCTTCCCGCTGAGCAGGGAACCTGATGTGGGCTCCATCCCAGGACACTGGGATCATGACCTGATTGGAAGGCAAATGTTTAACCGACTGAGCCACCCAGGCACCCCAATGTGGAAAATACTAAATAATTTTAAGAAATCAGGTGAATAAAGCATATATCATTTGGAGCAAGACAAAGGAAAAAGAAAGGGAAGAACCGCAGGATTCAAGTGAGGAGAATGGAAAGCTTTAGATGGTTATTAAGAAGTGGGATGAATTAGGGATGCCTGGGTGGCCCAGTTGGTTACACATTTTCCTATGGGTCAGGTCATGGTCCTGGGGTCCTGGGATCCAGTCCCGCATTGGGCTTCTTGCTCAGTGGGGAGCCTGTTTCTCCCTCTGGCAGCTGTTTTCCCTGCTTATGTGTGCTCTGTCTCTGATAAATAAATAAAATCTCTAAAAAAAAATTGGATGAATAAGATATATATTGATGGGGTTAAGACAAAGATTTTAGTACAACACTACTTAAGGTTGGGCAGTCCACAGAGACCTTTATCTGTGCCCCTCCCCCATAAAGGGCCTCAAATAAGTATTTATCCCAGTTTGGAGAAATTTAAAAAATCTAAAGGCAGAGATTACAGTGAGTAATGTGACTAGTAATTGCTTGGGGCATTGGGTAGATAAATTAAGTGAGCTAAAAAAAATTTTTCTTTTTTTAAAATTTTATTTATTTATTTGACAGAGATCACAAGTAGGCAGAGAAGCAGGCAGAGAGAGATGGAAGCAGGCTCCCCACTGAGCAGAGAGCCCGATGCGGGACTGACTCGATCCCAGGATGCTGAGATCATGACCTGAGCCAAAGGCAGCGGCTTAACCCACTGAACCACCCAGGCGCCCCAGTGAGCTAATGCCCCAGTGAGCTAAAAATTGATGAAGGGCATGGGTCCCTTGGCTTCATCCCTGGGAAGACTCCAAGCCTTTTGCACAAGAGTGGGTAAAATAATCAGGAGGTGGAGAAGGAAAGTTCCCAGGATTCCTTGATATGGGAGTCTCTTGCAGCTGTGGTATTTGCAGTACCAGAACCCATTGATAAAGCCCTATTGCAGTTGAAGGAACACAAACATAGAAGGGTTGATAGGATTTTGAAAGTTGGAATGTTTAAACAAGGCTGTATGTAAAGAAGTGTCTCCTTTACCTGAATGTTTTATGGGAATGAATTGTGTCTAGCTTGGGAATCAGATTTCCTAGTATTGTAGAACCAAGATGTGTTCATAAGTTTCAGCTGGAGGCTATAGTTAGGAATATAAGGTGAAAGTTTTTGAGAGAATGGGTATATTCGAACAAGTTTTTACCTGATTGTATTTAGGGAGACGGACCTTATATCTGACTGGGGAATATTTCCTTTACCTATTATTGTAAAACCGAAGTCAGGTAAAGCCATCTTTCAACATTAATTGGATACACTAAAGGGGAACCTGTAAGATTGCCCAAGCCCAGACAATGTAGAATAGAAGTCCAGGTGCTTGTATGGACAAAGTTTCTGCGTTAGTCTACGGTAGTAGTGTACCATACAGACTTTGTGGCTTATGGCAAAAGCCTCTGAGTGCCTCCCAGCAATGACTTTCTGGACTTTGGACTAGAGAATTCCCGCTTGAAGGGCAATTACTGCCTTGCTATTGACCAGTAATTGAAACAGCCACTGTGACTAAAAATCATAAAAATAATCTTGCAAACTGAAATACTCATGACGTTTTGCACAATGTCGGATAACACTTCAGTAGGTAGGGCAGTGCCCGGAGAGTTCTGTACCAAAATGGAAATGAGCAGAGGAGATACTCAAGAGCAGGAAGGCTCTTTCCCCCCAGAACGACTAGGGAACTATGCGGAGCTGCTGGATTCTGTTGTTTTGGGCAGAGTCCTAGAAACAGTTCATAACTGACCAGTGAGGAGCTCCTTGGTTTGTGGATGGCAGTTCCAAGGTGAACTTCCTGTTTAGAAGGCCACCACTCTGATTGGAGAAGGTGAAGACAAATTAGCTTGGTGGATTGAATTGCATGCTATTTTCCTAGAAGCACGGATGAATTGAACAGTGGTAAAAGCCCCTGTGTTTGGGTTTTTACTGATTCACAGGCAGTGGCCAGTGGCTTGGCCATATGGCTAGGCAGAAGAACAGTGGAAACCTACCTGGCCTATTAGAGGGATGCCCACAGAGAGCACAGCCCTGTGGAAATCGCTGCGGGAATTTGAAGTGTGCGTTAAAGTAGGGCATCTCAGTGCTCATCAGAAGAACCCGTTTTCAGGTTCGTAAGGCAATTGGAATCAAGCACATACTCCTGTGTGCTTGCTTGAGGTGGCCACCTGAGTGGATAGGAGTGGATAATGGGGCAATGTAAAGATGACTGAATATAGACGTAATCCTCCTTACCTTCTGAGGCACAAAATGCCAGTAAGAATTGTTTTATCGGCAGGCAAAATAGAGATTGTAGATGGCTAGGTGGCAGATTCCTGTTAGGAAAGCCCTACATATTGGTGGCAGATAAGACTGATGCTGTAATTCTGGTAGGTTACAGATGGGTCCTGACAAGAGTCTGGACTGGGCTTTGGCTATATGACAGTAGATGCAAATACTCAAATTACTACAGAAGAACTGGAACAGAAGATAATTATAACAATTTGGGTGGCCAACCACAATTTCTTTAGACCGAGGAATATACAGTTCATAGTGTCTTGTAACGGGCAGAGAGATGTCCTCAGAGTACTAGTTTAATAGAGAATTGAACAGGTAATGAAAACATTGGTTGTGTAAAATGGGAGGTAAAGACCTGAGCGTGTGGCTTACTCATGTTCATGAGAGTGTATGCTCATTCATTGTGAGGTGGGGCTAAAGGAGTGGCCCCACCAGGCAGAGTCCTCTTTTTTCCCAGTGGATCTGGGGAAGAGGGGATGGCAAAGGGTGCTGGGATGACTGTAGTTCTTTTCAAGAGAGGAGTATCCTCATGTCATGACTGTACTTTTCCTTCTTCACATCACCTCAACTTTTTTCCTTTGTGTTTGGTACACCAGTCATATGACCAGGGCTGCAGATACAAAGTGCTGAAAACAGGTGATTCCTTAGCAAGAAACTGTATTTTTAAGCTTGGGTTGGAATCCTAAGGGCCTGATGGGGTGGGTTGTGCCTTTGCCTCATCTGGCAAAATTGAGATTAAGAGTGAATGCCACTCCTGTTGCTTGGTGGTAAGAAGAGCCTAGTGGTTCTACATCTATATAACCTTTCCCCAACTGAATGGAGTGGACTGAGGGGGAGGTGGTTCCTGCTAGTCTGTTACTGCTGTTTGCAATCTAGATCACAGTAGCCAGACCTGATGTCTCTTCCAAAGGGGAAAGAGTTTGCGTGTTAAGTGGAGAGAAGGAGCAATAGTAGCTGAGGGTAGAGGGATGAATAAATGGGTTGTATAGTGAGGGAAATCCAATGTTAGCACCTCAAAAGGGGTCAGAGTAAGAGATGATAATCATCTCTTCGTTATCTCAGATGCCTTGCTGAAACTTTGTTTGCTTATACCACTCTTGCTTTTGTGACCTTACAAGATTAGAAGCCTGTGAACCTGAGTGGCCTTGGCTGGAAAGCAATTTCATATGAGATGATGATGGACGAGTACAATTATTAATGACTGAATGGGATTCTAATGTGTATCTTTTGAGTTGTGTATCTTTTTGCTTTAAGGGGGTCTGTGGCCAGAGACCAAGGTGGGCTGTGAAATAATAGAAAAAGTATATACTGGTCTCTGACCCTGGTTAGTGGCAGAGCTGAAATCCTTGAAACTTCCAAGTGATGAGAGCATTGGAAATATCTTGTGCTCTAATACTTGGTCTTTGACTCCTGACATAGCGCCTGCTACTTAGAGTTACCTTTTGTGCCTGTGATATTTTCACCATACTTCTTTTTTTGTTTATTTTTTAGATTTTTTTTTTTTTAAGATTTTACTTATTTGAGAGAGTGAGACACAGTGAGAGAGGGAACACAAGCAGAGGGAGTAGGAGAGGGAGAAGCAGGCTTCCCCCTGAGCAGGGAGCTGGGTACTGGCCGGATCCCAGGATCATGACCTGAGTGGAAGGCAGATGCTGAACAACTGAGCCACCCAGGTGCCCCAGATTTTTATTTATTTATTAGAGAGAGGGGTGCTTGAGTGGCTCAGTTGGTTGGATGTCTGTCTTTGGCTCAGGTTTTGATCTTGGGGTCCTGGGACTGAGCCCCGTTTCAGGCTTTCTTCGCGGCAGGAGGTCTGCTTCTCACTCTTTGTACTTTCAAATGAGTAAATAAAATCTTTAAAAAAAAAAAATAGAGTGAATGAGCATGAGGAAGGTGGGGTTAGGGGGGAGAGGTGGTGGTGGAAGGACAAAGGGAGAGGGAGAAGATTTCCTGCTGAGCAGGGAGCTCAGTGCCAGGTTTGATCCCAGGACCCTGAGATCACAACCTGAGTTGAAGGCAGATGCCTATGTGACTGAGCCACCCAGGTGCTCCTTACCATACTTATAGAGAAGTGAGATGGGCTGTGGGGCTGAATTGGGGGTAGTCTTCTGGGACTGAGCTCTTAACTTGTAGGGTGTGCTGTAACTCCCATTAATGCCTGAACTGAATTGTGGGACATCCAGTTGGTGGTGGTGAATTGGTTGTGTGTGGGGGAAATCATACATCTGGTGTCAGGAGTGTTGTGTATAGGAATAAAGGTAGGAAGAAACGGAATTTTTGCGAGACAGAAACCTGTTTGGATTCTGTCTTTGTGCTTCTGTGTATCAGAAACTCATATTTTATTTGGTTATTCAAAATTTGACTGGATTATCCATGGGTGCTAAGCTCTGTATCACATTATTCTGATATTACACACACACACACACACACACACACACTGCATGCAGGAATTGGAGGCCCACATGTATCAGTCAACTTCTTGATTTATCAAATGACACCATTAGAATCCCTATCCTCCAGTTATTTGTTTTCATGGTCATTTCATGACAGGACCAAAAATTAGGAAGTGTATAATTATAGAAATAAAGGCATTCTGTAGATTAAATATATTTAGCTTTATGGAAAACTTGTAATCTTGTCCTTCCTATCTTTGTTTCACTGTGGACTGGTAAAAACTTCATCATGGATCAGTGGGAATCACTGCTATATTTGATTAATTAAATTTCATATGTATTTATTTCTAGTTTCTTATCACTTCTCTTCTCATGATGATAACTTTAAGAGTTATTTGCATTTGTTCTTTTAGAATAGTTGTGAACAGATGAGTTCTTTAGCTTACCGAGAGGACATTGATTTACACTGGATAACTCTTAAGAAAGTCCAAATTTGTGGGTGACATGAGCTTCAACCTTTTTAGCTGCTGCCCTTGGTCAGTAACATTGGCAGAATGTTTTCACTGTTAGTTAACAGGTGGAGTCACCCTTTATCCTTTCAAAGGTCCAGAGCTTACTACCAGTGTAATAGCAAGTAAAAATTATATAGCTTTGTCGATACTTTGTATTTCCTTTCTAAAGGGGCATATAGGGGTTCCTGGGTGGCTCAGTTGGTCAAGTGTCTGCCTTTAGCTCAGGTCATGATCCTGGAGTCTTGGGATCAAGCCCTGGGTCAGGCTTCCTGCTCAGTGGGAAGTCTGCTTCTCCCTCTCCTTCTACTCCCCCTGCTTGTGTGCACTCTCTCTTTCAAATAAATAAAATCTCTTAAAAAAAGGGGGGAGGGACAGTTAATTTGTAGTGTCCTTCCTTTCTACACTTATAGTGATACTGGCAAGGATTAAAATATGCTTTGGAAAACATTCTTAGGTTTTAGAAAGTGATGCATGTGTTAGGGAAGTTGATTTGAGGGCCTTAAGTTCACTGCAGATGTATGTATGTTTTTCTGAAAATGAACTCTCAACCTTTCGTTGTATATTGTGAAGAAAACTGTGAGAGGCAGAAACATAACATTGACATAATTTGATACTCTTTAGTTAATAATCGAGCTGGAAAGTGAAAAGAACTTTGACAAGGTGGTGAACTGTAAATGAGTCCTTTTAAAAATAATATTGATGTGATTTCCTTTCTACTAAGGTCCCTCATTTACTTCATTTATTTATTACTATCATTTATTACTGTCAACCTTTATTTTCTACTTCCTCCATCCATTTGTTGTGTTCGTGTTATTTTCACCATACTTACTACAGAGAAGTAAGATTGACTATATGAAACTGAGCATACAGTGTGTTTAGAAAGCCGGTTCTCTCTAATCAAACCTAATAGGACTTCCTTCTCTTGGTCTCTAGGCTTCCATATGGTAGAAATCAGAGTAAACTCTTTTTGCTCTGGATAATACTACCCTGTTCCAAGTTGACTTTTCAGAGTAAAACACTGGAAAGATGCTCTACATCTTCATTCCTCTCACCTCTCACAGTCTCTCTACCAATCAGCACCTGCCATGAGACCATCAGCACCAGTGTCCTTATACCCTTGATTCTTTTTTTTTTTTAAGATTTTCATTTTATTTATTTGACAGAGAGATCACTAGTAGTCAGAGAGGCAGGCAGAGAGGCAGGGGAAGCAGGCTCCCTTCTGAGCAGAGAGCCTGATGATGCAGGGCTCCATCCCAGGACCTTGAGATCACGACCTGAGCCAAAGGCAGAGAGGTTTAACCCACTGAGCCACCCAGGTGCCCCAGTGCCCTTGATTCTTATTTATACCAGTCTCCACAAGAATCTCGGGTTTTCAGATTATCTCTCCCCTCCCAGAAACAATCGGAACTCCTTGGCTCCCTTTTTGTCTTTAGCAGGCATTGTTTTCTGATGTGCTGCATATTCTACTTTGTCTTCTTTTCAGTAGATTTGTAACTACCATGAGGGCATGGATTTTTGTCCATTGCTGTAGACAAACAGTGATCAACAGTAAGTACTCAAAAATTAGTTTTGAATTTACTAGTGAATGTAGTAAATAAAGTGTATGGTTGTGTCTTCTGAGGAGAGAGAGATCAAGACAAGTTCAAAGCGGTCTTTTCTCATTTGCCTCTCTAGTCTTTTATATATTAGATGGTTTCTTTTCAGGGCACCTCATTTTCCATAGTAAACACTGTGAATGAATTAGGGTATTAGCTAATTATTTGTATTTTAAGGTCAAAAAAAATTTTTTTACAAACAAAAATTCTAAATATAGGCACATTAAATTAAGCTAACTCTGGTTCTCATCTTACACTGTCTGGGATATTTTGTCTGAGTACACCCAGAAACTTTTCCATGCTCAAATAATCTTTCATCTATTCTGATCATCTTTGTTCTTATAGGGCTTTGCAGCATCTGTTAGATAGTTACTAAATATTAGTGAATAATCAGTTGCACCCACAGTGTCATCATGGCTTACAGCTGTGGTTTGAGGAGTTTTTAATAGCCTGCACAACTTCATTTCAACTTGTACAGCAGCCATCTGTTTCTAGAGTAGGGGTACTTCAAAAGGTGTTTTGTCTTTCACATACTTTATCTTTCTAGGCGCTAGGAGAAACACCAGTTTTATTCTTCAAAAGACACAGACCTACTGGTAAACTCCCTAAAGTACATTGAGGGGAAAGGGAATAATGCTACCACAGTGTTTCCAGAATCCAATATATATTGTCCTTGGCTTGCATACAACTGTTACAATGAAACTTTTCACTTCCAAAATCATTTCAAACATACACAATGTGCTTTTTTTCTTCATCGCATTCAAGATTTAACACACTTCATTTTTATCCTGGTCTATCTAGGGAAGTGGTATACAGAAGATGCGATCCCGTCCTTGAAGTCTTATGCAGTCTTCAAACATTAGTTCAGAAGATACCTAAGAAGAAAGCCTACAATGAGGGAGCCTTAAGGAATCTGAACTAATACCTTATTTGCTACAGATCATACAGGGCTGGTTGTTAACACAGGTCTACCCTGAATTACCTTGGTATTTTACGTGGAACTCAGCATAAGTTAACAAGTTAAACTTTAGGCACCCTTGAGAGTGCCTGTCTTACCATACTTCACCTAGCACTGATTATTGTTAAAAATTTTGTCTTTGATAATTTGGTAGAAGGAAAGTGTTTTAATTGCTTTTGTTTGAGCAGTCTGTTTGGTTCTCTTAATTAATTTTACCTCTAGGGATTGCCTTGCCCCATTGGCTCTTAATTTTAGGTGTTAGAACCACTGGGAAAGAAGAGCAGTAGTGTGCTCTTCAGATCCGGACGGAGTTTTACCTTCAACCTTTGCCCTTTCTGATAAGATCTTGCCAGGTGTGGAAACAATAGTTAAGGGATTAGAAAAAACAAGCCTGTAACTGTAAATTAAAGAAGCCTAGGGTCATTAACTTTGCTATGGACTCTTTTACCCAAACCCAAATCCCACTTGTCCCCAGTGAAGTATGTATCCAAGGATTATCAAAGAATCAACTAATATGTCTTGCTGCATTTATCTACAAGTGCATTTTAAAAATCTCATTTTGGGGGCGCCTGGGTGGCTCAGTGGGTTAAAGCCTCTGCTTTCAGCTCAGGTCATGATCCCACCGTCCTGGGTTCAAGCCCTGCATCAGGCTAACTGCTCAGGGGGGAGCCTGCTTCCCCTCTTCTCTCTCTGCCTGCCTTTCTGCCTCCTTGTGATCTCTGTCTGTCAAATAAATAAATAAAATCTTTAAAAAAAAAATCTCATTTTGGGGCGCCTGGCTGGCTTGGTCAGGAGAATATGCAGCTCTGGATCTGAGAGTTGTAAGGGTGAGTGCCATGTTGGGTGTAGAGATTACTTAAAAATAAAATCTTAAAAAAAAAATCTTATTTCAAAAATCATATATAAATTATGAGAGGGCATATATTCTCATTTTGAAAAAGCAAAACAGAAATGTATTAAATAGAAATAAAAGCATCAATTTCTTCCTTTACTCTTTTATCCCACCCTCCTGTGGTACAAATAGGAATTAAAAAAAAAATATTTCAGTGAGAGAGAGCACATACAGGCATGCAGCGTTATGGGGGGCAGAGGAAGAGGGAGATAGAAACCCAAGCCGACTCCCCATTGAGTGCAGAGCTGGATGTGGTGCTTGGTCTCATGATGCTGAGATCAGACCCCATCTGAAACCAAGAGTTAGATGCTCAGTTGACATCGCTGCCATCCAAGTGCCCCTGGATTTTTTTTTTTTTTTTTTTTTTTAAGAGAGAAGAGTCTGTGCCAGGGGAATGGCAAGGAGAGGAGAGAATCCCAAGCAGACTCCGTGTGTTCAATGTGGAGCCCATATGGAGCTCAATCAATCCCATGACTCTGAGATGATGACCTGAGCCAAAATCAAGAATCCAGTGCTCAACCAACTGAGCCACCCAGGTGCCCCAGGAATTTACTTTATAGGAATTTCATCTTGATAGTGAATAGAATTTAGTGGCATCTCGGTGCTGGTGAGACTTTAGTTTAGGGTAATTCTGTAAACTACGAGAGGGAGCATGTAAACTCCAAAATGTCTGTTTTGTTCATGCCTGCTTAGTGTGTTGCCTGGCAAATGATGGGTGTCAAGTCTTCATTGATAGGTTTATTGTAGGGCAAGCAAAGGAAAAGAATTGAGAGAATCTTAACAGAACATCCTCTGGCCCACAGGCTTTGGTTTATTCGATTTCTGGATGAGTGCTCACTGCACAATAAACTGTCACCTGGAGAACTTTTACAGAATACCAATGCTTGGGCTCCACACTCCAGTGATTCTGATTTGATTGGTTTGGGGTGAGACCCCAGCATCAGTATGTTCAAGTCTTCCCTGGTGGTGCTGCAACAGTGATGGAGAACCACTGAACCACAGACAGTTGTTGCTTATTGAATGTTAATTGAGATCTGTGTTTTGCTTAATTCTTTGAAAGTCCTTTATGCTTTGAAGGACACTTATTTTTATAGGGAATATTGTCCTTATGTTTCATTATATTAAAAATATTTTGCATTTCTTGATCTACAACATATATAGTCAGCACACAGATATTCAGGACTTACTTGTATATTAAGATAATCATTTCTTCCCGATGCTAGAAAATACATTTCCCTCCTCTTTGGTCCATGACAGTTCATATGGTATATTTTATTTTTTAAAGGTTCTTCAATCCTAATGGAAGATGGGCATTTAGCAGTAGAGAAAAACATATCATATTAACAGTTTAGCAAAAATATATTTGAAAAATATCTGAAATTTTTATCCAGTACTTTTTTAACTTGTTTATTCTGTGATATTCCAGTCATCAAAAGTATTAAGATGTTCAGCTGATGCAAATAAAAAATAAAAGCAATTTAAGTAACTGCATCCTATCTAATTAATTTCATGTTTGGGACAAAAACCAATGGAATAGAATAGTTAATGCAACCTTTACTTTGCTATCAGCCTTTAAAAAAAAAAGTGTGTATATTCTTTACCTTTCTCTTTTCCTTGTCCTTCCCCAACTTTTCCCCAAAGAAGAAATTATGTTATTTGTAACAAAATTAACTGCAGGAATAATTGTCAGAATAACTAGTGGTGATTAGCAGTTTTAAAGTTAAATCATAAATAATGCAGTATCAGTGAAGTGTGGTATAAGTAAGTTTGTAACAATACTTCTTAACTTTGGGTTCCTTGTACGTATTTTTATTTTTTACCAATCTGTTTTCAGGATCACTATTTTATCTTGCTTGTATAATCAGAATCTTGGCAGGTTGCTGCAGGAAAAGCATAACCGACCATGAGCATAAGTATGCTTATTTGTGCCAAGTTAAACTATGTGGATATTAAGGAATGATGGATTACATTAATAATGAGAAACCCAACTGATGGTTGGCTTTGATTAGACCTTCCTTTTCTACCAGTAATGTAGATGATAAGATAACTTATTTTAATATCTACTCCTAAAAATTTTTATAATCTAAAAATATGGTCTGATACAAGGATGTGAATTCAATTGATATGCAGAAAATGCTTACTAATAATGATGGAAAATGCATAGTTTTTTGTATATTTTCATGTATAAGCAGCAGCATTTGTTTTGCTATTGCTGAATTATTTTATTAGTATGCTATGGTTTTGTACTGCTTGCTAAAATTCCAACTCTCTTCACTGGCTTGAAATTTGAAGGCCAGACACTAGGTTCTAAAATGGAGTTTACTGTTTCATCCATCAGTCTAAAGAGTCTAGTATGTTTACATTTTCCACTTTCTGAGGCATATTACTGATTAGGAATATACAAGAACCATCTAGTTACCTTTTTTCCCCCTTTTGTCCAGTTCATAATTAATCTGATTTGGTCAGTTTAGGGAATTATTCTGCAAACAGTCTATGGGAAGAATTCTAGCCCCCCCCCCTTTTTTAAAGGGTTTATTTATTTGATAGAGACACAGTAAGAGAGGGAATACAAGCAGGGGGAATGGGAGAGGGAGAAGCAGGCTTCCCCCTGAGCAAGGAGCCCGATACAGGGCTCCATCTCAGGACCCTGAGGTCATGACCTGAGCTGAAGGCAGACGCTTAAGGACTGAGCCACCCAGGCGCCCCAGATTCTAATCTCTTAGAAAATTAATTGAATTAAAATCTTTTCTAAGGGCACCAGGGTGGCTCAGTGGGTTAAGCCTCTGCCTTCGGCTCAGGTCTGGATCTCAGGGTCCTGGGATTGAGCCCCAAATGGGGCTCTCTGCTCAGCGGGGAGCCTGCTTCCCCCCCCTCTCTGCCTTCCTCTCTGCCTACTTGTGATCTCTTTCTCTGTCCAATAAATAAAATCTTAAAAAACTTTTTTAGTTACATTCTTAGTTGAAGATAGATCTTATATGTGAGTTTATTATTTTTAGATAATATTTTCCCATGGTAAACTATTAAAACAGTACAGGAGCATATAAAGTGCAAAAATAACAGTTCTTTTGTTCCGTCTAAGGAAAACCCACCATTAACTGTTTCTTGGGTATACTTCTTGAAGTTCTACACACACACACACATATATCTTTTTTCTTTTCTTTGAAATGCACATGTGCCTGCACACACATGAAGCTATGTACCATACGTAAATAAATGTGTTATTTTTGGGGTGCTTGGGTAGTAGCTCAGTCAGTTGAACGACTGCTTTCAGCTCGGGTCATGATCCTGGATTCCCAGATCAAGTCCCACCTTGGGCTCCCTGCTCAGTGGGTAGTCTGCTTCTCTTTCCCTCTGTTCTGCCCACTGCTTGTGCTCGCTCTCTCTCTCTCTCAAATAAATAAAATCTTAAATTTGTTATTCTTTTTTACTGACTGCAGAGATATCTATTGTATGGAACTTTCCTAAGTTATTTAAGTGATCCCATTTTAATAAACAGATTTCTTTTTATTTTATGATTTTGCAATTCCAGTAAATTCCTGGTAGATATCTCTTCATAATTATGTGTAGAGGTACAACTGGTATAGGTTGTTTATCGGATCTTGTGGTATAGTTATGTACTTCAATAACTTGACTAAATGTTTGGTGGATTGCCTTGGTTTTGGAATCTTAAAAAATTGGAACTCACAAGCAATATTTAGTTTACTACTTTTAAGTTAATGTAGGGGAGTAGTTCCAATTAATTAAGGTTTTATCTTGGAAAGTGGATTGTGTGTCTGCATATATAATAGATAAATACTCAGAAAAAGTGACAGTGCTTGACAATCATTCTCTTTCAGTCCAGTAATAACTTATTATATACCTACTCATTTGTATGCTAAGCATTTGGTATATATTCTTTAATCTCCTGAGCAGTTGAGGGAGATCAGTATAGTGTTCTTATTTAACGTTAGAAGAGACTGAAGATTAGAGACATTGGATGCTTTGCCCAAGGCCCCAAAACTGGTCATGTGGAAACTATTCTTAAATGTAACTGTACATTGAGCACTACCTCAAAAACTGATGATGTACTATATGTTGGCTAATTGAATTTAAATTAAAAAAATATATATAACTATAGAATTTGTATTTCCTGTTTTGTCATTGTATTCCTTCTAGTGAAGCAGTAGTTTAAGTCCTTAAGAACCCAGTGAAATAAAATGGAAGAAAAGAGAACCTCCCTCTGATTCTTGAAATGAATGCTGCCATCTTCCTACCACCTCCAACATTTTGGAGTATAAAAAATGTTGTATGGTGTATTACAAATAAATAGAGTAAATGAAGGATAGAAGATTTAGTTTGGAATCACACTATGCTTCATGCTATAATAAAATCTCATTTATCCTAAAGATAATTTACCTAGTATCTCTAGTCAAAGCATTTCTTCATAAAGTAGCTGCTCAGACTCTTATTCAGATCTCATTTACTCCTACTTCAGACAGTTCAAGCACTGGGGTTTCCTAGCTTATGGCAGTTGATTAGAAGCAACAAATTAGGGGGTGCCTGGGTGGCTTAGTGGGTTAAAGCCTCTGCCTTCGGCTCAGGTCATGATCCCAGGGTCCTGAGACCGAGCCTCGAATCAGTCTCTCTGCTCAGCGGGGAGCCTGCTCCTCCCGCCCCCCGCCTGCCTCTCCACCTACTTGTAATCTCTGTCAAATAAATAAAATGTTTAAAAAAAAAGCAACAAATTAGAAAAATTTCAGGTAGTGAAATTTTTGCTGACAGTTCTAAGAAGGAATAGCTTTTGGTGTAAAGCTGGTAGTGCTACAAGAAAATCAAACCTAAAAGACAGGATTTTAAGAGTTCTTTTGGGGGACGTCTGGGTGGCTCAGTCAGTTAAGCTGTTGCCTTCGGCTTAGGTCATGGTCCCAGGGTCCTGGGATGGAGGCCCGTTTGGGCTCCTTGCTTGGCAGGGAGCCTGCTTCTCTCTCCACCTCTGCTTCTCTGCCTGCTTGTGCACTTGTTCTCTCTCTCTCTCTGACAAATAAATAAATAAAATCTTTAAAAAAAGAAGAAAAGAGTTGTTTTGGGATCCTTGTCTTTAGTATATTTCAGGAGTACTCAAGGTCATCAACTTGTTTAAAATTACAGTATTACAACTCATTGTAATGATAATCCCGAGTATTATTTTTAAAAGTAAATTATGCTAGATACACTTTAATAAGACAGGGATTTATTTCTTTTTAAAAATTTTTAAAATTTATTTAAATTTATTTATTAGAGAACTGTGTGTGTGTGTGTGTGCGCGCGCGCGCCTGACTGCCTTGCCGGCATTTGGGCAGGGGGAGGGGCAAAGGGAGAGAGAGAGAGAGACTCTCCTGCAGACCCTGCTCTGAGCCTGGAGACTGGTATGGGGTTCTGTCGCACCACGCTGAGATCATGACCTGAATCGAAATCAAGAATTGGCCACTTAGCTGTCTGAGCCACCCAGGGGCCCCTGACCTTTCTTTTGTGAACAGAAATCTCTGTCTTGGGTGCCTGGGTTGCTCAGTCTGTTAACTGGCCAACTCTTGATTTCGGCTCAGGTCATGATCTTGATTGTGGGATCAAGCCTCACGTCAGGCTCCATGCTCAGTGCTGGAGATTATTTCTCTCACCTTCTGTGGCCCCCCACCTTGCATGCATGTGTGCTCTCTCTTCCTCTAAAAGCAAAACAAAAGGGCAAATTATGCTGGATAAATACGTACAGCATCGACATACCTAAACTGTTGGATATGATGTATTCTTAACTTTTTCAACAATACTTTATTGAGAAGGGACCCCCTTCTCAGTATTGTTGAGTCTATTAGTGCTGCAGATTCTCAAAAAAGATTGATGATGACTCAAGAAGTGCACACTTGTGACTGGGCAGAAGAAAACCTCTGCATCTGTGTTGCTGTAGGACTTTTCTGCAATTAGCTTGCAGATTTTGATTCCCTTCCTCTGAGTGTTGTGATTGCCCTGTACATTCTATGAATTATTTACACCCTGATGGTACTAAACGACTACATTAATGGCACCTCTGGCTCCACATGATATCAGGAACTTTAATAATTCATGACTTATTACAGCTACATCCCTGTAAATTAGCATGAGTGGGAGCTGAGTTTACAACATTGAGATAAGGCATTCTCTGAGATTTTTACTTTCTAAGCATTATATCCATAAATATTCAGATATTAGTGATGTTTAGAAATAAAGGAAAGAAAAAAACAAATATTATTGACTATTACAAAGCTAGACTCTTTAGGTTTTGTTTATCAAGCATTAGATTGCTTTAAGGTTATTTTATTTATTTATTTATTTTTTAGATTTTTTTTTCTTTTCTTTTTTCTGACAGACACACACAGAGAGAGGGAATACAAGCAGGGGGAGTGGAAGAGGGAGAAACAGGCTTCCTGCTGAGCAGGGAGCCCGATGTGGGGCTTGAGACCAGAACCCTGGGACTGTGACCGCAGCAGAAGGCAGACGCCTAGCGACTGAGCCACCCAAGTGCCCCTACTTAAAGTTTTTAAGTACATTTTAGGGATGTTCAGGGTGAAAATATTTGAAGGACAGTTCTCTATTTCAGGACTTTTGCTTAAAAACAAAAACCAACCCTGACAAGCCTGTATTAACTTATGCAAACTAAATGGAATTAATGATTTGCACCTGGGAAGAACGGCGAGAGACTAAGTATCCAAATACTTCTTTTTTTTTAAAGATTTTATTTATTTGACAGCAAGCAGGGAAGAGCGAAGACACAAAGAGAGAGAGCGAAAACACAAACAGGAGAGCCACAGAGGCAGAGGGAGAAGCAGGCTTCCCATTGAGCAAGGAGCCTGATGCGGAGCTCCATCCCAGAACTCCGGGATCATGACCTGAGCTGAGGGCAGCCATTGAACCGACTGAGCCATCCAGACACCCCTCCAAATTCTTAATCTTTAAGAGTTTTACATCTTATAATCGAAATCTTCCAATTTTAGTCTACTTGAGCCTTTTTGAAGTACTTTATTTTTTATTATTTATTTTTTAAAGATTTTGTTTGTTAGCGCATGTGAGAGCACAAGAAGGGGATCCCAGCAGCAATGGGAGAGGGAGAAGCAGGCTCCCTGCTGAGCAGGAAGCCTGATGCGGGGCTCAGTCCTAGGACCCCGAGATCACAACCTGAGCTGAAGGCAAATGCTTAATCAGTTGAGCCACCCAGGAGCCCCTTGAAGTACTTAAAAAAAAAAAAAAAGAAATAGGAAGAGCATGGTTATGGAAAGCAAGGATGTGTCTGTGCACTCTCATATGCACATGTTGTGATTAAATTCCAGAGGGAGATTTAGGTATGAAAGAATGCATACATTACTAGGGAAGAAGGGGAATGGTTGAGTTGATGTTCAGTCTATCTTTAGTTTTCCAGTGATGCCACCTAAGTATTGTAAATGCTGCTTTCAGAAAAGACAAAAAGCTTACTATAGTTGATAGTTTGTAACCCTAGTACTTAGCACAGGGCCTGGCACATGGTTCAGTAAGTGTTTAATTGCATGAATACCTGATGATCAGATCAATCCATATAATTTTAGACACCTGTTTTTTTTTTTTTTTAAGATTTTATTTATTTATTTGACAGAGAAACAGCGAGAAAGGTAACACAAGCAGGGAAAGTTGGAGAGGGAGAAACAACTGACTGATCCACCCAGGCGCCCCAACACCTGGAATTTTGATAACTCAAACAGCTATACGGATTTATACTGTAGTAGTCTCCCTTCCCCCATATTCACGGGAGATGCATTCTGAGACTCTCAGCGGATACCTGAAGCTGTAGATAGCACTGAACCCTATATACTGTTTTTTCTTATATATTCCTATGATAAAGTTTAATATATAAATTAGGCACCGTATAAAACATTAACAGCAATAATAACAATTCTAACTATACACTATAATAGTTATATGAAAGTGATCTCTCAAAACACCTTATTGAACTCACCCTTCTTGTGATGACGTGGAATGATAAAATGCCCATGTGATGAGATGAAGTAAAATGAATGATGTAGGCATTGTGAGCTACCGTTAGAGTTATCTGCTCCAGAGCACAGTTGTGAGCAGCTGAAACCATGGAAAGCCAAACTGCGGATAATGGGGAGTGGGGGAACTACTGTGGTTGCTTTCTATGGTAGTACTTCTTTGGGAGTGTATTTTAGTTTATTGTTAGTGTTTTAAAATCCCACCTAATGCAGATTTGTCACAGAAAGGTCCAGAGAGCCTCATTATGGGGTTCTGACCTCTGAGGCATATAGTCTTTTTTTTTTATTTAATCCATCCATAATCAAAACTTTATTGAAAAATAGACAATGGGTGCCTGGGTGGCTTAGTTGTTAAGTGTCTGCCTTCTGCTTAGGTCATGATCCCAGGGTCCTGGGATCGAGCCCCACATTTGACTCCTTGCTCTGTAGGGAGCCTGCTTCTCTCTCTCCTACACCCTCTATTTGTGTCCCCTCTCTCACTGTCAAATAAATAAAATCTTTAAAAAACAAAAAACAAAAAACAAACTGAGACCAAAATAGAACCATTGTGTACCTTACAAAATTAAACATAATTACATTATTTTGGTACATAACTGGAATTACTGAATTGATTAGGCTTTCTGCCATGTAACACAAGTTCAGGAGGTTGTGTGGATCGTTAGTGTTGCTTTCTTCTAAGTGAAGAACACCCTGTGAGTCTGGCCTTTCTTTCTGTTGGCTTGCACAGCAACACTGTTGAACAGCCCCCACAAATAAAGACCATCTGAGCATGGTTGAAAACCGTGGTAATCTTGGTAATCTTGTAGCAGCCTGGGCCTTGTACATCCATAAAATAGGAATGTGGGCTTTGAACTAGCTGTTTCTTTTTATGTTTTTTTTTTTTTTCTTTTCCTTTTCCGAGGACGGGTATAGTAAATCTCTAGCCAAAAGCCTGTTGATCTTTCGTGAGCCCAGACAGTCTGATCTCTAACGTTGACACCCCTTGTGAGCAGCACGAGATTGGGCTTGCAGCATCTGAGGCATATATTCTTAAGACAGCATTATCCTATAGAGAGGCTCCAAAGTATTTCCGGTATCCTTTGAGTTCCATCAAAAAGCCTTTAGAAGTTCTTCAAAGAAAGAGAGAAAATGACTCCTTCCCCCCCAGTAGAGACACTGGACAGTTTTCACTGATACTTAATACAAAGTAGCTTATACCATGTGTCAGTTGGGTTAACTTGTTTTAGATTTCTTTGATAATAGTTTTCTTTAAAAGTGATTATTGCTTTAAAAAAAATGGGGGGGGGGCGTGCCTCGGTGGCTCCGAGGGTTAAGCCTCTGCTTTTGGCTTAGGTCATGGTCTTGGGGTCCTGGGATCGAGCCCTGTATTGGGCTCTTTGCTTAGCGGGAGCCTGCTTTCCCCTCTCTCTCTGCCTATCTCTCTGCCTGCTTGTGATCTCTCTTTCTGTGTGTAAAATAAATAAATAAAATCTTAAGAAAAAAAAAAGTGATTATCTGGTCATTGACATCCATGAGAGAACTGTAGGAAATGAGTATAGTCAAGAGTTACATTGCCAGAGAGATTAGGGTTTGGGAAGGCATTAGAAGCACTGTTACGATTAAAATGAAAGCTCTTAATCTGTAAAAGGGGGAAAAATAAATTTTAGCAAGCATCAGATTCGGAATTAAATCATACTGTGCTAGCCTGCTACATAGGTCATAGTTGCCAGACCGGCCACCTTGGAGCAGAATGTGGACTATCTAACTTAAATTAGAAGAGCTGAATTTCTTCTTTAGTTGACATGCCACTTGCATAAAATCCAGTGTTGTTTAGTAGCAACTGTGAGTTGGATGAAAGTATCTGAATATAAGATTTTTGTGTGGAGTAAATTCCTATTTTTATCTCTAGCATTTCCCAGCACATACCCCTAGTCATGAGTGTCCTTGAGCTGATATCTGGTGCCAGGTATCTTAGAATAAAGGTGTTAGAACTGTTGCGGAAGAGGGATGGTTTCATCTAATTATCTTACGGTGTAAATTAAGCTTCTAAATGAAAGTGGCTAAATTTTACAGATGGACGGACATGAATCTAGCTGAGAACAAATTGTTCTGCTGTGATAGAGACATCATTCAGACCTGCGTGCATCTGTCAACTGCCTGTGATGGCACAGTGAGATAAAGTGATCTGTAATGTTTCTCTGGTGTATCCCTATTGCTAGCCATATTGTCATGTATAATACATCTCTTGGGCAGACAGCTTGTGTGGGCTGGATTCCACTTCAGCCTTGTAAAGATGCCAGGAAGCATCAAGGTGAATTTTTAAAGCCTATTTAAATATTTAGACTTCTGACTAATTTCAGTGAAATCTCTGCTATATCTAACAAACTTACTTGCCAAAAGTGAGATGGATTTTCAAGTGTATGGCTTCCTCACTTATTAGCTGTATGACCTTGGAATGACAAATTACTGCTCTCTGCCGGTTTCTGTCTTAGGCAAGCAGGGATTGTGAAAGTATTTGCCTTGCAAGGTTGTTGGGTGGATTTAGGTAGTTAACGTGTGTGTATAAAGTACATAGAGGAGTGCCTGATGCTTAATGAATGTTAGCCACCACCACTACCACCAGTCATCATCATTAACATAATTTTGGAGATGGATTTTTCTTCCCCGAAGCTGGATTGCTTTTTTTAGGAAGACTGTATCTCTATTAAGGATATGGTCAACTTTAGTTCTGATATAGAAGCTCATTATCTTGACTTGCAAAATCAATCTTCTTTTATCTACTGCTAAAGTATAATGCAGTATATTACAATATTATTTTATAATGTGTAAATACTTTAAAGTACATACAATACTTGAAAAATTATATAACATGTTACTTTAAAAAGTGTATTTTCTTTCAAAAATATGTAAAGTGTAGTTCATTACAATAAAAGTAGAAGATAATCACAAAAAAGATGAAAGAACCTTATAATATTGCTGTGGAATGGTCTATCAGATGTATTGTTAAGTGAAAAGACTAAGGCAAATTAATGCATAAATTAATCTACCATTTTTGTAAAAATTTGCTGGTATGTGCATAAAATATCTGGCAGGCTGCTCAAGAAATGGTATATTTTCATTTGTTGCTGTTGGGGATGGAAATCATAATGGCTGGTGACAGGGTGGGAGACTTAACTGTATTTTCTTTTACACTTTTTGATTATTGAAACATGTGACTGTATTCCCCAGTTAGTTTTTTAAAAAGACCTCATAAAAGTGAAGAAAAAGTAAAATAGCTGTTTTGAAATCTAGATATTTATTCTTTATAAACATCTTTTTGTGTGTGTTACACAAATTTACATTCAATGGGGCTTTTAGATTACGTTTTAGTTTAGTTTAGTTTTTTTTTTTTCCGTTAAGTCTCTTTTCCAACACTGAACTAAGAATGATCTTTTGTCCTCCATTAGGGATCTGAGTCATAATCGCTTGTCTGACTGGAACATCAGTTTGGAATCTCAAACCTTACAAGAAGTGTAAGTTACTTTTATTTGTTTGAATTTAAATTAAACTCTTAGAGGTGGATTTGATGCATTATGAATTTGAGGATGTTCAATCAGAAATGCTGTCCGAAATTGACGGAAAAAATTTAAAAGACATTTTTAAATCTAAACTTGTCTTTGGCTTTGTTACCATTACAGGCTCTCTGGGTGTTGTTGCACTATTAGGTTGGTGATTAGTTGCAAACTGTGTAGAAATATTATTCTATCTACTTTCTTGGGGCCAAAATGTAAGATCCCCCTCCCCCCTTTTCAGAATAAATATATTTTGCATGTTTCTTGCTGGTTTCAGTCAGTGAAATTCTCTGTTGTTTAAACTTTTTCATGTCTTGACTTGTCTTGAGATACAAGCATCATATCTAAAGTAGAGTTACGTGGGGGTGCCTGGGTGGCTCAAGTTAGTTAAGCGTCTTGACTTTTGATCTCAGGTAATTATCATTATCTAGCCCCAGCATGGAACCTGCTTAAAAAAAATGAGTTACCTGAAATATTTTTGAGTGTTTTGTATTGTCTGTAGTGTGGTAGTTAATATAATTCAATTTTCCACTTCACTAAAGTTTTTCCTTTAATACTGAGATGTATTATTATGTATTTTTTGGAGGAAATTTTCTAAAATACTATTAATATCAGTTATTGCATTGTGATGTTTCCAGAGGCACAAGTATTGAGCCCTTTTGCCTCTATGCTAAAATGCAAAACCTTTGGACTTATTTTTCTTTTTTGATTTCTTGCTGATGGAGTTAACTTCTTCATGCTCTCATTGTCCTTGAATTCCCTCTGTCTCTGCTCCAAATTGACTGGTTTTGATCTGCTTTGCACTGAATAAACAATTGACAAGCTTATTTGGCTTAAAGACTAGGCACTGAAGAAAGTCCTGAAAAATGCTTCAGTGGGAAATTCATGAGCTTTAGGACATGGACTTTGTAACTTCGGCTGGTTTCTTGGAGGACTTTTACTTCTGGTTTCTTTTCTGTAGTCTAGGTAATTGAGGTTGTTCAGTGATTGAAAACCAGGTTAATGAAATGTGATTATGTTGGATTTGCTAGTAAAACATTGGAGACATTATGTTTAAAGAGCTGCTAAGATCAGATGGTGACATGTCATGTCATCTGTAAAATTAATCATAGGCTCCATCTCTCGGGCAGATTCATTTGTGGACTCACGCAACCCTCTCTAACTTTGAGTAACTTAAAAAATGTGTGTATGTTTTAAAAATTTACTTAATTTATAATTTCTTAATCTTATTTACTATAAATGTATAAAGAGATATGGGTAGGTTAATTCTTTAAGAAGGATTGGTATTAGCTGTCAGAAAAGTAACTTCAAGAACCTTGCTGGGATTAAAAATACTTGATGTGCAAAATAGTGACGTCAATCATAAATCTACATCATGAAAAAACATTTCTTATTAAAATCTTCAATTTCTCAGTATAATGCATTTAGTCTGATTCATTCTGAGTCATCTGCCTTTTTCAAATTTGGCACTGATCCTAAAAAATAATTATTGTCCAGAAACCAGAACTCAAGAGGCAACATTTCCCCCTCTAAAGTTTGAAATCTTGTTTTTCCCCTTTTCCTAGGAAAATGAATTATAATGAGCTAACAGAAATCCCATATTTTGGAGAACCAACCTCTAATATTACTCTGCTCTCACTGTAAGTAAATCAGATTTCAGATCTTTTAAATTATGAATAGTACAGTTTTAAAAAAAATTTTTGTTTTCGGTACCCTTATTGTTGAGCCTAACTATCTAACATCCTCATGGCCTGGGGTAGGTCTCTGGCAATAGCTTCATTACAGTCTTTTTTTTTTTTTATAGAGTCCATAATATAATCCCAGAAATAAATGCAGAAGTGTTTCAGTTTTACCCTGCTCTTGAGAATTTAGATCTCAGTTCAAATATAATATCAGAAATCAAGACCTCTTCATTTCCTCGAATGCAGCTTAAATACCTGTAAGTAGTTTAATCTAGATTTATTTTAAAGTTCATGTTTGTTATTTATTGATACTTATCTTCTCAGAAATGTCTGTTATTATTGTGATATTGATATGCTTATGAAAAACAAATCTGGAGTCAGTTTTTTGGGTTGTTTTTTCTCTCCTGTTGTCAGAAAATATTAAGTATCCAGGGTTATTTTTGAGGTTTAATTCTGGGTGTGTTTTACTAACAGTTTTGTAAAAGGTAAATAAGATTGGTTTGTTAAACAGTGGCTTATCCTATATAATGATAATCAACGTGTGCTAGTGTTTTACAGTTTACCAATCATATCCATATTTACTGTATGAATGTGCTAGATGAACGTACTAAATGAAGTTGGTATTATCCTTATTTTGTAGTTGAAGAAACAAAGCAGTTAAATGATCCGTAAAGTTGGGTGTAGTTGCTAAGTGGTAGAGCAGGGGGCTCACTCATAGACTTTGGGTAGCTGTCAAGTGGTAGAATGTTTCACTAAATTTTTTTGTTACCTTGTTCATTTTAGAAATTTGAGTAATAATAGGATAACCATCTTGGAGGCTGGTTGCTTTGATAATTTATCCAGTTCCCTACTAGTGGTAAAGTTAAACAGGAACAGAATCAGCATGATTCCACCTAAGATTTTCAAGCTACCTCACCTCCAGTTCTTGTGAGTAACTAAATAGATGGATTTTAAAAAGATTGTTTTTTCTTTTAAATTATTTTAATTATTGTTAGAACAAATCGGCAAATTTCAGACTGTAAAACCATTTTTGTTAAAGGGAACTTAAAAGAAACAGAATTAAAGTGGTGGAAGGTCTGACATTCCAAGGGCTTGACTCCTTAAGATCTTTGAAGATGCAGCGGAATGGTATTAGCAAACTTAAGGATGGAGCATTTTTTGGCTTGGATAACATGGAAGAATTGTAAGTACTATGAACTAGAATAGAATATTGTTCGAAAGGGGTCTGCCAGTGCCATTAGTACAAAATGGCTAGGATAGTTGATTTAATTATACCCAAGTTCACTAGTTCTTTCTCCCTACTCTGATGCGAAATAATTGTATACAAAGCTCTTTAAGCTTTGTTATTGATATTGTTATTTAGTGTTTTTTTCATCATTCTTAAAAACATTTCATCTAGGGGCACCTGGGTGGCTCAGTCAGGTAAGTGTCCTGCTCTTGATTTCAGTGCAGGTCTTGATCTCAGGGTTGTAAGTTCAAGCCCCATGTTGGGATTCAGGCTGGGCATGGAGCCTACTTTAAAAAAAAAATTTGTCTAGAAAGCTTATATTTTTCTTAATGTTTGGAACTAATGAAAATGATCAGGATTTACCTCGAACAGGTGTATCAAAGTTCTTAGTGTGTTGATTTTATAGATCTGATTTTTTTTTAAGATTTTATTTATTTACTTGACAGACAGAGATCACAAGTAGGCAGAGAGGCAGGCAGAGAGAGTGGGAAGCTGGCTCCCTGCTGAGCAGAGAGCCCAATGTGGGCCTTGATCCCAGGACCCTGAGATCATGACCTGAGCGAAAGGCAGAGGCTTTAACCCACTGAGCCACCCAGGCGCCCCTAGATCTGATGTTTTAGATGGTTTTACTACCTTTTAGCAGTATATTGTAAGTAAAATATTAGTATTTCTTGAATAGAATTTATTGGCTCACTTGAATTGAGCAAAAAGTATATGCCTCTTTGAGCAAGACCTAATGGAGGGTTTTGGAATCTTCTCATTGCAGTGCCTTGTTTTGAAACGTATTTTCTCCTTTTTTTCTCTAATTCTGCAGAGAGCTAGAGCATAATAACCTTACAGAAGTGAACAAGGGATGGTTGTATGGCTTGCGAATGTTACAACAGCTCTATGTCAGCCAGAATGCTGTTGAAAGAATCAGCCCTGACGCGTGGGAGTTCTGCCAAAGACTATCTGAACTGTGAGTGTTGGATGGCATTTCAGTGGAGGCTGTGAGACTAGAGTACGTTGGAATAAATCACTCTCATGGCCAGTAATGAGATCTAACATCCCTCTTTGTTAGAAGTTTGTTGAAAACTCTAAATTTATCACATAAATAGAATGAGAATAGGAAAGTTGAATTAAAATACAACTAATTCCTTATCTTTCATGTTTCCTGTTCTTAGTGATTTGTCCTATAACCAGTTGACCCGCCTGGATGAATCTGCCTTTGTGGGTCTGAGCTTACTGGAGAGACTGAATTTAGGGGACAACAGAGTCACTCACATTGCTGATGGTGTATTTCGATTTCTTTCCAATCTTCAGACACTGTAAGTACATCTGTCCTTTTTTTTTTTTTTTTTTGCTAATTTTTTAAAAATAGTAAATAGGGATGCCTGGGTGCTCAGTTGGTTAAGTGTCTAACTTTGGTGCTGGTCATGATCTCATGGTCCTGGGATTGGGCCCTGAATTGGGCTCCCTGAACATTGGGGAATCTGCTTGTCCCTGTGTCCCTCCCCTTGCTTGTGCTCTTTCTCTCTCTCAAATAAATAAATACAATTTAAAAAAAATAGTAAAGCAAAATAAAACAGCTAATCAAGCTACATGTTTATGTTTATGTTAATATTTTGTAGTTCTTCTATTTTACACCTTGGGACAAGACATTGTTAATTGTGTCTGTCCCCATACATAAATCTTATTTATCTTTAGCCAGTTGAGTTTGTGCTTTAATTCTGAATTTAACCAACTGAACAACAAGACATCTCTTATTGTGCCAGTTACTGTGGAATAAAACACAGTCTGCTAATCAAGACAGACAGAGAATCAAGAATGCACATTTTTTTGTTCCTCTGACCTTGAACTACTACCAGAAAACATTCATTCAGCAGGATAAGGGTGCGTAGTGGGAGGAGCTCTGGCAGGAGCGCTGTTCATTGTTGCTAATTTGCTGCATGACTTTGAACAGAAAAAACTTAACATTTATTAGTGATCTGATATGTGCTAGGTGCTTTCAGAATACTAGGATATTACAGTTCTTTTCCATATCAGGAGGCTGAGGTTCAGAGAGATTAAAATGATGGTTTAAAATAACACAATTTGTATTCCCAGCTGGTCTTTCATCCAAGTACTAACCAGGCCAGACCCAGCTTAGTTTCAGAGATCAGACAAAACTGGGCACATTCAGCATAAAGTCACACATCTCATAAACGTTTGAACCAGAAGTAGAACCCAGGTCTGTTTGACACTAAAGTTCGGGTACTTCTTACCATACTGTCAGATGAACAGAATCACTTAGCCTTCCCTAGGTGTCATTTTGCATATGTCTTCAGCAGAGGATGGAGACAGGAATAAATGATTGCTATAGGCAGTTTCAACTCTAAAATTCTGGGGTTCTGTAAGCTGGATGTTTTACCCTTGTTATGAAATGTAATTGAACAAAGAGGTATTTTAAACGAAATACAGTGATTTTAAACATAGAGGAGAATAAGAGAAAAAGGCTAATTAGTAGAATTTGTAGATTCTTACAGTTTCTGAATAGGGGACTTTCTGGTCTGAAAAGAGGCAATCTCTCAACTTTGGGACCTAGGCATCAGTGAGAAAGAAAGCATGATAATTTTGTGAAGGTGTGTTTACCTGTACAAGTTTGTTTGATTTTTTTTTTTAACTTAATGAGGCAGTCTTCCTTCAGATTTGGCCTTGAAATATTTAAAGTGATTTTTTTTTTCTTTTATCTACATTATTAGAGGTGAGCCTAGAATAGTTCAAACCCAGGAGCTTCTCTCAGATGTAACTGCAGCCTTTTGGCAATTCAAAGAATGGCAAGCAGTTTCTTTCAGCTGATTATTACTTTTAGTATTAAAGTTTAAGAAAGTAATTGCAGAAATAAGTCATGGTTTAATGCCACAAAGAAGGTTAAGGCATAATTAGGATAAGATCAGAAAATCTTGCTTGAGGCCAGTATTCCTGCCAGAGTGTATACTTCTTACTCCCTTTGGTCAGTGAGTTCTATTTATGCTGTACTCTGGAGGTGGGGGAAAGTCCTGGAAGGTTGAGTTGTTTCAATGTTTATTCCTTAGTAAAATAAAATGAACCTGTTAGCTTTCACTTCAAATAAAGATTGAGCTAAAGGGGAAGAGTGATCTTATATCGCCGTACTGTTACATAACCTAAAAGTGTATTATGAAGAAAAGAGCTTTGTATTTTATTATGAGATGACTTAAGGAAGCAACAGTGATTAAATATCTTTAACTGAGGGGCGCCTGGGTGGCTCAGTGGGTTAAGCCTCTGCTTTCGGCTTGGGTCATGGTCTCAGGGTCCTGGGATCGAGCCATGCATCGGGCTCTCTGCTCCGCCGGGAGCCTGCTTCCTCCTCTCTTTCTCTGCCTGTCTCTCTGCCTACTTGTCGTTTCTGTCAAATAAATAAATAAAATCTTAAAAAAAAAAATCTTTAACTGATACTTCTTCCAGCAGGACACCGCATGATGCAGTTGCATTTCCTCTGAGAATGCAGCAGTGGATTTTAAAAGATCCATACTTTTCCTTTTAAAAGTAATAGAGTGATCACTCTAGTGCAAGGGTGTATCAGTCTTGCTTCCCAGGGGGGCATGTTTAATTGCTGTCAAGCTGTGAAGCTTTATACTGACATTGTTCTTTGTTAGCCATTTTAGGTTTAAGAGCCCACGGGAAGACTTGGGTCACCCAGAAATCCCATTAGTCTAAAATCACATTTGTAAGCCATATCCCCTGCGTCTTGAAATCCTGCTTTTTGCAGGACCCTGACTATAATTTTAATATGCTAACAAAATTAGGGGCTATTAGATAGTAAGGTTAATTCTCTTAGCAGGTTGCTTTATTTATTTATCAAGGCCAGCTTAACCCTTTGCTTATGAGAATCTGTTCTTATATGCTTATTGCAGATATTCTCTAAAAAAAGAGTCGAGTCATCTTCATAAATAACTGTTAAAATAAGGATGAAAATTATTATTGCCGTGCCAGGATGATGCCCAGCGTTGTCATGGCCATGTGAACTAACATAACCTGTCTTTGATATTTTTTTAGAAACTTAAGGAACAATGAAATTTCTTGGGCCATAGAAGATGCTAGTGAAGCTTTTGCTGGACTCACAAGTCTCACTAAATTGTATGTATTTATAATATTTATGTATGCCTATAAAGGTGTATTTTCAAGAACCAATTGTATGTGTGATTGCGTTATGTCTTTTTGCTATGGCTGGAAAGTCAGCCTTTTGATTCACCCACTAAAGGAAGAACCTTTTTGTTTACTAAGTTTTTTGTTTATTGGTGGCTTTAAGTTTTATTTATTTAGTTAGTGTTGGGACATTTCTATTGAGAAAAGCTGTCAGTGGGCACTTAAAGAGGTTATTCATAGAAGTAGACTTAACGAGTCACATAAAAGAAATGCACTGAGAAACCAGAGTTGAAGCAGTATTCTTTTAATCATATGAAATTTATGGGTAATTTATCTAGAAAGAGAGGAATTCTCTCAAGTAAGATTTTAGATCTTTTCTCCTGAGAATTTCTCCAAAGCTTCACACTTGGTCTGAATTTCTTTGACCTGATCTTTTGCCAAGAAGGGAGAGATTGGGACTCTAATCCAGTTTCTCACATGAAATTTAGTAGGGCATCACTGGTCCTCACCGCTTTTCACAGCACCTCGTTGAGCTCCAACCTCTTAATAGAGGCCTTCGTTCTGTGCTTTGCAATAGTTGGTGATAAAGGTTCACAACTTTCTTAAAAATGCATGTTAAGCTTATTTTCACTTTTTATAGGTAAATGTTTGATTTAATGAATTAAATTTTGCTTAGTGGAGAACTTTACTAGAAAGGTCTGTTTGTATTTCAGAATCTTACAAGGAAATCAAATTAAGTCAATTACAAAGAAAGCATTCATTGGTCTTGAATCCCTTGAGCATCTGTAAGTATTTTGCATCCATTTTCCTCAGTATATAAATAATCTTTGCTATTAGCAGAGGTTCTCATGACCATTTAAAGTGTTTATATAATTTAATTGTAGAAATGGTGACCGGTAATGTTTTATTTCTCATTTCAGAGACTTGAACAACAATGCTATAATGTCTATCCAAGAAAATGCTTTTTCTCAGACTCGCTTGAAAGAACTGTACGTAACAAGTTTTTTTTGTCACCGATCATTAGATCATTATCCATACTTTTGCTCTTAAAGTGAGATGAATGTGACCCATGTGTTTCCAAAAACACACAATTTAGGCAGGAAAAAAAGATGTTAATATTCAGTTATTTTAGTGACTGGATATAATTTTAAAATAACCCAAGATCGAAAAACCTAGAATTTATTGCACCAAACTGTTTTCATGTGCTTTTAGTTAAAAAGACCTTAGCATGGCTCCTTATGCTTTAGGTATATCTTCCTGTTCCTTTTCTTCCCCTTGTTTATTTTTGGATTATGTTCTAATATCCTTAGGTGGGAACCTTAGGGTGGATTACGGTTAAGATATTAGGTAATTTGTTAGAGATAATTTAGCACATTCAGTATTGTCAGAAGGAATGTCTCTAATCTGTTTGCCAAATTACTAAAATGGTCAAACACTATTCAAAATAGTTGTAATAAAAAAAACACATGGGGCGCCTGGATGGCTCAGTGGATTGGGCCGCTGCCTTCGGCTCAGGTCATGATCTCAGGGTCCTGGGATCGAGTCCCGCATCGGGCTCTCTGCTCAGCAGGGAGCCTGCTTCCCTCTCTCTCTCTCTCTCTCTCTCTGCCTGCCTCTCCTTCTGCTTGTGATCTCTATCAGGTGAATAAATAAAATCTTTAAAAAAAAAAAAACATATTACTTCATACCCTTTTTCATTTATGATTTTTAAGAAATCGCTCTTACTGATTTAGAGATTTCCCCTGGGGGGTGGAGAGGGTGGTTAGTTGGGCACTGGTATTAATTTTATTAATTTTAAACTCTGGTGACTTGACTGTTGAGCCAGTGTTAAGAATCAGTGGCCTTGCTTTAAAACCACTCAAAAGAAGGACTGTGGACCAGAACTGGTTCATGAAGAGATAAGGATAGAAATTCATAGTGTTCAGAAACTTTTAAACAATTTGACATTACTCTGACACTTTTGTTGAATATTATGGTATTAATCTATAACAGATTGGAAATTTATAAAACTGGTCCTTCATCACAGGTAGTTTGAGATGCACTGAAGTGTGTGAAGTCAAACTCCCTTGATTTCAGATTTCTGCTTCATTCTTTACACCTGTGTGACATTGGGAAAATTTAGCCTAAGACTCAATTTCCCTTCTCAAAATGAAAGTTGTACATATCTCCCTCAGAGTTTATATGAGGATAAAATTAGATGATTTGTTTATTCAAGAAATATTTATTGTCATCTGCTATGTAAGGTACTGTCCTAGATGCTAAAAACACAAGAATGAACAAGACAAAATCTCTATCCTCATAGCATATTACAATGAATTCTAGTAAGGGAATCAAAGAATAGGTCAGTAGGTACATAGTATCTCATCAGGTAATAAGAGTTCTGAAGGAAAGTAAAGGTGGGTCACAGGTATGGAGAGTGACCAGGATTTTGGATAAAGTAATAAAGGAAGGCCTTTTTGGGGGGCGAAGGGGGGAGATAATAACATTTGAGTCAGTACCTTAGTGGCAAAGCCTTGAATACTGGGTGAAGAGCATTCCAGGCAGAAAACAGCAAGTGAAAAGGCCCTGAGGTAGGAGCTTGCATTTTATGCTTGAAGAACAGCAAAGACAACAGTGTAGCTGGAAGAGAGCAAAAGGAAGAAGAGGGGGGTAGGAGGTGAGGTCAGAGAGTTAATCAGGAACCAGACCACCCAGGGCATAATGAGTCATGAGGACTTTGGATTTTTTTTCCCTCTAAGTTCATTAGGAAACTTTAGAAGGTTTTGAGAAGGTGCTAAGTACAGAGGCTGGCACGTACTGAAAGTTGAATAACTAATACTAATAAAATAAAAATGTTATGGGAATCATTATTAGTTATTTTCTGCCAGACATTTAAGTGGCTTTTTTTTTTTTTTCTGGTCAGCATATTTTGATTTATTTTTCCTAGGCTTAACTTTTTTTTTCTTTTTTAAAAAATTTAAATTCAACTCATTAACATATAACAATGTATTATTGGTTTCAGAGGTAGAGATCAGTGATTCATCAGTCTTATACCTATTATTCATTATATTATGTGTTGTCCTTAATGCTCATCCCCCATCCCCCTCCCCTCCAGCAACCCTCAGTTTAACTTTTAAGGGCACACCTTAGTGCATTTCAGTATTACCCATTTTTTGTCCATGATAATCTGAGGGCCACCATAAAGTTTTAACTCTTGTTAATGAGAGCTAAGTGTAAAATGTAATTTAGGTAGTTGTTGAAAGCAGATAGTGTAGTTTCAGTCTTAGTCATTTGGTAATTGGAGAATTAGTTTGAACAAACTGCTAATGGAGGAAACTATAACATACCTTTTTTACTGAGAAATTTTGGTTGCTTTTGGTTTACTTTAAGTCATATTTACAATACTGTTACATCAAGATTTATTAAAATGTAACCTTGTGCTTTCTGGTATCCTTCATAGTGCTTTGCATAAATATTAGGGGGAGATGAGAAAGTCGTATGTAAATTAAAAAATATTTTGCATTAAACTTACATAATCATGGTAGAAACAGTAGAAAACATATAGTTAAAGCAAGGAGAGTAAGTCCCTAGATCCCTACTATTCTTGAAACAATCACTCTTAATATATTGGTGTATATCTGTCCTCACACTTTTTAGGGGAATGCGGACTATTCTGTGAGGTCCTTGGGAGCAGGTTGGTTAGCAGTGAGGGTGGAAAGATGTAAAAGAAACATAACTAAAGGGAAGTAATGTGAATTCAGTAGCATCTGTGTACAGACATTGTGCTAAATGCTTTATTTAAAATTTTTTTTGAGGTAGACATTCTCTAACCCATTTTCCAGAAATAGAAACTGAGATTTTAGAGACATTAAGTATTTTGCCCAAGGTAAGTAGCAGAAGAAGAGTAAGTCCAGGTTTCATGAGTCAGCTTATACCCAAGAAAGCATAAATCAGACCACATCACTCCTCTGTTTTTAACCTTCCAGTGGCTTCCTGTACAACACATAGGGAGAAAATACCTCAAATTCTTTTCTTAGTTTGCAAAGCACCTGCATGGCCTGTTCTTCCCTACCCAGCTCCCTGACCTTGTCCTTGTCACTGCCCCCTCCCTCACTGTGCTCTAGCCTCCGTGGCCTTGCTTTTCCTCAGGAGCACTGGGCCTGTCTGCCTCAAGGTCTTTGCATACAGTTTCCTATGTATGCGACACTTTCACCTCAGGTCTTTGTGGGATTTGCCCTCTTGCTTCTTTCAGGTCTTTGCCTAAATGCTGTCTCTTCAAAGTATTTTTTCCTGACTGCTTGATCTAAATCAGTAGCTGCCCTCTCTTTACTTTTGCCTGGCTTTGTTTTTCTTGATAGCACTACCTTTCTGACATTGTGCTTTGCCTTTATGTGTTCACTGCTTGTCTCTGATGAATATGTAAGTTCCGTGAGGCCTGCATCCACACGGCCTAGAGCAGTCCCTTGCATAGAGGAGATTCAAACGTTTGTCTGTCAGTGAATGAATATAATGAAGAATTCTGAAATGCAAAAGGTAACTTCTGGCCCGATTAATTAAAATAACCCTTACTCAAGTAAGGCTTTTGAGATTCCATTGAAGACTGATTGAAACGTCTTCGAATCACATCTTAGATACTTTGACTAAATGAGGGTTTGGGTGATACACACAAAGCAAGTCACAATCTTCTCCAGATCATTTGCTCTCACTACTTCCAGGTGGATGGGACATTCATGGGGTCATTAAGAGAAAACCTATCTTCTTTTTCTGATTATGTTTTATAGCCCTATCATAGACAACAAATAAAATTTCACTGTTTCCTAGTTTAAGTTGCAGTACACATTGCCACAGGGATGAAATGTTTTCGGTCTTTTTTTTTTTAAGATTTTATTTATTTATCAGAGAAAGAGAGGGAGAACACAAGCAGGGGGAGCAGCAGACAGAGGGAGAAGCAGACACCCCGCTGAGCAGGGAGCCCGATGTGGGACTTGATCCCAGCACCCTGGGATCATGACCTGAGCTGAAGGCAGAGGCTTAACCCGCTGAGCTACCCAGGCGTCCCAATGTTTTCAGTCTTAATGAAATAATTTGAAAATAAACCTTGTGGAATTATTGTGGAATCTTCTTTTGGAAAATATCTTCTCCACAACAAACATGTCTCTGTGCTGCAATGTATATGGTAAGCTTTCCCCCAGACTTTTCTGGGAAAAATCTTAAACCTTAAAAACTGAAAGGAAGGTACAGTTAACATCCATATTCCCTTTACCTAGATTTATTGCTTGTTAACATTTTGCTAAATTTGTGATGTTTCTCTCCCTTCCTCCTCCCATCTCTCTTTCCTTCTCCCATCTCTTTCTGTCCCTCTTTCCTCTCCACACACACGACTACTTTGCTTAGCCATTTGATAGTAAGTTGCAGGCATCATGACACTTTACCCCTAAATATCTCAGCATGTATATCCCAAGAACAATGGTGTTTTCTTACATAAAGCCACAGCACTATTACCTCATTCAATTAAATTAACTTTGATAAAATAATAGTAACTGATACGGAGTCCATACTCATTTCCCCAGTGCCAAAAAATGTTTCTTGTAGATATTTCTTCCAGTCTAGAATCATGCACTGCATTTGGTGATGAGCCTTTAGTCTCCTTTAATCTAAAATAGGTCTCTGACTGTTGTTTTGCCCCTTTTCTTAATGTCTTGGATGACAGTGACGTATTTGAGGAATTGAGGCTGAACGTCTGAATTTGTGTTCTTGTGGTTTGATTCAGGTTGAGCACTTTTTGGAGAGAAGAATGCATGGGTGTGCAGTAAGCTTTTAATGGTGAAGAAAACAGAATGAAAAGTAAAGCGTCTTTCTTTTCTTCTTGACTTTGCAGGATTCTGAACACAAGCAGTTTACTCTGTGACTGCCATTTGAAGTGGTTGCTTCAGTGGCTGGTTGATAATAACTTCCAGCATTCTGTGAACGTAAGCTGTGCACACCCCGAGTGGCTAGCAGGGCAGAGCATCCTGAACGTGGATCTGAAAGACTTTGTCTGTGGTTTGTATTTTGTTTTAAAATATTTTATACTACATGCTGTCTTTTTTTGAAACATGCTTTTTATTTTATTATTAATTTGTTATTATTTATTATTACTGTTTTTTTTTCATCATGATAAGTGTACTCTTTAATCTCCATCTCTTCTGACCACCCCCACCCCTGGTAACCATCAGTTTGTTCTATATGTCTAAGAGTCATTTCTTGGTTTGTCTCTCTTTATTTTTCCCTTTGCTTATTTTGTTTCTGAAATTCTGCATATCAGTGAAATCTTGTGATACTTGTCTTTTGCTGTCTGACTTATTTCACTTAGTGTTATACTCTCTAGTTCCATTCATGTCACTGCAGATAGTAACTTTTTCTTTTTTATGGCTAATATTCCATTGTATGTATATACCACATCTTTATCCATTCACCTATAAATCTATAAATAAAAAACACAAGGGTCCATGTATCTCTTTCAGTTCATGTTTTTGTATCCTTTGGGTAGTGTGGCTCCTGGGTTGTAGGGTAGTTCTATTTTTAATTTTTTGAGGAACCTCCATACTGTTTTTTTCTGTAGTGGCTACATCAGTTTGCATTCCCACCAACAATGTAGGAGGGTTCCCTTTTGTCCACATCCTTTCCAACACTTGTTGTTTACTGTGTTTTTGATTTTAGCCATTCTGACACATGTAGGGGTGATATCTCATTGTGGTTATGATTTGCATTTCCCTGATGATGAGTGCTCTTGAGCATCTTTTCATGTGTCTGTGGCCATCTGTCTGTCTTTTTGGAGAAATGTCTGTTCGTGTCTTCTGCCTATTTTTTTTTTTAAGGATTTATTTATTTGCTTTAGAGAGAGTGCATGAGTGGGAGAGGCAGAGGGAGAGAGAATCTCAAGTAGTCTCTGCACTGAGTGTGCAGCCCAATGTGGGGCTCGATTTCATGACCCTCAGATCATGGCTTGAGCCGAAACCAAGTCAGATGCTCAACTGACTGTGCCACTCAGGTACCCCTGCCCATTTTTAAATTGGATTATTTGGTTTGGGGTATTGTGTTGTATCAGTTCTTATATACTTTGGATATTAACCCTTTATTGGATATGTCATTTGCAAACATCTTCTCCTATTCAGTAGGTTGCCTTTTAGTTTTGTTGGTTGTTTCCTTTGCTGTGCAGAATTTCTTTTTGTTTAGATTTTATTTTATTTATTTATTTGAGAACGAGAACACGCACACAAGCAGAGGGAGTGGCAGGCAGAGGGAGAGGGAGAAGCAGGCTTCCCATGGAGCAAGGAGCCTGATGCAGGACTTGATCCCAGGGCGCTGAGGTCATGACTGAGCTGAAGGCAAATGCTTAACAGACTGAGTCACCCAGGTGCCCCTGGTGTATTGTTGTAGTCCCAGTAGTTTATTTTTGCTTTTGTTTCTCTAGAAACAAATCTAGGAAAATGTTGCCTATTGCTTAGGTCAGAGAAGTTGCTGCCTATGCTCTCTTCTAGGACTTTTATGGTTTCAGGTCTAACATTTAGGTATTTAATCCATTCTGAGTTGATCTTTGTGTATGGTGAAAGAAAGTGGTCCAGTTTCATTCTTTCACATGTAGCTGACCAGTATTCCCAGCACCATTTGTTGAAGCAACTTTTTCCCATTGTATATTCATTCCTCTTCGTTAACAATGAATTGACCATATAGTTGTGGGCTTATTTTGGGGTTTTCTGTTCTATTCCGTTGATCTGTGTGTCTGTTTTTATGCCATATTAACTACTGTCACTTTGTAGTATAACTTGCAATCTGGAATTGTGGTATCTCCATTTATGTTTTTCTGTGTCAAGATGGCTTTGCCTACTCAAGGTCTTTTGTGGTTCCATACAAATTTTAGGATTGTTCTAGTTCTTTGAGAATGCTGGTGATATTTTGATTCGGATTGCATTTAATGTGTAGTTTGCTTAGGGTAGGGCAAATGTTTTAACAGTATTGCTCTTCTAATCCACGAATGTGGAATGTCTTTCCATTTCTTTGCATCATCTTTAACTTCTTTCATCGGTGTTCTATAGTTTTAGAGTACAGGGCTTTCACCTCTTTGGTTAAATTTATTCCTAGACATTTTATTGGTTTTGGTTTAATTGTGAATGAGATTGTTTTTTTCATTTCACTTTCTGCTGCTTCATTATTAGTGTATAGGAATGCAACAGATATCTGTACATTGATTTTGTGTTTTTCAACCTTACCGAATTTATCAGTTCTAGTGGGTATTTTTTGGTAGAGTCTTAAGGTTTTCTATATATAATATCATGTCATCTGCAAATAGTGGAAGTTTTACTTCCTCCTTACTGATTCAGATACTTTTTATTTCTTTATGTTGTCTGGTTGCTGTGGCTAGGACTTATAGTACTCTGTTGATAACAATGTTGAGAGTGGACATCTTGTCTTTTTCTTGACCTTAGGGGGAAAGCTCTCAGTTTTTCACCATTGAGTATGATGTTGGCTGTGGGTTTTTCATCTAAGACCTTTAGTATGTTGAAATATGTTCCCTTTAGACCTACTTAGTAGAGGGTTTTTATCATGAGTGGATGTTGTACTTTTGTCAGATGCTTTTTCTGCATCTGTTGAAATGATCATATGGTTGTTATCCTTTCTCTTACTGATGTGATGCCTCACATTGATTGTTTTGTGCATATTAAATCATCCTTGCATTACAGGAATAAATCCCTCTTGATTGCAGTATATGATTTTTAAAAATATTTTATTGGATTTGATTTGGTAATATTTTGTTGAGGATTTTGCATCTAGATTCATAAGAGATATTGGTCTGTTCTCTTTTTGTAAGGTCTTTATCTGGTTTTGGTATTGGGGTAATAATGGCTTCGTAGAATGAATTTGGAAGTTTCCTTCCTCTTGTGTTCTTTGGAATAGTTTGAGAAGAATGGGTATTCTTCTTTAAATGTTTGGTAGAATTCAACTATGAATTCATCTGGTCCTGGACTGGTGTTTTTTGAGAATTTTTTGATTATTGATTCAGTTTCATTGCTGGTAATTGGTCTGTTAAAGCTTTTTAAAAATTTCTTCCTGCTTTAGTTTTGGGGGGTTATATTTTCTAGAAATTTAACTATTTCTTCTAAGTTGTTGAATTTGTTGATACTTAGGTTTTCATAATACTTTGTTAAAATTATTTATATTTATATTGTATTGGTGTTTCTCTTCTTTCATTAGTAATCTTATTTATCTGGGTCCTTTCTCTCTTTCTCTCTCTCTCTCTTTTTAAGTGAATCTTGCCTAGAGGTTTATCAGTTTTTTTTTTATCTTTTCAGAGAACCAGCTCCTAGTTTCATTGATGTTATTTTTTTTTTTTAGTTTCTATGTCATTTATTTCTGCTCTTAAATTTATTATTTCCTATCTTTTGCTGGGACTGGGTTTTCTTTTTCTAGTTTCTTTAGGTGTAAGGTTAGGTTGTTTATTAAAGGTTTTTCTTGCTTCTTGAGGTAAGTCTGTATTGTTGTAAACTTCCCTCTTAGAACTACTTTTGTCGTATCCCACAGATTATGGACTCTGTTTTCATTTTCATTTGTTTTCATGTAATTCTTTATTTCTTCTTTGATTTCTTGGTTGACCCATTCTTTTTTTTTTTTTTAAAGATTTTATTTATTTATTTGACAGAGATCACAAGTAGGCAGAGAAGCAGGACAGAGAGAGAGAGAGAGGAGGAAGCAGCCTCCCTGCTGAGCAGACAGCCCGATGCGGGGCTTGATCTCAGGACCCTGGGATCATGACCTGGGATCGTGACCTGAGGCAGAGGTTTTAACCCACTGAGCCACCCAGGCCCCCCCCCCCCGCCCCAAACTCATTGTTTTATTTGTTTATTTATTAAAAAAATTATTTGGGGGGCACATCTGGATGTCACAGTTGGTTAGGTATCTGACTCTTGGTTTCAGCTCAGGTCATGATCTCAGAGTCATGGCATCAAGTTCCACATTGGGCTTTACTCTCTGCAGAGTCTGCTTAAAGATTCTCTCTCTTTCTCTGTCCCACACCCCCGCCCTGCCATGTACTCTCTTCTCTCAAATAAATAAATAAATAAATCTAATCTTAAAAACAAAAAAAAATTATTTTTAGGTAATCTCTATACATAACATGGGGCTTGAACTTAGAACTCTGAGATCAAGAGCCACATGCTCACTCTATCAACTAAGCCAGCCAGGCTGCCCATCCCATTCAGTGGTATAATAACATGTTATTTAACCTCCATATATTGTGCTCTTTTCTATATTTTTTACTGTGGTTGATTTCTTTTTTTTTCTTTTTCTTTCTTTCTCTTTTTAAAAAAAAGATTTATTTATTTATTTATTAGAGAGAGAGAGAGAGACAAGAAGAGAAGGAACACAAGTCCGG
This sequence comes from Mustela nivalis, assembly GCF_964662115.1. Classification (NCBI taxonomy): domain Eukaryota; kingdom Metazoa; phylum Chordata; class Mammalia; order Carnivora; family Mustelidae; genus Mustela; species Mustela nivalis. Next base: position 102,499,222 of record NC_139029.1, on the reverse strand, counting down.
GGAGTGGTCTAGAGGGAGAAGCCAGCATCCCACAGAGCAGGGAGCCCAGTGTGGGGCTTGATCCCAGGATGCCCCTTGTGGTTGATTCCTAGTTTCATAGCATTGTTGTCAGAAAAGATGCATGGCATACACTTACTGTCTTAACAACAGAATGGAAAAAAATTAAGCCAGGATGCTTTCACTTTTTTAAAGTTTTTATTTTTTTAGTTTATTTTTTTACTTACTTGACAGAGCACAAGTTGGCAGAGCGGCAAGTAGTGGGAGAGAAGTGGGCTCTCCGCTGAGCCGGGAGCCCAATTCGGGGCTCAATTCTGGGACCCTGGGGTCATGCCTGAGCTGAAGGCAGACACCCAAACAACTGAGTCACCCAGGCACCCCAACCAGAATGCTTTCTAACTAGCATATCTATTTCCATTTCTCTGTGTTCTTCTGTGAAATTTTTATATTTTGTAATCGTAGATTTAATTTTGTACTCTTTGACTTAATATATCATAAGCAAGTTTTTTCCTGTGTGTTCTTCATTGATCATTTTCAGTGTCAGTATAGTATAACAGCATCTTTATGAATGTAGGCCTTTCCCTTTTAGGGGGTTGTTACCTTTATTTTTTATTTTTTTAAGATTTTATTTATTTGACAGAGTTCACAAGTAGGCAGAGAGGCAGGCATGGGTGGGGGGAAGCAGGCTCCCTGCTGAACAGAGAGCCTGATGCAGGGCTCGATCCCAGGACCCCGGGATCATGACCTGAGCCGAAGGCAGAGGCTTTAACCCACTGAGCCACCCAGATGCCCCGGGTTATTAACCTTTAATATAAATATCCAGTAGTAAGATTCCTGAATCAAAAATGATTTTTTTTAAAGTAGATCTTAAAAAGTACTACCAGCTGTTTTCCAGAAAGATAGCACTTGTTTATGTTGTCACCAGTAATGTGTGAATGTAGTTTCTATTTTTGATGCAGTTTCTTAAGACTAAAGTGGTGGCAGGGTTTTAGAGTTTTTTGGGGGGTAGAAGGACAACCATGTAAAAGTTGTCTTGATTCCAGGGGCGCCTGGGTGGTTCAGTGGGTTAAAGCCTCTGCCTTCAGCTCTAGTCATGATCTCAGGGTCCTGGGATCAAGCCCCGCATCAGGCTCTCTGCTTGGCAGAGAGCCTGCTTCCCTGTACTCTCTCTGCCTGCCTCTCTGACTACTTGTGATCTCTGTCAAATAAATAAATAAAATCTTAAAAAAAAAACATTGTCATAATTCCAGTACTCATAATTTGAAGTATGTATCTATATCATTCTTTCTCAACTTGGGCATTTATCCTTTACACTTGAATTTCCTTTATTTTATTTTATTATTATTTTTTAAGATTTTATTTATTTATTTGACAGACAGGGATCACAAGTAGGCAGAGAGGCAGGCAGAGAGAGAGAGAGAGAGGGAGGAGGAAACAGGCTCCCCGCTGAGCAGAGAGCCTGATGCAGGGCTTGATCCCAGGACCCTGAGATCATGACCTGAGCTGAAGGCAGAGGCTTTAACCCACTGAGCCACCCAGGCGCCCCTTAAATTTCCTTTTAAGTAGAGTAACTGATTACTAGCTTTAGTCACTAGAACTTTTACATCAGCGTAGTTGTCTTGCATGTCACTAGTATCTGATTATTTAGATACCCATATATTGCCAGATCTATTTTTATAATCTACTTAAAAGATACTTAGAACACTTGGAAGCTCAGGCCCACAAAATACTTACATTGTTTTTTACATATTAACAATATACTATTACTTATGAATCTGTAGTATATTAGCTATTCCTAAGCCTATTTGGAATTTCTCACTGTTTGAAGGGAGAGTTATGCATATATGATGTATGTTCCAATAATGCTTAATTTTTTTTAAAAAAGATTTTATTCAGAGAGAGAGTGTGTGTAGGGGAAGGAGCAGAGGGAAAGAGACAGGCAGACTCTGTTATGAGCGTAGCCCTTAATGTGGGGCCTGATCTCAGGACCCCGGGATCATGACCTGAGCTGAAATCAAGAGTCCGACACTTAACCAGCTGAACCATCCACGTGCTCACAAATGTTTTATTAATAGGTAAGTATTGTAACATGTAATATGTAATCCCCATTTTCATTATTGGCAAGGAAAAGATAATGGGTCTTATCATATATATGTTTATATATGTAGCCTCTACATATTCACGAGAGCTAACAGGATTAGAACTTGTCTTGAGATTTGGATTTAGGTTTTGCTTTTTTCCTAGTAATTGGTAGTACTTAAGAAATACATTCTAAGTGTAAGTGATCATGAGTGATAGTAGAAAGTATGCTAGGGGCGCCTGGGTGGCTCAGTGGGTTAAAGCCTCTGCCTTCGGCTCAGGTCATGATCTTGGGGTCCTGTGATTGACCCCGCATCGGGCTCTCTGCTCAGCAGGGAGCCTGATTCCCCCTCCTCTCTGCCTGCCTCTCTGCCTACTTGTGATCTCTGTCAAATAAATAAATAAAATCTTTTTTTTTTTTAAAAGAAAATATGCTAAACCCTGAAGTTTGAAAACCTGAGTTCCCTATCCACCCTTTGTCTCTGAACACGTTGTTTGACCCTCTGGGCCTCATTTCCCACATTTTTGAACAGAAAGGAATTGGATTCTAGCCCTGTAGTTGCTTGTCAATCTTAATATGCCATTTTGTAAAGAGAACAAGTAATTTTACGTTATTTGTTTCAAAATGTGTAGAATTAAAATTGAGTGACTTGGCTCCTGCTCCATTTTTTTCTCTTAGATGATTTTCTCAAGCCACAGATAAAAATGCATCCTGAAAATACAGTTGCTCTAAGAGGCATGAATGTGACTCTGACGTGCACCGCAGTGAGCAGCAGCGACTCACCCATGTCTACCGTGTGGCGCAAAGACAGTGAAATCCTGAATGACATCGATGTTGAGAATTTTGTTCGTTATCAGCAGCAAGCTGGAGAAGCTCTAGAATATACGAGTGTCTTACATCTTTTCAATGTGAATTTCACAGATGAAGGAAGATATCAGTGTATCGTTACTAATCACTTTGGATCTAATTATTCTCAAAAAGCCAAACTGACTGTGAATGGTAAGGAGTTCTGGTCCCTGATGGTTAGAAGGATTTTTCATGTTCAATTTTTGAACCACTTGGATAAGAAAATGAGACTAAGCCTGGCATTTGAAGGGGAGATTTTAGTGTTTTGTATTAATTAAGGTTGTGCTAATATGTAGACTGGGTTACCGTTTTGTCCAGTTATGTCCCTAATTGGTCCTTGGTTGGAAGCGAGGGGGGAAGTTTCACGGCCCCAGGAGATAGGCTGCTTTTTTTGTTGTTTCTGCTTTTGAAAAAATTCTTTTGAAATTCTCTGTTCTTTCTAGAACCATAATTCTGTTCTGAAAACTGAAATGTATTCCTGCCACTGTTCGCAGGGCTTTATAATAATGAAGTATTTAGGACATTTCTGGGTGCAGTGATTGTTATCATTGTCTAAATGTAGTCATACAGAATCATTTTTTAAATTAATGCTCTTCTTCACTGTGGCTGTAAAAAAAGAACTTCTCCAGAACAGTTTGATTAATCGTCACCTATCGGATTGGATCACTAAAACAGGTTAGGTTTTGTGCAACCAAAGGACATACTTGTGTCTTAATTCAGTGTTGTTTTATGAAATTTTTGAAGGCATACATTTTTTGTATTCTTTATTTTTTGGTATAAATTTTTTTTTAACATGCATTTGCCGTGTCAGCTTTGTAGATGTTAGCTTGGAGAGCACTGTTTAGTCTCTTAAGTAAGGGAGTCATAATAAATGTACGGAGTTCTGAAAGGTTTGTGGCCTTCTGCCTTTCCTGTCCCCATCAGAGAGATCAGGTAGTAGGTGTGTCTGCATTCTAGAAGAATTTATTCATCACTGTACTCTAAGTATTCTGAGGTTCAAAGAGAAAAGATGGCTTCTGTCAATCTAGAGAGCATGCCTTCTGAAAGAAATAGAATATTACAAGTTGGTACTTTGTGTGTGTGTGTTTGTGTGTGTGTGTGTATTCATGTTCCCACCACCACCACTCCACCCACTTTGTTTCGGTAATCTTTCTTGAAACAGAGATGCCATCTTTCCTGAAAACTCCAATGGATCTCACTATCCGCACTGGTGCCATGGCCAGATTAGAGTGTGCTGCAGAGGGGCACCCTGCACCTCAGATTTCTTGGCAGAAAGATGGTGGCACCGACTTTCCTGCAGCTCGAGAAAGACGCATGCATGTCATGCCTGAGGATGATGTCTTCTTCATTGCCAACGTGAAAATAGAAGACATGGGAGTCTATAGCTGCATGGCACAAAATATAGCCGGAGGCCTTTCAGCAAATGCCTCTCTCACAGTATTAGGTATGTGTACTGCCCCATGGGTCCTTGGTTTGGATGGAGCCTTTATATTTAAGGGTCTACTCTCGTCTTAATGGCAGAGAAGATCCAACTTTGAGATTTTAATAGTGATCCTTATATCTTGGTCACCATGTTAGTGGATCAGAAAACTGAAATCTGCAAAAGCAGTGAGGGCAGAATTAGAGATCTTCATCACATGAATTTGAAAATTCAAATCCCCTTATCCTGTTACCTTGCCCCCTTGGAGGTTTCTAATTCAAACATGTTTTTTTCTAGTATTCACCAGTGGGTTTGCAGTTGTTTTATACTGCTTCACAGACCACTCAAGACAATTTGTTTCTCCTCTAACTCATTTTTGAAAAAAAAATTAATGCATAAAAATTACCAACTTTGGTTAGATTTCCTGTTCTCTTCCAGTGTATGCCTCTTGATTCTGTGTTATGGTAAAATAAAATGTCTTTTCCCTAAGTTCCTCTGACAAGCCTATTTTTTTTTTCTTATGAGAATACTTTTCTTCATACTCAACCCAAAGGCAGATTCTGCTTTCTAGTTCTCTGTTTTCCCTTGATGTTAGGTTTTTTATTTTTTATTTATTTTTTTTAATGGACTTTATTTATTTATTTGACAGACAGAGATCACAAGTAGGCCGAGAGGCAGGCAGAGAGAGAGGAGGAAGCAGGCTCCCTGGTGAGCAGAGAGCCTGATGCGGGACTCTATCCCAAGACCCTGGGATCATAACCTGGGCCTAAGGCAGAGGCTTTAACCTGCTGAGCCACCAGGCGCCCCTTATGTTAGGTTTTTTAAAAGTTTGTTAGTTTGTGTTATTTCCTTGTGTAATCAGAAAAATAAGTATATCGTTTTAAAAATGTAGGATATATAGAAAATTAGAAAAAGGGAAAGTCACTAAAACACTGTTAAAGATTTTGGCATATGCTGGACTTTTTAAAAAACACATTTTCATGAAGTTATGTACCTACTTTTTCCCTCTTAAATACTGTATCATAAGGGTTACTCTATCATTAAGTCTTCAAAAAATATCATGTATTTGTACTATGGTTTATTTAACAACCTTTCCTGTTAGATTTAAAGATCTTTTCCTTTATTTTTAAAAATTACAACTAATTTCATAATAAACCTGTTCATGTATAAATCTTTTTGACTTCCTTGCTTAGGATAGCTTGCCTAAGGTAGAATTAGTAAGATAAGATTTTTGAGGCTTTTGCTTTTCTGAACACTAACTTCTAATCTTTCCATGAGTATATGAAAGTGCTTACTTTTTTTTTTTTTTAAGATTTTTTAATTTATTCATTTGATAGAGATCACAATAGGCAGAGAGGCACACAGAGAGAGAGAGGAAGGGAAGCAGACTCCCTGCTGAGCAGAGAGCTTGAAGTGGGGCTCAGTCCCAGGACCCTGGGATCATGACCTGAGCCGAAGGCAGAGGCTTTAACCCATGGAGCCACCCAGATGCCCCAACTTATTATTATTATTATTATTTTTAAAGATTTATTTATTTATCCTAGGGGGAGGGAGAGGGAGAGAGAGAATCTCAAGCAGACTGCATGCTGAGCATCGATCCCAGGATCTATAGATTATGACCTGAGCTAAAATCAAGAGTTGGCTGCTTATTAACCCACTGAGCCACCCAGGCACCCCTGAAATTGCCTACTTATTGCATCATTACCTCATTCATCTAATTCAGTGGGATTTAAGAAATAAAATTGTTTTAACATGATTTTTTATACACTCTTTCTGTTAGAGACACCCTCATTTATCAGACCCCTGGAAGATAAGACAGTAACCCGAGGTGAGACTGCAGTATTACAGTGCATAGCTGGAGGGAGCCCTGCCCCTCGTCTCAACTGGACCAAAGATGACGGGCCACTGCTGGTGACAGAACGGCACTTCTTTGCGGCAGCCAACCAGCTTCTCATCATTGTCGATGCTGGCCTGGAAGATGCTGGGAAATACACCTGCATTATGTCTAACACCCTTGGGACAGAACGTGGTCACATTTACCTAAATGTCATTTCATCTCCCAATTGTGACTCTTCCCAGAGTAGCATTGGGCATGAAGATGATGGCTGGACCACAGTTGGCATTGTCATCATTGTTGTGGTCTGCTGTGTTGTGGGCACCTCTTTGATCTGGGTTATTGTTATTTACCACATGAGAAGGAAGAATGAAGACTACAGTATCACAAACACAGGTGAGTTGTACTCAGTTGATACCTACAGCTTGTACTTGAGTCAGGAATGTAGTATACAATTTATTATAAAATAGAAAAAGCTATGGAGCTTTGTTCCTTTATATATGGTAGAAGGAAGAGTTTTTTTTGTTAAAATGTCCAACTTCATTGAAATAATGGAATGTCTCCAATGAATCTTTTTTTTTTTTTTTAAGATTTTATGTATTTATTTGACATATCACAAGTAGGCAGAGAGGCAGGCTGGGGTGGGGGGTGGGTGTTTGGGAAGGAGGCTCCCTGCTGAGCAGAGAGCCCAATGTGGGGCTCAATCCCAGGGTCCTGGGATCATGACCTGAGCTGAAGGCAGAGGCTTAACCCACTGAGCCACCCAGGCACCCATCCGATGAATAATTTTAAGAATTTTTAGATAGTTCCCCCAAACTTTGCTCTTATAAACATGGTACAGGTGCACCTTCTTTCTTTAATGCCTAAGGCTCATTTCCGTCAAAGCTTCTCTGTGGGCAAAGAGTGGAGCCCTTCTGACTGGGATTGGCCTTTCACACCTCTTCCCTGAAATCCTGAAAGAGAAGAGGCTCAGTCAGACAGTGAAAGTATGCCTGTGGACTAGATTTTAGACTTTAGGATTTGCCTCTTTTAGTAATACTTTTTAAATGAATCTTTGAAAAGAATTTTAGCAAGAAAGAGTTTGGGGGGAAGATCCTAAGACCTGTTCCTAGTTAGATAACATTTTCCTGGCCAGTGGGTATATCAAAGGGGAGCACATTTGCACTGTAGTCTTCTGAGTGTTGCCTAATGTAATTTGAAAGTTACAGATGTCTCTTTTACAGAGGAGCTTAATCTGCCTGCAGACATTCCCAGCTACTTGTCTTCCCAAGGAACACTGTCAGAGCCACAAGAAGGCTACAGCAACTCTGAGGCAGGCAGTCATCAGCAACTTATGCCTCCTGCCAATGGATATTTACACAAAGGCGCTGATGGTACTGACTCTTTGTTGTATATGCTTATAATTTTGGCCTATTTTGTTGAATTTATTTGTCAGCGTGTAGTTTTCCCATTAACCTGATACAACATTTTAAAGTAAGATACTCCGTGAAAACATTGGACTGCCTGAGAAATAGGATGGATGGAAATCGACTGAAATCGTACCAGAGAAGAAAATCATCTGACAGAAGAAACACATCCCAAAACAAGGGATTGGTGTACCCAGCAAAGTCTCCCAAACCAAAGTATTATTATGAGAAGGAGGTGCTCTTGAAACTTTTTTGAGGGGTCTTGTCTTTTTAAGGCATGAGCATTCTTTAGACCATAACCAGGGGTGGTTTGTGTCTCCTGCTGACTGGTTGATAGTCGCTGAAGTTTAAAGGGCAGTGATGATTCTCAGCATATGTTGGAGAAATCAGAGAGATACAAGATGTTCCCTAATTAACTTGGCTTCTCAGTACTACTTCTCTTCCCCACTCCCCCCTTCCTTCAGGGAGTGACAGAACTCAGGGAGGTGAATTAAGGGATAAAAGAATTGGGTTTGATTCCTAGTTCCTTTTTTCGGCTCTGGGACCATGAACAAGTTACTGAAATCTGAGCTTTAACTTTCTCATTTAAAGTAAAGAAGCGGTAAAGTAAAGCACTTCCCTCAGGATTCTCATAGATCCTTTCAACAAATAGGTGTAGTCCTTCCAGCACTGTACAAATGAAAGGCCTTTTCTATTCATATGGAGATTTTTTTTAGGCTGAGCTAACAGAATTTATCGGTTTCATCGCTAAATTGGATTTTATTTTGGCTTTCCATGGAAAGAGGGGTTACTTCTAGCATTTAAAAGAATCTTTAAATGCCTCTGCTCTTTGAAATTGGTGGGAAATAACACTGCTTTCTGGGCCAAACTAACTTCCAGTTGTAACACTGTTGCTTGATCAGGAAGTTACTTGCTCTTTATTTCTCACTCACTTTTTTCTCTTTGAACAGTTTTCAAAGCACATAACAGTCTGGGGAGCTCGTTATTAAACTTTACCTCTGCCAGACACACACATGTGTCAGACAGGACTCTTGACCATCAGAGGCTTTCTCTAGGGGTACTTTAAGCCATGAGTGTTGCTTAATTCCTTGACTCATGAAAGTAATGCTGGCTTTATGAAGTGAAGTCCTCCTTAGTCCTTGTTCTCTGCTTTAGTTCGCTTCAGCCAGACCTGTGTCTTACAGCACAGTGCAGCTGCATCTTCGTTCCCTTGAATTGGGCATCACCTTATCCAGGCTGGACAGAAGTGGTTTACCGTAGCGTTTAAGGGCATGGGCCCCGGAGCCAGAGAGCCCAAGTTTTCAGCCGTGTGTTATAGCAGTGTTTTGGAGCAAGTTCTCTCATGTCTCTGTGTTGTAGTTACCCCGTCTGTAAAATGGGGGTAATAATAGTACCCACCTCATAGGGATGCCGTGAGGATTAAATTAGTTAATGCACAGAAGGACCTTGAGATTTTACCTGATTTATCAAGTAAGTGCTCAGTCAGTGCCAGCTGCGGTGAAAATGGGGATGGCTGGTGCAGAAAACTGGTGATTGGCAAAGCTGACTCCTTAACTGAAGGATTCTTTCCTGTGTCGTCATCAGGTGGTCCTGGTACCCGGGTTATTTGCTCAGATTGTTATGACAATGCCAACATCTACTCCAGGACCCGAGAATACTGCCCGTACACGTATATTGCTGAGGAGGATGTTCTAGATCAGACACTGTCCAGCCTCATGGTCCAGATGCCCAAAGAGACATATTTGGCACATCCTCCCCCAGATGCCCCTACCCTGGAGAGCCTGGTGTCATCAGCAGACAAAGAGATGGCTGCCTTTCCCACCAACCATGAGAGGATAAATGAGAAGAAACTTACGTCCACACAGATGAATAGTGGTAAAGGACACAGTCTTTTTACTTTGTTTTTACTCTTACCTACTTGATTTTTCCGTCATCTAAGTAGCATTCTGATTTGACAGGAAGCAAACAAATTGGGATAATAGAGTAATTAGCTACAGCTAGCTGGTATAAACTAGGGCCAGAGATTTTCAGAGATTAGAATTAGAGACATCTGCATCAGTAGGATGGAAACAGCTTCTGTGGGAGTATCAAGATCACACTTCTAAAAATTCAGAAGCCATATAGAAAAAGCTTTAAAAAAGTTTCATATAGGTTTAATTTTTTTCCATCTTTATTTAAATAATGGTGATTGGAAATGCTGAGGATATAATTTGGTGGAGATTTTTCCTGAGAAGATTTAAAAATGATTTGGTTGCTGTTCTAGAGGGTAAATACTGAATGACAGTATCACTTAGCCAGTGTTTGATTTCGTCTGTGAGGCCTTATGATCAGGTCCCAAAGCGGGGAAGCAGTTGTGGGATGACCCAGGAGAAGAAACACAAGTCACATTGTGCAGAGAAGGCATTTGGTAACAACTTGGTCAGTAAAACGGAACTCTTTCTAGACCATGAGGGGCTCTGCTGAGCATGTCCTCTGGCCGTCCAGGTTTTTCATCAGCTGTCACCCTCTTGTCAGCCTAAAATGGAAGAGCACAGGAAATTGGGTAGAGCTGAGGCCTGCAGGTGCTTCCAGGGGTGCTTTTGGTAGGAGGGAATGATCTGACTTGGGACTTTTAAGATGTGTTCTGTTGTTCTTAATTCAGAGACCAACTCCAAAGATTTCCAAAGACGGTACAAGTCAGAGAAAAGTGTACTGTCACTCACTGAAGCTAGTCTCTTGGCTTTAAAGTTCATTGTCCGTGAAAGAAGGGCACCAACACTAATTCCGTGTTCCCATGTCCTAAAAGAGTTACACACCTAAAAAGGCTTTAAGTAGAACAAAAAATGCAGTGTACCTTTTTCTTCATTTCGGAGAGGTCTCAATTGTTGCCTTGGTGTGTAAGTGAGGAGATCAGCAAATGAGTGCTTTGGTGCATTGCTCATTCCTACCTGGGGCGCTCTCACTCCTTGCTATTCACAGAGTGGTCTCAGCTTCAGCATTACCTAGAAATGCAGACCAAGGTTCCCACCCTGGACCCAGTGAACCAGAGTCTTTTTTTTTAACAAGATCCCTAGGTTATTTGTATGCACGTCAGAGCTTAAGAAACCCTGCCTTAGCTTACTTTAACACATGGGTTTTGTTTTTATTTCTGAGTGTTTGTTTCCAGAATGTTTGCCTGACTTTTTCCAAAATGTATCCCCATGAAGTTAATATAGCTTTCAGCAAATATTCATTGGGGAAAGAGCTCACCACTGCAGTAAGTAAGGTGAATGAGAGATGTATTATCTTTGAGACCAGAGTCTCAAAGTATAATAATTGGATTTAAAATTGTTGCTTTTCATTATTACTTTATTGTTAGGATTACTGGCATGCTAGAAGCTGGAGGGAAATAGTTTATTTTTAAAACGCTCATTTGTTATTTAAAGATGTAATGGCTGTGTTAAATCGGTGATTTTTGTATAATGCAACTTTCACTACAGTAGGGATACTATTTTAATCTGTTTCCATGTGTCTAAAGATTGTATTTTTAAATTTTGCAGCAGCAGAAGCACTAATCGTAGATGAAAGCAGAGGACATATTATATGGTTTCAGTAAATAATTGGTTAAGCTTGTTGAAAGACCATGGTTCTAGTTTCTATTTTGTTTTCTTTTATTAGCTGTTGCTAAGAAGATGAGAAGTGTACATTTACTCTCAATGTCCTTATTCAGGAATACTGGGTATCTTTATTTCTGGGAGAATTTGGATAAAAGAAAATGAAGTTTTAAACCATTAATTTTGAATTTCCATTCGCCACTGATTGTTATCTTTCATTTTCAGAAACGTTGCCGCGGCCTCTGTGGAACATAAGCAAAGAGCTAGGCTTGCCTCATCCTCCCTTTTCCCAGCAGCCAGTCCTTGAGCCACCACAAGTCCATCAAAATGAGGGTCTGGCAGAGAGTGGCCCAGACTGTTCCGCCTCCCCCACGCCTTGTCACAGGTTGCACGACCATGCTTTTGATTTTAGTAGGACTCGGAACATTCAGGATGGTAGTGAGGGCACATGAAACTCACTCCAGAAAGAGATGTGGGCAGAGACTCAAGTTACTTCATTTTGTATTTACTACCTCAGAGTTCAGAAGAAACCCCAAAGTCAGCATTTGCTTTACCCCATCTGCAATTACATCTGACCCCACTGAGGTACGCCAGGCATTTATTTGGGCTTATTCCTGATGAAGAAGGGAAAATGGCTGACAGAAATGGGTACATCTAATAAAACCTGTGCAACATGGGCAGAGGAAAATACAGGACAAAACGTTCTTGCTGATGGTTCCACGGGGATGTGCCCAGCTGTGCACTGTTAGGGAGTCTCATTGCTGCTTAACATGCTGGATTGTCTCAACCTGCAGAATGATTCTGAGAAAACATCACTGTTCTGGTGTGTCTTCCAGGAACAGAATAACTTTGGAGCCCTCTGGGAAGTGTGTCTGGGATTCTTCAGTGGTTTTAAGCATCTAGTTGAGACCAGGGCTTTGATATTCAAGGTCTTTGACAAGAATCCCAGGCTTGACCAATTGTTACCACATCAAAGGGTTTTGTATTCTTGTGAATCTTTTTTTTTTTTTGGTCCTTATCACCCAGGGATCTCATTGTAAATATATGTGCATTTATAAATAATTTTTGTATTCATTGACCATATGTGTTGGCTGCATTGTAAATATTTTTGATATGCCAGAATTATATATAATACCCAGTTAATAATATTGACAGCAGCGTCTCAGACCACAGATTTTGTATGACTTGGTTTAGTGAACCTAAAGACTTTGTTTGAAGTTTTAAAAATATGTTTGGTAAGAAGTATATGTATAGAGGCAGGGAACCTAGTGATTGCATACACACAAACACAGTCTTGGTCTAATTAGCTTCTTTACTCAGACCTAAAAGTTCATATGTCTAATCGTTTGCCATCTGTTTACAAGTGCCAGGTAGTATTACCTTTCTAGCATAAAAAGACTCAAAAGACTAGCAGTCTGTCTTATCATAGTCATGTGCACAGAGACAAAGGAAAATTTCTTTTGGGAATACCTTCTTTCAGCAAAGTATTTAGGTGATGAGGAAACCAAAGATTGCTTCTTTTCTGTTTTTTGGGGTTTTTTTTTGTTTTGTTTTTAATATCTCTTCTGCCAATGCACAGTGTATCTTAAGGGAAGAGTGCTTTGGGGAATAAGTTGAATGTGCACAAATTCTTACAAAGCTTTAGAGTGTTTTCCTTGTTCTATACAAGTGATTATTTAAGCCAAAAAGTTCTCTTGAATTTTTGATTGCGAAAAGCTTTATGTGAACAAAGGACTTTATAATGGAATGTAATGAACTAAAGTTCTTTTTTGCTTTGTGCTTTCAGATTTCCTTACCCTAGGCTGTCAGATTCTGTCCACTCAGTCTAGTGAGTACTAGTTACGTGCTGGATAACTTCCATCACTTAAATGAAAATATCTATTTCTAAGTTATTGTGCATTTCAAGGGTTCTAAACTCATATTTTGCCAGAAAGTTGAATTACATGTAGTTGTCAGTCCTAGTTTTTTTCTCCCCAAACCGTCTCTAACGGTTTTGTACCACCAAGCTATTCTCTCTTTCCTTTTTTGAACTGTCAGCTTCTGTTCATTTTTACTTCAAACTTCTTAAATATCACTATTTTCCCATCCTTTCAATTTGTGATTCCTCTTCTTCCTTACTAGGTTGTACTTTAATCTGTACAGGGCTGATGTAGAATCAGGAGACCTGATTTTATTCCTAGCTCTGCCCCATATTGGCTGTGTAGTCAGGGGCAGGAGTCTGCTTCGCAGCCAGATTTTCTCATTTCTGAAATAAGGTCATTCTCCTAGATGCTCCAGAGCCCTTTCCAGCTGTAACGTTCTGTGAATTTGTGATCCCTCCAAGGACCAGGGAGGATTATGCTACTCTAATACAAAGCTGCTTTCATGAAACATTTGTTAGTGTAACAAGAGTGATGCTGCTTACTCTGACTTGAGCCAGATTCACTTCCTCCTTAGCAGGAGGGACAGTGTAAGATGTATTTGTGAGAAGAGCTCTTCTGCTTTGAAACCGGCTCAGTAAAGGAAGACTGTTGACTCAATGGAAGCTACCAGATGCCATCTGGGGCAGCGGGTCTGAATGCCAGTGCTGCCGCGCACCAGAGCATGGAATCAGTTGAGAGGTGCGCTGCAGCTGATCTGTAGCTAGTCTGTGAGTCCCTTATCTTTCAGATGTCTTCATTCATGCAGGTGATCTGTAACTATCTGATACTCTCACTCAAATTCTGACAGACTTCTCTTGAGTGAAAAGGGGTAGTTAGAGCGAGGCTGCAGGTGAGTATCAGCTCTTATGGGTGACAGGACTGAAAACCAGGGTGCGAACCAGTGTTCTAGAAAACTTAGGATATGGTGGTCCTCTTCCTCTTAGGACTGTCAGAGTCAGGTCTCCTGAATGGCCAGGTTCTCCCTTCCGTTAGCACCAATGGTGAGATGCCTTCCCACATGCTCCTAGCTTGCCAAAGTACCTAAGGAACTAGTCAAGAATTTGTTTAAACGTGAAGTTTAACAAAACTAGTCTTAAAAAAATAATAAATTTAATAAATTCTAATCTTAGGAGAAGGGCTTCCTGGAATTTTTTGTTACTGCATATGTTTTTGATCAAGCAGTGATTTATCCATCTACCGTACACAGGGTTAGAAGCTCATCAGTGTTCCTTCCCTGCAATGTGATGTCTCCCTAATGCCTCTTTTAATCAGGATTGTTGTTAAGCAAGGCAAACTAAAATGCCAGGAGAAATACTCTCTGCTCCTCATCCAGTTACCACCTTGTATCAGTAGAGATATATAAGTTCTCTTAAGTTGTGCCCCTTTTACATTGATCTTCAAGTCTTACTTGGAAGAAGAAATAGCATCTTCCTTTAAGTCTGCACTGGCACGTGGTCTCTATATAAGCCATTGGCTTTCTGTCATTCAGCAGCTTCTAAATTGCTCTCCCTAGTTGTGCAAGTTACTCTGGGGGATACGAAGTATCAGGAACCCTCTAATGTGCCACTCTGAGAGTTTTATGTGTATTTTTCTGAAAGGTAACTTTCCTATTTAAAAATAGTTGCCTTCACACTGCCCATTGTGGGGTTGTAAAAGCAACATTAAGTTATCTAGCAACTTAGACTCTTATCCATTTTCCTAAGAGATGGGAGATACAATAAAAGTCTTTAATACCTTGAAGTGTTGCCATGAATTAGGATTAAATTCACTGTTTTTATTCTTGAGGACAGAGGTCATGTCTGCTCCCATTCTGTGAGGCACAAGGTAACAGGGAGGTACAGTAAACACTTGCTAGTAATTCTGTATAAACTAATTCTCCACAATTAGGTTTGCCCAATAATTGGAATAATCAGTGTTTTGTGGGAAAAGTCACAGTGGAAGCCAGATAATTAATGCTGATATTAACGCTGTTAATAGCGTTGAAGAAATTTCTGCACTTAGAATGGAATATGGGCAAGATGACTTTCAGGTCTCTTTCAGTTTTACCACTGGAAATTTCCAGAAGCAATCTAACAGTCTTAAAACATTTCCTTTCAAAATTCTTTATATACAGTAAGTATAGAGCACTTAAATTTTTTTCAGTTCAAGAGTTTTGGTTTTTGGTTGACAAAAGGAGACTTTCCTGTTAATGGCTAAAAACATCAAAGTCTGGGCTTACGCTTCTGAAGAAATCTATAACTAGTTAGTAACAGAAATGGCATTAGCATACTAAAAACTTTAAGAGCCTATATAATGTATTATGACCCTCCTTTTTACTCTTTAATTTTTATGCCTGTTTCTTCTTATCAGTAGGACTCCAGTTGGAATGGGGTTGGAATTGTGGTGTTCAGCTTTGCACCCAGTATTTTACCCAAGGGTGTTGGAGCCTTTCCAATCATTTTAATATTCACCGGAATACTAGGAGGTAATGGAGCAACAGAGGTAAATTTACTGCCATTTCATGCTGTGTGCTCCATTTTTGAGTTTGCTTCTTAATGCCGATTGCAGAGGTAATGTGAAGTAGTTGGGCCTTCCAAGGTTGAGCTGAGATTTTTGGCAACCTGCAAGGAATGTCTCATTCTTCTCTGACGTGTCCTCTTTCCCAGTTCAGTCTGGCAGATGTTTTTCCCTTCTGCTTCTAACTTAGAACTTTTTTGTTTAGAGTGCTGTCTCAACCAACATCAGTTAGCCTTAATTTTTTTTTTTCCTTTTCCGGACAACTGCCTGGTTTGTTGATGAAAATAACAAGCTCTGAATTAAGAGATATATTACAAGCTGCTCTTTACAAAACAACACCTGCAAGCCCATGAATCATCTGAAGATGTTGTGGGTAATAAGAGGTAGGGACATGTGTGTGTGTCTGTATGCACATGTGTGCATGTGTTGGTGTGTGTGTGTGTGTGTGTGTGTGTGTGTGTGTGTGTGTGAAGAGTAATATTTGGACCTGCTCCCTTCAGGTTGTGTGTTGAGTGTTTCTTAGTGGTCCCAATTATCTCCACCAATGAGTGGGGTGAGGGTGAAAAAACAACTTGATTTGAACCTGTTTTTAGATTAGAAAGAGTAAAGTGATCCTTTATCAACTAAACCGTCTTGAAAAAGAAATCGATCATCAGGTGGTCAAGTGCTCTTGGAGTATATCTCTTGGCTACTTAAAGTGGCCTCTTGATCCATAGAGAGACTATTTCTACCCTCTCCTGTTCCCTCTTCTTCCCACAGAGGATGTCAATCTGAGTAGCCCTGATACCAGATGTATTGAAAGAGAGTTCTAAGCCAAGTTGTTTTTCAGTGTGGTCCTTTCCTAGTATCTATTTATATTTTCTCACACATGAGAATGTATATTTTATAAGGCATGTGTTTGTCTACTTGTTTGTCTACTGTAATATGTCTCCAATAAAGCTAAAATACATTATGATTTTCTGGTTTTCTGTCGCCTGACATATAGGAGTGAAGTGGTATATTTTTAAGTTTGTGGTCCTTTGAGAGGGTCACCAAAGAGTTGTACAAGTTATGGCACCTCTCGTTCCTGCTGTGTTTGAGTCACATAGTGTCTGGAGTCTGCCATCGGAACACCTTACAGCCCTGTGCTTCCCAAGGGCCTGCGCCGTGTGCCCTTTGCCTGTCATCGTGTCTGCTGTGATGTTAGATGCCTGGTAGTGTGGATGGAAACAAATACACTTAACAGTTCATTAGAAAATAAGAGTGCTTTCTAAATAGGGAAAGATTTGAAGGCATCATTTTCTAATTCAAAATTAAGAAAATACTCGAAGAATGTTAATACTCTGATCAACTTTCTCACTCTACTGTATTAGCAACTTGTTTTTTTTAAGGTTTTATTTGACAGAGCATGAGAGCACAAACAGGGAGAGCAACAGAGAGAGAGGGAGAAGCAGACTGCCCACTGAGCAGGGAGCCTGACTCAGGGCTTGATCCTAGGACCCCGGGATCATGGCCTGAGCCAAAGGTAGACCCTTAACCGACTGAGCCATCTAGTTCCCCTGGAACTATTTCTTTTGAGACTGTCAGAAGCTCCTGTTTTATTCTGGCTCGGCCCGCGATCCCATTCCTATCATGTACTTTATGGGGCGCATTCCACAGACATTATCTATTTGAGTCTCCTAAGATATAGATTGGGTAGATGATTTTAATCTCCATTTTTTTTTTTGTACTTCAGGAAACTGCTCAGTGAGATGATCACTTAACACAATGTTAAAAAGCCTTTGGGCAGTAAAGCCAGGACTTGAACCCAGATTTTCTGTCTCACATTCAGAATTTCCCCCACTGATATCTTCTAGTTCCGAACACAGTATTGTGTCTGTGGTCTTCAGAAATGCTTGAAGAAAAAGCCCTCTGGACATTGATGACTTCCATTGTGGTGAAGTTTGGACTGGATTGTATATTGGAAACTGATTTTTATTATAGTCCTGATAAAACAGACTATCATTTTCTTTTCTTATGGGTGGAATGAAGAAAAATGCTATGGTTTTACTGTGTTTTTGATCTGGAGGGGGATACAGCCCAAGTAGCTACATCCTGCTGAATGAGGAGAGAGATTTGCACCCACTCAACTATTTAGACGCTTGTAACCCAGCACTGAAGCTGTCTGCTGCCGGACTAGTGGCCGTGGACCAATGCTTCCCCGACTGCCCACCCCCACCCCTGGCAATGCTTTTGTAAAGGACAGTGAGAATAAATTTCCAGAAAAATGAAATAAAAAGGCAAAATACAACCATAAAATTTTTATTTTAGATTTGACAGACACAAAATTACTGTCCAACTGCTCTTACAGTTTCTAAATGTTACTCTTGATTTCTGTGCTTTGTCATGGGCCAGCAGCAGTTTATGGATAGGCACAGATATGCATACTGCAAGAGTGGTAACCATGTATGACCTGGTTGTGTGTCATGATGGGAATCGACTTACTCATTTCTGGAGGTTCCTTTTACTCTTGCTGGTTTGGAGAACCGGGCTTCTGTCCCTTGAGGCCATCCTGACTGGAAGCAATGATTTAAAGCACCGTTTTAGCTTAGCCACCCACCTCTGCCCTGAAGCTCCTTGCTTGCACGATGGAGTTTTTGGTAGCATGTGGCTTGTTTTCTAGTCCTGCTGTCTTTCTGGCCAGAGCTCTATGACATTTGTTACGAGGGAAATTGTCACGAGCTAGGTTGAGGGGGAGAGAAAGCGCATGTGTCATCACAAGGGGAAGGGAAGAGGAAGGGCATGGGTCAGCATACTGGGAGGGACACAGTCTGATGCTGGGGGCTGATGTGGACTTGTGTAATCGCTGTAGTAAGGCTCCCTTGGGGAAATGTCAGCTGCCACCACCGCTGTTGTCTTTATTCAGCCAACCAAGACACGGTTCTTGAAATCCCTAGGGAAGAAATTTCTCACTTTGTTTATTTGGTTCACCGGTCATTACCAAGGCTAGCTGCGAAAGCACTTTGACAAAAAGAGGCAAATAGGAAGCATTAGTACACAATTATTGCTAGGATGAAGTAATGCAGTAAGAACAGATATATTCTGCCTACTCCTTCCAGTATGTTAAGCACTTCAGCATTTGATCTTCACAACAATCCCTTTGAGGAAAATACTCTTATACCCATTGTACAGATGCTGAAACCAGCTTGCCCAAATTTGTATAATTAGCAAGCAATAGAACCAGGAGCTGGAAGTAATGCTTTATTATTTTTTTAAAACATATTTATTTATTTGAGAGACAGAGCATGAGCAGGGGGAAGGGTAGAGGGAGAAGCAAGCTCCCCATTAAGCCAGGAGCCCAATGGGGGACTAGATCCCAGGACCCCAAGGTCATGACCTGAGCAGAAGGCAGACTCTTAACTGACTAAGCCACCAAGATGCCCAAAAGTAATGCTTTATGATTTCCAAGCACAAGTTTTTTCCTTAGGCCAAAGACAGGAAGAATGTGAACTTTTATCACCTTTGTCCCTTAGTCTTTGTTACAGCCTGAATTGGGTGTCCCCTGAATTCAGAAGTTGCAGCCCTAATCTCCAGTACCTCAGAATGTGACTGGATAATGTCTTAGGGAGGTAATGATGTTAAAATGAGATCTCCAGGGTGGGCCCTAATCCAATATGACTGGTGTCCTTATAAGATGAAATTTAATCAGCAGACACGCATGTTCACAAAGGAAAGCCCATGTGAGGACACAGCAAGAAGGCAGTCCTCTGCCGGCCAACAGGGGAGAGTTCTGAAGTAATCAAGCCTGCTGGTATATTGATCGTGGACTTCAAGCCTCTAGAACTGTGCAAAGAGCTGTTGTGTAAGCCACCCCATCTGTGGTATTGTGTTATGACAGCCCGAACAGACGAACACAGACTTCCAGTAACCAAGCCAGGTTGGCAGAATTTTCTTAGAACACAGGCTATGTGATTTGCTTGCAGCCACGTACTCCAAAGCCCGTGTTCTGTATACTGAGCCACGTTGTCTTCCGCCCCAGTTGGTGCTTTCTAGCCTGAAAAGCCCTGTAGAGAAACTGGAGATGAAACTGACGAACCCTGACCGGCAAGACTGTAGTTCCCACGCCCGGCACGCACGTCGTGAGCCTCACCAACAGCAGCTCTGAGCCATGTTTGCCAGAGCGCCAGAAGCTGCTCATGTTTACAACGTACCCTCAAGTTGAGTGCATCTGGGAACAAAGAAGCAGGCTGTTTGGAGCATTCAAAAGTAAGTGCCTTTAAGCTCCTATTTTATTCTTTTCTCCCAAGAAGAAACCAGAGTTATATGCTGTATCAAGTAGTTTAATTTTGTGTACCTTTTAAACGCGCCATCAAAGTCGATGCGAATTCCTCTGTCTCAAAAACAATAGGCATGTGGTTAAGGTCGGCCGTGATGGAGGCTAGCCTGAATTATTTATACTTCTGGGTGAGCTCCAGAGACAAGTGCATGAGTATATGCTCTATGCCAGAAACCATGCAGAGAAGAAACACTGTTGTCAAACAGTAAATTCCTACTGCTTCCAGGGCCCTGTTCTTTATACCTGTAACCTAGGGGTGGCTCGGGGACCACACTGATACGCTTTCACTGAAAAGGAACTTTTAAGGTTAAGATTCAAGTGTGTGGTGCTGAGAATTTTGGAGAAGCACAAAAATCGCAATAAATAGCAGATTTGGAGAAAAAATGATGCATCACGTTGGCGGGAGTTTTACCTCCTGGGCCCACTCCACCTCAAGCACCGGCATTTTCTCACACCTTTTGTAGACCTTACTTGCCTGTCTCACCTGCCAAAGGTGTACTTTTCCTAAAGGTCCCTTGAGCTCGAAAGACTAATACCCAGTGAAGTAAGAAGTGTGCAGAGTACCTCCTGATCTACCCCGAGGAAAGTCTCAGTGCTCCTTTCTTTGGGCAGCCTCCATTTAGAGAAGCCCTGAGAGCTGGCGGGGAACGTTACTTTCTTCACTCAGGGAAAGGTGTTTTATAAAGAGGAACTCTAGGGGCGCCTGGGTGGCTCAGTGGGTTAAAGCCTCTGCCTTCTGCTCAGGTCATGATTCCAGGGTCCTGGGATCAAGCCCCACATCTGGCTCTCTGCTTAGCGGGGAGCCTTTTCCCCTCTCTCTCTCTCTCTGCCTGCCTCTCTGCCTACTTGTGATCTCTGTCTGTCCAATAAATAAATAAAATCTTTAAAAAAAAAAAAAAAAAAGAGAAATCCAGTTGAGAGGTGACTGGTTTCTTTTGACATGAAGTCCTTGTGTCTTCAGTTCTAGAGGATGCTAGACAGACTTGTTAGTGAAATGTGGCTGAGGGAGGTGGGAGACTTTCAGAATGGCATCCAATTGCTTCTGTAGCTCTTGAAGGCAGGGTGTGGCCTTTAGAATACCTTTGGTTTAGAAAACAAACCTGTCTGTTTTCTTTCCGGAGCTACTAAAAAACCTCCAGTCTTGAATGTGTCCTTCCTCACTGCCCATCTTACTCTTCCCCCGCCTCCCAGTTAAAGAGCCTGGGCAGAAAAAGGAAGAAACTCAAGTCCCAAATCTGCCACTGGGGTGGAAGTCCCCCCTTTTAGCTAGGCGGGGGCTGCAGTTTTTGGCAGGGATATAGTTGGCCAATGCATCAGGATTCTCTGTGGTTAGCCAAAATTTAATTTGGGTCTCCCTGGGCCCTGCCTTATCATATGGTTTTAAAAGTCAGTGGTTCAGAGCACTGGCTTTAATACAGAACAGAGCTGGACTACGACCCTCCAGTCCTTACTCTTACCAGTTGTGGGAGCTTAAGCAGCTTCCTTAGGTCCTTTGGGCTGCATTCTCCTTATCTGTAAAGTGGAAATAATCATACTTGATAATGGTTGTTGAGAAGATTAGATGAGCTAATACATAAAAAATACTAAGCACAGTGCCCAGTAAATTTTGGCTGCTGTTAGTTATTGTTATGGGGACTCAGATGGAAAGCTCCTTTTTTCCCCTTTATTTCTTTACTCTTCCCTTCCTTTCCCTATCTAGGACAGCTCAAGATGGGGAATGTCAACAGTTTCCCCAAAGAGTCTTTTTAGAGGTAGTGCTGGAGAGCTGGATTGCTAGCTGGATTTTATTTAGAAACAAGACATAGTCTCCTAAACGACGATTAATTGAAAAGTGCCTTCAGGTAGGAGTCAGTGGGACTGGGATTCTGACCGGCTCTGCCACTCACTTCACATGATCTTGGGAAGTCACTTGACTGGTGGGTCTCAATGTCTTCTGCCAAAAGAGAATTTGGACAGTTATCAGCTGCTCTCAGCAGCCCCTTCCAGCTCTGAATATCACCGTGGTTTTTCCAGGGGCATAGACCCCCCTCAACACTATCCCTGTTGTGCCTGTTTCTTGCACTTGTTTAGCAGTTCTTAACTCTCCCGAGAGGGAACTCACTTTCTCAGAAGAAGAAGAATTATAAATACGTGCATGGGACTTTAGAGGAGACAAAGAGCCTGTCTGGTTTAAATGAAAGGAAGGAAGTGGGAGACAAAGGAGAATTTTTTATTGTTCACTCGAGAAGTTCTGAGCCTCCCAGGAAGTACATTGTGTGAGCTGACTTCCAGGGAGCATTATTTCTCCGTGGGGGTCTTCATGGGTCTACAAATGCCACCCTGTAACATAGTTCTCATGATTGTGTAAGAATTCTTGCAACAATTTGTGGCAAACTGGATTGCTTTTCAGAATATTCTCTTCAGTACTTAATATGTTGGCTTCATGCCATGGTAGATGATGGCATTGGAAGAATTGAAAGCAGAACACTTGGTTCAAATCTTGGCCACTTGGCTTACAGGAAAATTACTCAACTTCTTTTGGCCTCTGCTTTTGTCTCTGCAAGACAGCAATGATCATACTCACCTTAAGGTCTCATGTCAAGACTGCTGTGAGCACAAGGTGGAATTGTTTCTACTGTGGAGAAGCAAACCCTTCAGCTTCAGTAAATCTGACTTATTTGGAGTATGGCTAAAGGAAACAGCAACCTCACTTCCTCTGGGCCTCTTGGCTGGTCAGTGGACTGCATGCTACCCATGAGGGACAGCAGTAGCTTTTTAATAGATTCAAACACCTTTCTGGTTCCCCCCAAGTTTCCTCAGGGTGTACTCTCAAGAGTGCCCCTTGTTTGAATTGTCGCTGGTCTGAAGAGGGACCAGCAGCTGCTTGCAGGCAAAGACGTATTGTCGCCTCTGAGGGAACTCCTTGGATACTGCACACAGCGGCTGTCCCCAACAGCGTGGACTAGGATGCTCTGATGGACAACAAGAGCTTAAATACTTTATGTATCTTGTTTTCCAATGATGCTGAAGAGTTCAATAAACACAGTTGGTAGGACGCTAACTTGTTGGTCTGGCAAAGGATTGAGCAGAAAAACCTAAAGTAGGATGATTTAAAAAAAAAAGTCCTTGCTCAGTTTGGGAGCTTGGCTTACTTTTCTTGATCCTCTGCTACCATCTGGCTTGGATTTTCTTCAGGCAAAAATAACTCCATGCTGATTTTGAACTATTGGCTTTTGTTGATGTCTTTATAGGCTCATCCAGCTACTGCTGAAAAAATGGCTCATAATAAATGTGTGTTCCTCCTTGGTGTAGGGCAGACAATTCCAGAGAACCAACAAACTTCCCCCCAAAGGAGACCTCATCCACTGAAATTCCCTTCTGCCAAGCTTGCCAGAGAGTCTGAAGTGTGGGATAGAAGATCAGATGGATGGGGGGGTCTGGGCTGCAGGGCAAACTGGAGGGTTTTCTTGCATGTTTGCTGTTTGGATCCAGATTTTAGAATCTGTGAGAAACAGCGGCAGTCTCAGGCTGGTCCCCGGCCACAGAGGAGAGCCTGTCTCAGTGAAAAGCTGAGACAGCTTTTCAGCTCTTGACTGTCTCACTGGTAAACGATGCGGAGCTGGTGAAGGGACTGATGGGGTCCTCTTAGGGGCCCTCTGCCATTTTCTTGCCTGCGCATCTCTTTTCCTCCTGTTTCCCCTGCTGAGGCAGACAGGAAAGCGCACCTACCCATTTGTTTGATCTAGGATTGGGCTCCAGATGGCGCTTCAACACAGCAAACGACAGTGGCTGGCGTCACTTCTGGCCACTGTTTCTTAGCATCTAGTTATATAAAGGGATTTATGGAAATTGGGCTTCTCCAGCTATACAGTGGAGGGAAGATCTAGCCTTTGTCACTGTTCAAGCTGGGACCCTGGAGAGGTCAGGGAACAGGGTGAGGTGGGGGTGGGGTAACAAAACCTTCTAGCCCCAAGCAAAATAACATCCATAGGTTTAGGTTCCTGCCAAGACAGAGCCCAGAGCAGCTTGGCCTGGGTAGCAAGGTTTGGGCTTGGCCTTTTGGGATAATGAGGCCAGAGCTTCAGGCTTTGTCCTCACCCATCCAGGAGGCTCTGTCCGGGACTATGCCCAGGCTCACAGCCCCAGGCCAGGCACTTAGCTTGGTCAGCTGCGTGCCTGCCCAAGGTCTGCAAACAGGGCAGACGGCATCTGGGTTGAAATCCTCTCCCTCTCCCTCCCCACGAACCTCATTCTCACCCTCTCCTGTTTACAAAGCACTTTCCCCTGTGTGATCTCATTTTTTGGCTCACAAATTCCCTGGGGGGAGGGGCAGGTGGGCCCCTCCCTTGCTCTCAGGAGCCCTGGGAGGGTGCAGTGCACAGTGCAACAGAATGATCCCCTTCCTGGTCTGTCTCTATCAGCAAATCCTAAGTTCCTTAGGGGCAGCTACTGAATTCCACTTAGTGGTTTCAGAGCCTAGGGCTGGGTGTTTGGCAGGGTGGAAATGCTCAAAATGGTTTGCTGAATGAATGTATATTTACGGGTGAAAAAAAGACCTAATCAAGGGACAGTAGGTGGTGGAGTGCAGTCTAAAAGTTAGGGCTTCCGGCTTCTAGGGCTTCTAGGAGCAGTGACATTGCTGCTCTGGGTACCAGTTCTATCATGTGTTTTTCCAGGCAGAAATAGAGTTTGCAAGTACATAAAGGGACCCATGCAGATCTTCTCCATGTGTGACATTCCAGAACATGAAGACTTAACTTCAGGTCAGGCCCTGGAGCACCAGTTTGGGGTCAGGGGGACTCTAGGAGATGTGGGTGGGGCTGGGGGCGTGGCTGTCCTTTCAGAAGCCTGCCTTAAAAGTGTGAGGGATGGGGGTGCTAGACATCCTGCTCCCATCTATCAAAACCTTTCTGTCTCTAGCTTTAGGAAGTCTGGGGGGAAAAGGCTCATCCAGTGATCCATCCTACCCCACTCTGATCCATGAATTAGCACTCTTGATTTAAATGTACATTTTTCAGATCGTGTAGAATTCTGCCAGGAGACCATACAAGTTTAAATCCCAGCTCCACCACTTCTTAGCTGCAGCCTTGGGCAAGACCTTTAACCTCTTACACCTCAATTTCTCATCTTTTAAGTGACGACCATAGAGTATTTAATTCATAGTGGTATTTTAGGGACTTAGGGGATAACTATATAACAATTAAAACAGTCCCTGGCAGTAAGTCAAGGCTAAGACTGTGTTCCACACATCTCTCTTTATAGTATCCAGGATTTGAGAACTGGCTTGTGTTTACCCTATGGGGGCTCTTCATGATTTTGTAGTATTCCCTGGACTTCCTGCATTGTAGCTTCCAGGCCCTCAGTTTTCTGCCACAGTTATAACTCTTGTGAGGTCTAAAAATGAGAGGAAGCAACTTGAAATGCATTTTTCTGCTGATCAGAGCAGTGACATTATCTTTGCTTAATATATAGCCTCTCCTGGTGGCTCCAGTCCAAGTTCAAGGGCTTTCTTTTCTATAGCGGTGCTTGCCACATAGCACATAGTAGGTGTTTAATAAACGTTCATGGCAGGAAGGGAGGAAGGAAGACAGATGATAACATTAGTACAGAGTACTTTATACAGACAAGGTCCCTGTGGAATTCACACTTGTCCCCTAAGACCTACTGACTAAGCATGAAAATCACCAAGGAAATGTGATCAGCTTGGAAGAGAAGGAGGGGGAGGAGGAGAGAGAAGAAACTGGAGCAGCCTGTTACCGGACCAAAGATATCAGTCCTTCTACTGTACATGGTTCCATTGCTGATGGTTGCATCAGCTCAGGCCAAGTTGAAAACCTTGCTGCTGCTCTGAGACATTGAAGGAGTTTCCAATTGCTGCCTGCCCCAGAGAGTTGTTTTTCTAGGGGTAGTTGGTCATCTGTTTTGTAGCCTCTCAAGTGCTCTTCTTTATGTCTAGAGACCAGCCAGCTCACCGGACACTTCTGTGGGGTCTGGCATGAGAGAAAGATGGGAGGTGGACAATGCTAGTGAAAGCCCGTCTGACCTTAGCAGTCTCATTCCAGTTCTCATGTCAGATTAGACTCCTAATAGATCCTCTCCCACAGCTCAGATCCTCTAGTCTAGAAAGCTTGGAGTAGATGGAGTGTAACTGGAGACCACTATAGTTTGAGGTTTCATAAGGGAGTTGAAATTGAAACTCGACAGAGCTTTTCTAGTAAACACATTCGCTATATAATCTATTATGTCATTGATGTGAGTAGGACTGTCTCAACTGGCATGCCAACTCTGATTGATGGAGAATACGTGCCTGTAGAGTGGTGTTGGAGGAGGACTCTGAATCTATACCCCACATCTGGGACTCAGGAGCAAGTGCTATGATCAGTCAACAATGGCTGTCAAGGATGCAGGAAAGGGAGTAGCCCCAGGAGAGATAGAGACTTACTTGCTTGAGTTGCTAAGGAGAAGCACAGGCTGTTTATTTGGAAGTTGGTAAAACAAAGATGGTGGAATGGTCCACTAGGTTCATTTAAGTCAATCAGGACAGACATTGAGCGGTTCAGCTTTTAGGGGAAATGTGGTACCAGCTGGGGAAGGAAGGCAAAGAAGGGGTAAGGGGGGTGGATGGATCAGTGTTCTGGCTTCCACGCCCCTGTAGAACCCTGATGGTCTTCAGAAACAGTCAGATGGAGAGAGAGCAGGCATGACAACATTAGATGGTTGTTCTCAGTTGGAGTTTGAGACCTGAGCAGATTCTAGAATAGAGAGTCAAGCCATTGACAAACAGAGGGAAAAGCTTAGAGAGTGTTTCCCAAACTGAGTACCATGAATCACTTAGTATCCATGAAATGTTATGGGTATTTTGCCATGATAAATACTCAGGGGTAGGGGCTCCTGGGTGGTGCTGTCCGTTAAACCTCCGACTCTTGGTTTCAGCTCAGGTCATAGTCTCAGGGTCCTGAGATCAAGCCCTGCATTGGGCTCCATGCTCCGCGCTCCATGTGGAGTCTGATTAAGACTTTCTCCCTTTCCCCCTGCCTGCCTGCGCTCATGCTCTCTCTCTCCCAAAATAAATTAAAAATATATATATATATAGACAGAAGTAGAGTTACACTGTATACAAGTTTGGGAAATCCTCTATCAAAAAAATTCAAGAGGGGCACCTGGGTGGCTCAGTGGGTTAAAGCCTCCACCTTTGGCTCAGATCATGATCCCAGGGTCCTGGGACCGAGCCCCGTATTGGGCTCTCTGCTCAGCAAGGAGCCTGCTTTCTCCTCTCTCTCCCTGCCTGCTTCTCTGCCTACTTGTGATCTCTGTCTGTCAAATAAATAAATAAATAAAATCTTAAAAAAAAAAAATTTCAAGAGAGTTAACTAGCCCAAGGTGGCTCTTGACCAGAGGGGATTATGGAACAGAAATGTAAATATGAAAGCAAAAATGTGAGTTGGTTTAGGCTCTGAAAGGTCTTGAGTGACAGTCTGAGTAGTTAGGTTTGGGTGTGCAGATGTGGAGGGCTGTGTGCTAGAGACATAACACAATCAGAAATAACTGTTGATACCATGAAGAAAAGCTTGGAAAGGAGAGAAACTGGAGGGCAGGAGATTAGCTAGGAAATTGTTATATGGTCCAAACGAAAGGTATTAACAGCCTGCATTAGGGAGGTAACAATGGGAACAGAAGAGAAGGGCCAAGGTCAAGAGCTATCTCACTAGGAGTATTGGCAGGACCAGGCGGACATCAGGAGCCCTCAGGTTCATGAGGGGTTGTGCTGTAAGGCACCAACCAGCTCTTTCCTACAACCCAAGAGCAAAACCCACAGATTGGTAGAAGGTAGAATGCTGAGATGGAGTATTTGATTAAACAGAAAGTATAACTTCTTGTCTCTGGTCTCTGAGAATGATTAACAACTAGAGGAGTACCAAGAACACCAGCATGACTTCAGGAGCTCACTCACAGGCTACGGCCATTGCCCTGGACAGCCATGCCCAGCCCCTTTCTTCTCCATGAATCTTTTAAGTATGAGTGTGTGAATGTTGGAGTGGGGGGCCTCAGAGCTCATCTAGTCAGTGGCTTTCAAATCTGACAGAACATCAGGATCCTTCAGAAAGCTCATTAAAATGCAGATTCTCAGTCTCCATTTCCAGAGCCTGGGGATCTGCATTTTATGATGTCCTGAAGTGGTTCTGAGCGTTAGTCAAATTTAGGAATTATTTCGTCCCATCACTTCATTTTAAAGATGAGTAAACTGAGGCCCAGATTGGAGCAAAGGCTTGCACCAGACCCTCGCAAGAGGGCAGGAGTTAGTGTCAGGGCCGGGACTAGTACCTCCAGCTAGGGCTCCTCTAATCCATCATGAACTAATACTTGGTCCCGTTGCTTGGCTTTAGGCTGAGGGTTACACAGCGATGAAAAAGTTCAGAAAGTTCTCCTGTCCCACCCGGTGCCCTGGAGCGCCCCCAGGAAACCTGTTGCTTAAGTCTGGAATATATACACAGGTGCACCCAGGGCAAGAATTATACCAATAATAGCGGCTAACATGTACTGTGTGCTGGGCATTGCTCTAAGCACTTTACATGGAGAACTCTTTTAAACCTTTCAACAATCTGTGAGGTGAATATTCTCCTGCTTTTACGTAAGAGGAAGTGGAGGCCCAGGGAAGCTACAGGGGCAAGGAGCTGCTTTCACCATGTCATGTCCAGGTGATTGTTTTCCTCTCCTTGGGGGTACTCTGAGCCCCGGCTTCCTTTATTCTGCTCATAGAGAGCTGGCTTCTTCACTTCCACACTGCCTCCTTCTCCAGCCTAGGGCACCATTCAGAACTGAGCCAGGGGAAGGCAGGGGAGGCTTGGCTGCAGTATCTCCCTGGCGCCAAGCTCCACTGTGGACCTCCCTGTACTGAGGGGCCACAGCATTTGCTGGTGACCTGGAGCCAGGCAGGCAGCAGGGAGAGGCTGCTTCTCTGGCTAGCCTTCTGTTGCTGTTGGAGGGATGGCATTTTCAGGGAATTCATTCTTTGCTGGGAGTGGGTGGGTGAGGGCACAGTCTAGGGGGTGCAGAGATGTGTGGTGTCTTAAACATACTTTGTTGCTGCTGAGCTGCCTGTTATATTGCTGTTGAAACTTTGTCTAATTTTCTTACTCAAGGCCCTGTGTTAGGACTCACAGTTCTTTTTCAGCATAGTGAACAAATCTGATCTCTCCTAGAGGTCTTGGCCAGAAGTTCTCTTAGCTGTGTTTTTATTTTCTCAGTGGCTGCTAGGAAGCTCGGGGTTCTATTTGTTGCTTAAGTGAACCCTCCATCTGATTTTTGAGTTTGTGATGAAATTAACTTCCTCCCTTCAGTTTTTCCTCCCATTTTAATGGTTATTGATATCTGGATTAATTTTAATTTGCCATGTTTCTAACTATAATATATGGGAGGGCCAGTTTCACCATCCTCTGCTAATTGACATTTTTCATAGGTTATTTTTGGTTGCTATTTAAATTCTTATGTCTTTGTTGAGCATTTTTCCATGTTAAGTCATTTCCTTCTATAAACTTTTTTCTCCTATATTTTCTCCTATAAACTTCTATAAACTCCTGTCCTGATTAATCTAGGTGATATTAATGATTCATTTCTTGATCTATATGAATTTTCAAGTGTTAAAATTATTTACCCTTGGGTTGTAGAATTTTTTTTTAAATTGCCTGTTAGTGTAGGCTTTTATTTTATTTTATTTTTAAAAGATTTTATTTATTTATTTGACAAAGAGTGAGAGACCACAGGCAGGGGGAGTGACAGAAGGAGAGGGAGAAGCAGGCTCTCCACTGAACAGGGAGCCCAATGTAGGGCTTGATCCCAAGACCCTGGGATTATGACCTGAGCAGAAGGCAGACGCTTAACTGACTGAGACACCCAGGTACCTTGTGCTTTTATTTTAAGCTGCCTCGAATAGTTTACCAGAAATAAGCAGGGCAGAAAATGAATGATTGAATTAAATTTCTTATTTATGTACTCAATGAGTATTTATGGAGTAGTCTTTCTGACCATCCACTTTATCTGCAGTTTGGTTCCTTTATTCTTTTCTTTTTTGTTCATTAGCAGTGAATTTTAATTACAACTAATAGTTGGGATGAAGGACAGACTAGAATAGTGTTTAAAACCAACTTCTGGAAAAAAAAAATCACAATTATACGAGGAAAATAAAACAGGCGAGCAAAAGTCCAAAAAAGTGCAGCTTGGATTATCACACTTGGATGATGCAGCTTGGTCTCTATGGTAAGAACAATAGCTGGCATCTAGCAAGTGCTTATTATGTGCTAGACACTGTTCTTTACATGTATTAACTTATTTCACAACAGTGTTACCAAGAAGTTACTATTATCATCCCCATTTTAACAGACAGGAAAACTGAGGCCCAGGTTAGTAGCTAAAGAACTTGCTGTGCTGACACAGAAACTGGACAGTAGAGCCGGGATGCAGACTCCAAGCCTGTACACCAGTGGTTCTTTTTTTTTTTTTTTTTTTTTTTTAAGATTTTATTTATTTATTCGACAGAGAGAGATCACAAGTAGGCAGAGAGGAAGGCAGAGAAAGAGGAGGAAGCAAGCTCCCTGCTGAGCAGAGAGCCCGATGCGGGACTCGATCCCAGGACCCTGAGATCATGACCTGAGCCGAAGGCAGCGGCTTAACCCACTGAGCCACCCAGGCGCCCTACACCAGTGGTTCTTAACAAGGTGCAATTTTTACCCCCAGGGGACATAGGAAATGTCTGGAGGCGTTTTTGATTGTTACCACTGGGGAGTTGCTTCTGTTATGTAGTGAGTCAAGGCCAGGGACACTGCTAAACATCCTACAGCACAAAGGACAGCTCTTCTCCCTCCCCAACAAAGGATGATCCGGCCAAACGTTCATTGTACTGAGACATACCCACAGTGCTTGGTAGACCAACCATTACCAATGGATCATCTCCTTAGTCTTCCCCAAAGCTCCTTAGCCTGGTTCTCTGTCCTTGATCTGCCCGGATAACTGAAAATGGGATGGGCTGGGTGACCGTAGCCATAGTGGCACAGTCCGCTGGAGGGAGCGTAGGCATTCCAGGGGGCACACTCTGGTGCTTGGGTTCCCCAAAGAGTATAAAACTCATGGGACAGATTTCTGAAGGCAGGAAGCAAAACCCAGAAAGCCTTCCTGTCCATTGTTATTGCAGGTCCAGTGAGGGGCAGGGGCTGTAGGAGAGCTGCTGCCTTGTTAGGGAGCAGTGCCCCATCCCATGACGAGGACCGGCCAGAAAGCCTGAGGTTACTGAAGCCCCAGACGGAGCGCTCTCTGTGCCCCTGCACACCTGTTCCTCCCTCCCTCTGCCTGTGGCTTCCTTTCTCCCAGGTTCCCAGACACTGACTCTGCATCCACCTGGTCCAGATGTCTGTGAGCCGGTTCTTCTTATCCCCCCATCTTATCTAGATACTGATGCTCCCTAGGGAGGGATGAGTCCTGTTTCCATTGTAGCCTTGCACCTAACCTACTGCAGGCCCCTCAAACAGAAATCTCAGTTGCAGCCTTCTAGAGCATGCTGCTGGAAGAAAGCTCCTTTCTGGCAGCGAGGGCATCTCCTTTGGAAGGTTGTGCTCTTGTGGAAAGAACACCGCCCAAGGAACTGGCAGGCCTAGGCTGGTGGTTTGTGTACTCAGGAGCCCTGCGTGGGGCTCACTGCAGGCCTGAGTTACATTCGTCTCCTCCGTGGTGCCTGGCACGGGGCTCTGCACGGGGCTGCTCGTCAGTAGTTATTTGTTGGATGGAATAGGAGCATCCCTGCTCTGCTCTGCTCTCCTGTCTGGACAGATCAAAACCACCTCCACAGATGGACTCAGGTGGTGGCTGCGGCCTGCTCCAGGGAAAGGGAAGCAGATACTTGTCGATCATGTGGGGTACATGGCTGATGGGTTTACCGGTGTCCTCCTGCCTGCAGAGCAGGTGTCCTGACACAGCAGTGAGCCCTGTCCCCTGTCTGTGGGCTTGACTCAGCCTACCCCATTCCACCTCCCCAGGCTAGAGGACCTCTGGGGCAAGGGGCTGTTCGTGAATTACACTCAGACTTCTCAGGGGCCTGCCCTGTGCCAAATACTGTGCTGAGTGTGGCAGACACAGCAATTAATGAGAAAGACATGGTCCCTGACTAGCAGGAAGAGAGATTTTGCACTAGCAGCTACGAGTGGGATGTGTAGTGGAGGAAGTGCGGGAGATTGTTACTGTTTGTTGCTGATACGTAGAAATACTAGATATTCAGTGGATACAATTTTTATCTTAGAAGCCGCCCTTGTGTCCCCTTCCTCCAGGCGGATGCTGCCCACAGGCAAAGGTGGGAGTTATGGGCATTGACTGATTTCATGGAGACTCCCAAGTACATCCATCCCAAAATGTCCAGCCCCAGGGCGTATTATGAGACAGTTACAAAACTCTAGGAATTAAGAAAAGATCTCGTTTCCAATCTTGGCTCTTCCTCTTCTGGGATGTTCGTGTTTCTGAGATCATCTTCCCAGTTTGTAAGATGGGAATAACAATAACCATCCCTAGCGTGGTTGACTCCGTTTACTTACTCAGCAAGTACCTCCTAGAACTCACGGTTAGGTTACTAAACAGAGTTAGACTCGGGACAGTCCTCCTCTTGGATCAGACCAGGAAGCCCCACACCCAAAGCAACATTAGGCCACAGCAAGACCAAGTCATAAGAAGCGAGGATTAAATGTCCACATTGGTTGGTTGATGGAGGAGCAAGGTCAGAGCTTGTCCTCTCTCCAGCGGGCTAGCCTGTAGACCCGGCTTGGAGACCCTTCCATCAAGGTTCCCAAATGGGAGGAATAAGACTGGTGCCATGGGGAATGGATGCACATTTCTAAGTTTTCTATCTATTCATTGATTTTAATGTCTTTGGGGAAAATACAAGCAGCCCAGCAAACCCATGATTTTATGAACATTTTTGTTTAGAATGATGTTAGGTTTTAAAAGAAAAGGTGAATTAAAAAAAATAAGTAAATAATCATTTGGTTGGTTGGTGCGGTGACAGAGTGAAAATCATGAAGGTGAATGGATGGATCAAGAAGATGTGGTACAATCAACAGATGAATGGATCAAGATGTGGTATATATACACAATGGAATACTATGCAGCCATCAAAAGAAATGAAATCTTGCCATTTGCGACAACATGGATGGAACTAGAGTGTATCATGCTTAGCGAAATAAGTCAAGCAGGGAAAGACAACTATCATATGATCTCCCTGATATGAGGAAGTGGAGATGCAACGTGGGGGCTTAAGTGGGTAGGAGAAGAATCAATGAAACAAGATGGGATTGGGAGGGAGACAAACCATAAGTGACTCTTAATCTCACAAAACAAACTGAGGGTTGCTGGGGGGAGGGGGGTTGTGAGAAGGGGGGTGGGGTTAGGGACATTGGGGAGGGTATGTGCTTTGGTGAGTGCTGTGAAGTGTGTAAACCTGGCGATTCACAGACCTGTACCCCTGGGGATAAAAATATATGTTTATAAAAAATTAAAAATTAAAAAAAAAGAAGAAGAAGATGTGGTACACACATATATACAATGGAATACTATGAAGCCATCATAAAGATGAAATCCTGCCATTTACAACAAAGTGGATGAACTAGAGAGTATTATGCTAAGTGAAATATGTCAATCACTGATATGTGGAATTTAAGAAACAAGGCAGAGGATCATAGGGGAAGAGAGGAAAAAATGAAACAAGATGAACACAGGGAGGGAGACAAACCATCAGAGACTCTTAATCATAGGAAGCAAACAGGGTTGTTGGAGGGGAGGTGTTTGGAGGGATGGGGTAACTGGGTGATGAACACTGGGGAGGGCATGGGATGTGATGAGCACTGGGTATTAAAGAAGACTGATGAATCACAGAG
Organism: Mustela nivalis; assembly: GCF_964662115.1. Taxonomy (NCBI): domain Eukaryota; kingdom Metazoa; phylum Chordata; class Mammalia; order Carnivora; family Mustelidae; genus Mustela; species Mustela nivalis. Next base: position 102,465,490 of record NC_139029.1, on the reverse strand, counting down.
CTGTACCTCTGAAAGCAATAATACATTATATGTTAATTTTAAAAAATTTTAAAAATCATGCTCACAAATGACAAAGGCTTGGGAAACACTGATCTAATAAAGCCTCTCTCCACCTTAGTGATGACGGAACTGAGGTCCGAAACGATGACATTTAAGGATGGCAAGAAACAGACCAGGATTACAACCGGATCTTTGGGATGTCCAGGTGGAGTTCCTCTGAGCAGCCCGGTCTACCCGCCTTTGCTGGGCTAACCTCCACTAGAAGATGCTTCGATTAGGTTTCTTTTCTTTTTAAAGAAAAGTTTTATTGAGATGTAACTCACGTACCATAAAATTCAACCCTTCGAAAGTGGATCATTTAGTGGGTTTTAGTAGATTCGCAGAGTTGTGTGACCAATAGCACATTTCAGAATAGTTCCTTGCCACCTTGAGAATCTGGGCAGCCACTGAGTAGCCACGGGTCCAAGAAAAATGACGAGGCTCCTAGAGCCAGCCCGAACCCAACTGGCCACTGGAGCCAAATGCGAGAGAGCCACAGCTGAGCCACAGACCCGAGAGTGAAAAGACTCTGTGTGTAAGTGTACAAGTGCCTTTGGAGTCAAATGGGCCTGGTTTGAATTCCAGCCTATGAATTCTATCATCTTGTTATTTGATGTCTCCATGGCTGTTTCCACGACTGTGAAGTGGGGGCGACCCCTACCTTTAGAGTTGCTTGAGGGTAAAGGTGGTCGGCCACAGAGCATCTCACACAGCAGGGCTCGGCGATGTTGTGGGCTGCCCTCAAAACGGTTAGTGCCCCTTTCTCACATAATCTCAGTTTCTACTTAGGTTTCCCGTATGTCCCCCGTGCTTCCTGGAAAGCTGGCCGCATCCTGAACTTCAGAGCTGGTCTTGACTGGCGTAAGGGAAATCCCAACTCTCTTGCCGCCCACTGGCTCAGGAACTCAGGTGTATACCGGTCAGCAGAGGGCACAGGTCCAGCCCCGGCCATGTGCCCAGGAACGGGGGTGTGCCTCCATCAGGTTCTTAGCTGCAACAACAGAAGCCGAGTCTGGGTGATTCAGCACTTTCAATGTTTATAGAAAGGACAATGGGTGGCTTGCCAGATCATAGGGAGAGCTGGCCCAAACCATTCCACGGGTCAGAGCTGACAAGAAAATGGCCCCAGTCACCATGATCTGGATGCCCATGCTACAGACTGCCTTCCAGTTGCTTCTGTGCTTTGACTTTACTCTGCACCACTAATACCTCCACCGTGTGTGTGTGTGTGTGTGTGTGTGTGTGTGTGTGTGTGCGTGCACACGTGCACGTGTGTGGCAGGCCAGCACGCAGGGAGGAGTAGAGGGGAGGGCTAGGAGCATGTCTCCATGCTTTTCTTCTTGCATCACTCACTCTTGAGTAAAAGACCCATGTCTGTGTCAGGAGAGCAAAGTCTGGCCCCTACTTTGGGGAGGTGGGACTTATACTTACAAACTTGTCCTAACAAAGCTAAGAGCGAAATCTGGCTTCTACCTCAGAGAGGTGGAACTTATAATTTTGAACTTGCCCTAACAAAGGATGAGTGTTCAAAAGAGCCCGAGTGACCACAGGTATGACAGATGTCTACCACAAGATTTGTTCCAGTTTGAGAACATGAGGCACAAGGGCATTGTTTGTTGGGACTTCTTATAAAGAATCGTCCTTATTTATAAAAGGGACACAAGAAGAGAATCTCTTTTCTCTGCACACTGTGACGTGTTGATGTGGCGTCTGGAGTACAATAAGTCACTCCGGCATGAGGGAAGCCAGCCTGGAAATGAAGCCAACACACAGAGGAGGGGGAAAGCAAGAGGGGAGCGGAGAAAGAGTGCAGAGCTGCTGTCTTGCTGAGCCTGAAGCCATCCAACCTCTAGGTTTCCAGTTACCTGAGCAGGTGTGACTTGGATTTTCTGTTGCTGGCAGCCCAGTGCATCCTAACTGATACATTAGCGAGGACTCACAAAGAACTACTAGTGACAGTGGGAGGGAGGCAAGGCCATTGGGGGGAGACCTGGGTCCTAGCCCCATTTCTGCCTCGTGCCTCCCAGCCGAAGTGTGAACCCCTGAACCACAGTTTCGCTGTTTTCACAGCATTGTTGGGGAGTGGAATGAAGGGTGGAAGAGAACTGTGTAGACCAAAGCGCAGAGGATTCTCCCTTCCCCGGGGGGCTCTTGTAATCAAACAAGACAGGGGCAAAAACAGGGTAATACATGAACAAACAAACAGCTGCTTTCTCAAAGGCTTGAACATTCCAGGTTCCCATTTGGCCCAAGTTTTCATGTGTTCTCTATACTTGGCAGCTGGGTGGGAGGTAGTGGGAGGTAGGAAGGAGACAGAAATGCTTTGAAGTAGAATTAGGTCAAAGCTGATCATTAAACAGTGTGTAGATCTGGGGGAGTTTGCTTTTCCTTTTCTCTGTGTTCTGAAAGGAGCACGGGGGAGACTGTAGGCTCTCCTTCAGGAGGAGAGGGAAGGAGGATGCCAGATGTGCCAGATGTTTTCCCTTTCTTCTGTCTTCTAGTATCCTCACAGTAGGTGGGGCATGGGCCTCGTTTCTGAGACAGGGAAGTGGTTCCAAGCAGTGGAGTCACCTGCTCTGGCTATGAACTTGAACTTGGTGTCCTGAGATTCCAGACCCCATGCTTCTTCAGTACACCCACCAGCTCCCTGGGAAACACAAAAACATACTCCATTTGGTATTGGAGCTCCAGAGGTTAAAGAGAAGCCTACCAGGAGGGCTGAGGGAAGGTATTGTCTCCTTGGGTCAACTTCAAATGTTCTCTTTCCCCCCAGCGAGGCAACTGTGCTCTCAGAAGAACTTGGTCATATTTGTAAATACCAAGGATATCTTGGAAAGACACTCAAGAACTGGTCATAGTGGGTGATCTCAGTGTGGCAGCAAAGGGAGCCTGGTCACTGGGGAGAGGAAGACACTGTTGGCCTTTTCGTTGGTAAACATCGTAGTATGTGTGTGTGTTACCTACTCAGAAAGTAAATAAACGAAACAGTTTTGGCATTTAGATCTTGGGTCCGCTGCTTCCCAACAACGACCTGGGCTAGCCACTCTTTAATGTTTCCTCACCTGTGAAATGAGGATAAAAATGTCTGCCTCTCAGATCTACTCAGAAGGTTAGATCACATCATGCAAATAAAAGAGCTTTACATTTAGTAAATGCTCAATAAACAGGAGGTATCTCTCCAGACTGCAAAGCTCTAGCTGTATGAAAACGGCTTTTTTTATTGTTGTTGTTCAGGGCACTTATACAAATAATTTTGGCGTATTTCATTTTATTTATTTTTTAAAGATGGCTGTTGAGAGAGAGAGAGCGAGAGAGCGAGAGAGTGCACAAGCAAGGGGGGAGAGGCAAAGGGAAATGGAGAAGCAGGCTCCCTGCTGAGCATGACTTGGGGCTTGATCATGACCTGAGTCAAAGACAGACGATTGACTGAGCCACCCAGGCACCTCTAATTCGGGGATATTTTAATTTTCAATCTGGACTACCTCCTGGGCTTGAAATCAGGTAGTGAGTCCACCCTATGTTAGAGGAAAGAACTCAAGTGTGGAGTCACACAGATCTGACTTTGCAACCCAAGGCTGCATCACCCTGAGCAAGGCACTCAATGTCCTAGTCAGCCCCTCATCGGCTGATTGGATCCTTTTGGGTGGTCTTTGTTCCTTGTCTGATGCCCACCTCCCAAAGCAGATCTAATTCCATCTAGAAATCTTTTTTTTGGGGGGGGGTGGGGAAGAAGATACAGATCCCACACCACACCATAGAAATTAAATCAAATTCTCCATTAGGCATCTCCCAAATTCCTCTTCCCTGCCAATCATCTTTTCTCTCTTTCCTTTGATTCACCTCTAGGACTTTTTAAAAACCCCTTTTGTTGTCCAGAGCAGTTCATGCCTGCCCCTCAGCAGGGGTGCCCCACTAGGCAAAATAAAGATCAAGCCCAAGCTCTTCTCCTTGACTGTGTCTGTCTGCAGGTGGACAGGACGGCCTCAGTCCTCCTGCCACAGGGAATGGGGGACGATCATGCTCACCTGGCAAGCCCGTTGTGAGGATGGGCAGAGCTGGAACTCAGGTCCAAGTTTTGTGACCTCAAGTTCAATAGCCCTTCCCACAGCTCTCTTAAGCCAACAGAATTTTGTAGAATCTTGGTTGCTGGATCTGTCGTCGTTATTACATTCAGTTACTCAGGACTGTGATAGTAAGAATTCAATTTCCAGAGTACGTGTTGGGATCGTACAAAGTCACGCCAAAGTCTCACTCTCTGTGTATATGTGACGCCATGCAGGGAAACTTGAATTTGGCGTGATGCCCCCTGAGGCCAAGTGGCATCCTCCATCATCAAAAAGCCGTCTTATTATGTACTCTGACTTCCACTCAGGCAAGAATGTGGACTGAGATGTTTCAAATTCATCTGCAAGCTGTAAGATATGAGGAGATTTTCTTTTTAGCCTGATGTCCCACTTCCTAAGCCTTCCAGCAAGTTGGGTCTTCACTGTAGCTAACGTCCCAGGCAGGGAAGTGAGCCCATCAGTGGGGTTTGCAGGCAAAGCCGTGGAGGCTGTTAGCAGTAGGGCCTGGATTGAGTGTGTATTAGTTTCCCAGGGCTGCTGGAGCACAGTACCACACACGTGGTGCTTTAAGACTAGCATAACATCATAAAAGAATGATTAAAGACAAACAAACACCAAAACAACAACTCACATTTATCATCTCGTTTCTAGAGGCTGGAAGTAAAAAAATCAAGGCACTGGCAGGGCCATGCTCTCTCTGAAGGCTCTTCAGAGGGAAGAGCCTTGCCTCTTCCTAGTTGCTGGTATTGCCAGCAATCCTTGGTGTGTCCTTGGCTGGTAGATATACCACTCCAGTCTCCATGACATCACATGGTCGTCTCCCTGCGTATCTCTTTATCACTGTTCTCTCTTCTTATGAGGACACCAACTGTTGGATCAGGCCCACCCAATCCAGGATGGCCTCACTTTAACTAATCACACCTGCAAAGATTCTATTTCCAAATAAGGTCACAGTCCCCCTGGTCCTGGGGATTAGGACTTCAACTTACTGTTTTGGGAAACACAACTCAACCCGCGACAGAGTGCTCTTCTTCTCTTCCAAGTTTGCTGGCAAAGGTGTCTGCAGAAATGATTCTATAGCTAGGACCTAACTAACAGTGATTGAAGGAAGGGGGGGGGGATGGGAAGGTGAAGTTGTGGGGACCAACTTCCACATTGTCAAAAATGGGGCAGTGGAGCCCTTAAGTGCCAGCTCAGTCCTTAATAGCCTCCCCCATTCCTGGTGAAGGCGGGTTTTCAAAACTAGCATCTGAAGAGCTAGTCTGACCCTGACCCTGACCCGTAACTTTGAAATTAATGCTGGCAAATTGGCCTGTTCATCATTTATAATGCTTCACACGATGGTTAACACCCCCTTCAAACGTGGATGTGCGTGTAATTCATTCCCGTTTTTAAGAGTGATCTCCCAGAGTCCTGCTCGGATTTATTGTCAAATAACAGTTCTGAAAAATTGCGCCCGATGCTGACTCAGGCCTGGCAGGGAGAGTTGTCACAGGCGTTGAGTTTTGCCATCAGTTTGTGACTTCCTGGGGAGAGACATCAGGGGTGGAAGCCCACAAGCCTGATTGCCCTTCTGGATTAATATTTGATAGGATGATCGCCCCCTCCCAGGCTGCCAGCCCAGATCATTGCCAAAAACCAAGGCTCAGCCTTGCTGGGCACAGGGGCTGTGAGGAAGACTTGGCAAAATTGTAATTAACTGAAGATAAACATACACAGGGAGCGTGAGACCATTAGCTGGCCTCACCACCCAGAGAGAAAAGGCCTCGCTAATTGCACGTCACAGCAGGTGAAGTGACCTGCAGACCAGCAGCGTCCATTTGCTTGCAAATTACAAAACATATTTTCAAAATAAATATGCGTGGGGTCTCCCGTTTGTCATGTTCTTTCTCCTGAAAAGCAGGAAAGCTGGGAAGTTAATGAGCAACCATTTTTAATATTCTTATTGCCCAGGAAAGCTGAACCACCCGAGTGTGAGTCTGGCAAAACAGGGCTGGAATCGCCCTTTCTCTGGAGGAGAGGGAAGTTGTCCAGGAAGCCAAACAAAGGTAGTCAGAGGTTGAGGACCATTCCTGAGGAGAAGTAGGAATAATATAGTGACCCAGAGCTGGATCAACTGAATCCAGAAGTGGGTGAAAACTCAGGTGGGGCAGATGTACACTGTTCGCTCCGGGTCAAGGAGTCAGCAATTCTCTAGCCTTGGTTTGGACTATGAGATGGCAAGGTGGCAGGGCTGGCACTTATGTTTACATGGCCCAGAAAGTGGGTACTTCATTCACTCATTACAACATGTATTCACCACTTACTCTTCCACGGGTGCTAGCCATGTGGGTCTGGACACGCAGCAGTGAGGAAGACTCACAGTCTCTGTTCTTATGCAGCTCTAGTCGGGGGAGGTGGATGATAAGTATGCAAGAAAAGATCAGATGGCAACTAAGTGCACAGACCTGGATGGCGAGAAGACCTGGAGGGCGTTCCAGGGAACAGCAAGTGCAAAGGCCCTGAGACAAGGATTACTTAGTCTGTTGGAGGACTGGAGAAAAGGTGACTGGTTGAAGCTCCAGTGACAAAGGAGATGAGTAGTAGAAGGAAAGAGTAGATGGGCAAGGTCAAGGAGATAGGATTTTATTTCAAGTGCAATTATTTATGTGAAACCTGTCATTCCTGTTCCTGCTAGATTACAAGCTCTAAGAGGGCAGAGTCTATATCTGTCTTGCTCACTCAGTACGTAGGGGGTGTTCCAGGACATGTGCTGTCTGCCTTGTCATTATTTAGTATTTAGTACAACATTTAACACAATATAATTTTGTACAAGTATTTAATATAATATTTAGTATTATAGGTACAAGTATATAAGATTTCTCCCTACAGATAAGTCACAAGCCACTTAATGGCTCAAGCAGGGACCCCTCTTCTTCTGACCCTTCTATTGTGTGCTGGTTCAGCCTCCAATGACCCTTGCCCTCTTGCGTATCTCCTTTTACACTGAATCTGAACTTGTCCCAGGTGACCAGGAAAATAAGGGAGAAGGCCTAGTGTATGACCCTCAAGGTAGGCCATGAAAGTCATCGGGGTTTCCTGACTCTGGGGGAGGGGGGCCACCTTCCACACCATGCGACACTCAAGCAGCACTTTGGAGAGGCCTACCTAGAAAGGAACTGAGTCCCCCATCAAGAGCCAGCAACAACTTGCCAGTTGGGTGAGGGGAGCCACCTTGGAAGTGGGTCCTCCTGCACCAGGAGGGGCATATGACTGTAACTGTCCCTGCTCCAGACTCATCCAGCCGAGTCCTCCTCTGATTCCTGACCAACAGATGCCGGGAGAGGAAACAAAAAATTGGTTGTTTTTTTTTTTTAAGCCACTGATATGTTAGGCAGTAACAGATAACCAGAACGCCTAGCAGAAGGTCATGCATGTGGTATGGTTGGAAGCACAACCATGAGGAAGCCCTCAAAGGGAGCCCTGCCTTGTGGAACAAAGGGTGAGGGACGCCTGAGGCAAGGGGTGGGCCCATGCGCTACCTTGAGGGCAGCGGAGAGCAGGTGGTCAGAAGAGACCATTGATGAGATGACTGAGGACTAAATGTGGAGGACAGAGTCTGGCAGTTCTCTCCTGGGAAGGAGCCAGGAGTCAGGGGATTCAGCCAAAATATCAGCCAAAATCTAGAACTTGTGTAACTTCCCCAACTTGGCTGTTTGGGTGACACTGGTCAGTTTTACAGAGTGAAATGCTCTTGAATGTTTGGTTGGGGTGACAAACAACGAGGAGTCAGGAAGAGACAGTGCCCCACTCAAAGCTACTTTGGTGGTTTACCACGGAGGAGGTGAGCCAGGTGTGGAGGGAATCACGTCAGGACCGAGAGCCTGGCAGGGCCTTTGGCAGGGCCTTGGGGCCTAAGAGTCAAAAGCCCATTGCATCTGGATGATTCAGGGAGTGAGACCATGTTGGTTACTTGCTGGGGCTTGGGGCTCAGCCGTCCTCTGGGAGGCTGAGGGCTTTGCCCTCTTCCCGGCACTACCCGCCTTTGTCAGAGCCGGCCTCTCACAGGTGAAAATGTTCAGTCATCTCGGTTCGAGGTGTGAGGCGCATGCCCAGCAAATTATCCTCAAACAACCCCCTCCTGACACATTTGTTTGGCTACTTATTTCTGTAATTAATTGATATGGTTCAACTGAGGTCTGTTGAATTCTTGTTTCAAAATAAATTTGATCTGGAACTCCCAGGAAGCCATCTGGTACATGTCGTGCTGTTGCAGTTGGGGCAGGAACGAGAGAGGATGCCGGGCCCTGCCTTCCCTTGGCCGGCCCTTGCCCCACTCACTGTCCCTGCGGCCCTTCCCAGCAGCCCTCACATTCTGAAGATCATAGCTTGAAAACCACTGATGGAGAATGTTCTGGAGTCTGCCACATTGTATTATAATAATCTGTCATTTGGGATTGTTGGCGCTGCTGTTTTCCTCCACGACTGCAAGTGACTAGATTAATTTTCCTTAGATACAGTCTCATCTCGCTCTTCCTGTGCTCACCATCCCCCACAAGATGCTGCTTCTCAGAAGTTAAAGTCAAAGCGTCTTTCCCAGAATCATCTCTGCTCCCCGGACATGGACACGAGGCCTCCTCTCCAGTCAACTTTCTCCTTACTGCCCCCGGGGGTCCCCGCCCCTTCCAGGCCCGCGTTTGCATCTCCTCTACCTGGAGCACCGTCTCTTCCTCCCATCCACTAGGCACACTTAGACCGCACTCCCTGTGAGGCAACTCCCCACCCAAGGGACTTCTCCTCCTCGGTCTTCCATTAGCAAACTCTGCCTGGACCAGTCACTGACTCTTAAAATTCCCATGGGTCAAAAGTCACAAACACATGAGGGTTGCCAGGGACGGGAGAGATGGTCTAGTTCAAGGCCTTATTTCAGAGGAGCTAGAAGCCTGAGGATTGACGTAACTTGCTCAAGATCCACCCACCTCGAGGCCAGATCTCCAGAAACCCCAGGCTGGGTTTCATATTATGGTTTCTCCTTGAAGACAGAGACTGTGTTTTACAGTCCTTTGAATTCCCGCCACACAGTAGACATTCAGTCAGTGTTTGTGGAGTCACTGGTTGGCTGGTGTTGAGGACTGCTCTTCACTTTTGAGGTTAATCCAGAAGCCAGAACGGAGATGAAGGCCCAGAGGGAGCAGCTCTGGAAGAGAACGTTTGTTACCCAGAATACAGGTGCCGGGGACTGGCTCCCCCCAGATCCTGCCTCTGGATGGCATTCGGAAAAGAAGGGTCAAGAAACATCCCTCTATCTCGAACCTGTGTTTCTCTGAATGTTAACCTTGTGGTCTACAAAATTGGGTTCATATGAGGATTGGGGAAATGGACTCACAGCACTTGGTAGATGTAGACATTCCATCAGTGGTTGTTTTTCTTTTCTTTCTTTCTTTTTTTTTTTTTTAAAGAAAATAAATATATATATGTATATATATAATGATTTCTTTATTTATTTGAGAGATAGAGTGTGTATGCCCAGGGGAGGGGCAGAGGAGAGGGAGAGAGGAAGCAGACTCCCAGAGAAGGGAGGAGCCAACGTGGGGCTCCATCTCACGGCCCCAGATCATGACCTGAGCAGAAACGGAGAGTCTGACGCTCACCCGGCTGAGCCACCCAGAGGCCCATATCATTCTTATCTCTTCCATTTTATTGTGTAGATTTTCAAACACAGAACAAAGAAGAAAGAATTGCACAGGGAACAGCTGTCTACTAACCACCGAAATTCCATCATTAACATCGAACACTGCTTTTCCACATACCCATCCGTCTCTCTATCCCTCTATCCATCCGTGAGTATATTTTAAGTGATGCATTTCAAAGTAAATTGCAGACATCAGAACACTTTCTCTTGAATACTTCAGCGTGCATATCATTAACTAGGGTTCGATATTTGTTTAGTTTTTCATCTGATGTAAAATTTAGTTATAATGAAATGCATGAATCTTAAGTGTACATTTACTGAGTTTTAACAAATGCAAACACCTGTGTAATCCAAACCCCCATCGGGACAGACAGAGCATCTCCATCACCACAGAAAGTTCTCCCGAACCCCTTCCTTATTCATCCCTCCCCCACTCCTAGGGGCAACCGTCGTTTGGGTTTTTGCCCTTGGCCTAGATCATCTATTACAGAAAGTTGTATACATGGAATCAGATAGTATGAATTCTCTGCAGGGCTCCCTTCCTTCAGCGTGTTTTTGAAGCTTATCCATGATGTGAGATTAATGGTCCCTCTTTTTTACTGCTGGGCAGGATTCCATTGGATGAACACACCCTCGTTTGTTGATCCATTATCCTGCAACTCATTTTTAATAAACTCTAGTTGTCTCCCTTCTTTCCTTACAGTAGCTCATCATCAATGACACCAACCACTGCAAAACTCGACCTGAAGGAATCCGGCAGGTCTGAGAGAGGAAGGCCCTGAGCCGGTGGGAGAAGGTGCTTCTCACCTCAGTCGGCTCTTTCCTGGCTGAATCAGTGCGTAGAGACAACATCATGTCGATGGAAGAATCGATTTTAGTTTCCTCCTGGGAGATCTCTCACCCTGTCTTATTCTTATTCAATGCATTCTTCCTAGCTTCCTCCACCATGAAATGACTTGAAGCCAATTAAGAGCCTTCTGCTTCCTCATCAGTGATATTTATGACTATGGAAATATTTATGATGCATGGAGAGGGCCTGGGTCAAAGAGGAGACTGGGCTTTGCTGTCCTTGTAAATGGGATTTGTCTCTTGCTTGTTTTTGCCAGGGTTGTAACAAGGAAGAGTGCCTGCCTGTCATCTAGGTTAGGGTTTCTTCCCCTCTCCCCATCATGTAAACTTTGTGTTCAGACTGTGGATTAATCTGTGAGAAACGCTTTTTTATTACTGAACTCTATGCTTGGAATGCAAGAGGCATTTTGGTTTTCTGGACACTTTGGTAATGTTACCTCCTTTTTCTGAGATGCCCTCACATGACCTATCCAAGCTAGAGCAATCAGGTATGAAGAAAAGGTATTTTAAAGCCAGTGACAGAAATTCTGCATTCTGTGCGAGGCTTAGGAGCTGCTAGGATCCACCAAAAATGTTTCTGCCTAAATAAGAAATGGTCAGTTACTTCATGTTTTTCGTAAAATTACCAGGAAAGCAACTCATTCCCGTTAAAATACCCATTTTTCAAAATAATCCTTCCGACATGCCTTCATTTTTATCTTCCAGGAACGCCCTTTTCCTTCCCAAGGCCAAGGCCCCCATGCTCTCTCGGTCCCAAGTTCTCCCTCCCAGACCTGAGGGCTCCATCTGCTAACACTCCACTTCCACCTCTGCTGACAAGCACTGTTTCCATCTCTTCTATACTATTCAGAAAGAGTTATGAAAATAAATATACGTATCGATTCCACATTTACATAAACGGACATGTTGGTGGAATGCCTCGTATGTGCCCAGCTGTCCTTTCATGTGGCGTCCTCCCTTCCCTTCGGTTCTGGAAATCATTTTTTTTCTTTTTAAGATTTTTATTTATTTGACAGACAGATCACAAGTAGGCAGAGAGGCAGGCAGAGAGAGAGGAGGAAGCAGGCTCCCTGCTGAGACCTGAGGCTGGATGCCAGGACCCTGGGATCATGACCTGAGCTGAAGGCAGAGGCTTTAACCACTGAGCCACGCAGGTGCCCCTGGTTCTGGAATTCTTGAAAACTGCCTTCTCTGCTTTAGTTTCCTCGCTGGTCAGCCCCTATGGCATGGCCCACCCTCCCCACTGCACTGTGTGGGGTCAGAAGGCTGCCGTGGACTTCTCCTGCTTCCTCTGGTCCTGACCAGTCCCCTCTCTCGTGACTTGTGACTCTGCAACATTTCCATCACCTCCCACAACCTCTTTCCTTTGCTGACTTTATTTTTTTCCTGCACACCCTTGGTCATTCCTCCAAGTGGTGCCTTTGGGCCAACAGCATGCCTTCTCCTGCCATCCTATAGGCTATCCCTGTGGGCAGCTCCAAGCTCCGTTTCGCCCTCAGCCCACAGTCCAAGTAGCTCACTGGAAGCTTACATCTGGGTCACTTTCCACCTAATTCCTGTTCATCTCCTCCCACAACAGAGGGGCCATGAAACAGGGGTTCTGCCCTCAGGGAGTTTGTATTTCAGTCAGAGAGACACGCACGCTGGTTCTAAAATGTTCTGGAACAAATCCAGAGACTTAATTAAAATTAAAGGTGGTGATGTAACAAGAGTCATATCACATGACAAAATGTTAAATGAGGGAGTGGGCTTACCAATACCATTGCCTGCTCGGCGTGAGGACAAGCTGGGAGCCCTCTTGCCCAGGCAAGGTCTTGTGGAACATGCGTCCGCACAGTCAGTAGGGAGGGGCAGAAAGGGGTGCTCATTCCAGACAAAAATAGGGGAAGACAGAACCATTCGAAGAATATTCTTTCAACCTGTGCTCAAGCACACAGGTCATGACACTTTCTCACGTTTTTTCACCTTGCTCCCCTAGGAGATTTTGGAGGTTTTTTTCGTTGTCACAATGACTGAGGAGTGCTAATAGCATTTAGTGCCTGGAAATCAGAAATGATAAATATCTTTCGATGACGAGGTTAGTCTCATGCAAAGAATTGTCCTGACTGTAGCACCAAGGTTGAAAAACATATGTGGTAATTGACTCCTCCTTGCCATCTCCATCCTCCCAAGAAATTGAAAACTGGGGTCATCCTTCCCCAACCCCACCTTGGCTTGACTTTGCCTAGTCAAACCAGTACAATACACACATTGTGAATGGAATTAGCCTTGTATCACGGTAACTAGTGCCCAAGGGCAGACTCAAAGCATGGGGCACCAGCCAGCAAGAAGGGTAAGTTCAGCTGTGTTGAGATCACTCACAATTTTGCAGGCAAATTTTGAAAAATCTAGAAAGTTTTTTTCTTTTTTAAGATTTTATTTATTTGACATAGAGAGAGATAGCAAGAAGGGGGAACACAGGAGAGGGACTGGCAGGCAGAAGGAGAAGCAGGCTACCCGCTGAGTGAGGAACCTGATTCAGGGCTTGATCCCAGCACTCTGGGATCATAACATCAGCTGAAGGCAGATGCTTAAACAACTGAGCCCAGAAACCTGGTTTTTAAAAAAATTTAGCATAAATTAATGTTTCTTGTTAGATCAGAAAATAAAATTTTATTTTGAATTTCATGTGAAGTCAGTCCCTGTAAACTTGTCAGGGGTTAGGGCTGATAAAGACATTAATTGGGCCCTGGAAGTGTCCCAGAAGAATACTACCCATGTGTGTCGGAGCAGTGGCTGGAAATAGTCGTGATGCTGAAGAGGCTGGTCTGAGGGAGGCAAAACTAGAAGGGACTGCAATGAGGAGACCTGAAGCCTAATTAATGGTGTCCTATCTTGTCTGGGGGAAGACTGTGACAGACGACGGGAGGCCAGTTGGTCGGACCGTTGGTTGGCAATAGGAATTACTGTGTTCCAAGCCCTGGGCTGGGCACTGGGATATAACATGAACATGGCGATGTCCCTGTCCTCAGGGTGGGGGAGGAGGCAACAGCAAAATGCTACGGCCATAGGTCACACGTGTGTACCCAGACAGGCATAAGGAAGCTGATTACAGGTCAGCAAGAGAACCCAGGAGACCGGGAGTCTGAGAACAACGATTGGGGAGGCTTGTCTAGGGCTCTCGGGAGGGGCAAGCAGGTATCTTGGTCACTGGTCACTTGAGGACTGTTTGCTCAGGTCTCCCCAGGGCGGGAGGAAAGCCCCAAGGAGCCTAACTCTAGTCTAGGGGTAACCCTGCGGCGGCCCCGAGCGAACGGGTGCAGGAAAGTCCTGGTTGGCTGCTAGGAGAGGGCTGATGGGCGTGGTCTTTGCCTCATTGGCTGTCGGGCTCGAGGGGGCGTGGCCTGACGTAAATGCACGAGGTGGTGTTCCCTGAACCGCATCCTGGTGTCCGAGGGCAGCGGAGGCCCCGCAGGAAACAGATGACGCCTTCATGAGAATAACCAAAGAAGAGGAAGAGACAGAGGTGTGGGTGAGGAGCGGGGGAACCACGGGGTTGTTGGGGTGATTCCGCTCCTGGTCAGCCCTAAGCGAACGGCGGGGGAGTGGACAGGAAACCAGGAAGAGGAATCGTGTAGAAAAAGGTAGAGATGAAAAGGTTGCTGTGAGAGACGCTGGGGCGTCCGCACAAGGAGGCAGTGGGGAATACTGTGACCTTACTTCCTTGCTCTCTGGTCTTCTCTCGGCTCCCGCTTGGCCAAACCCAGTGAGAAATGAGGGGATAGAGAGAGGGTGTGAGGGGTGAACAGAAGTATGCACCAGAGAGTGACCCGTGGCCAAGGACGCAGGCAATCCTCTTTCTGGAAAGATTCCATCCCTTGTAAATAAGTACCCTGTGCCTGTGTCCCACGAGACTGGCTGGCTTCAGAAGGTCGAGGAACTGCACAGCAGCCTGGTACCAACCCCCTGATGTCATTCCTTTATCTTGCCTGCCTGACGTCATCAAATACATAATTTTCTTCTCTGCTTCTGTCCTCTTGTTCTCATCCCCACTGCCTCTTCCTCTGGCCCCACCTTCTCATGACTGTATTTCTCTAACAGCTTCTGGACTGGTCTTCCTGCCTGGCTGCCTAATGCAGTCCTCTCTGTCCTGCAACCAGTCTTTCCAACATGCTGATCTGAACACGTCATTGCCTTTCCTAAAGCCACGTGACCATAGCAGCCAACAGGAAGTGCATGCTGATCTGAACACGTCATTGCCTTTCCTAAAGCCACGTGACCATAGCAGCCAACAGGAAGTGCATGCTGATCTGAACACGTCATTGCCTTTCCTAAAGCCACGTGACCATAGCAGCCAACAGGAAGTGCATGCTGATCTGAACACGTTATTGCCTTTCCTAAAGCCACGTGACCATAGCAGCCAACAGGAAGTGCAAACATCTTAACATGGCTTGTGAGGATTTTCATGGTCTGGCCTCATTTCTTGCCAGTTCTACCCCAGCTCTCGTCCCTTTCTACTTTCAACCTCCCCTCAGCCAAAGCTTTCTCTCCAAATTATGTGCACGGTGATACAGAACTACTTTCTGATCTCTCTCTGACCCCAGGGCATGGCACATGCTTCTTTTTTTCCTAAAAGTTAGGAAGTCAATTTCTTTTAAAGGTTTTGTTTATTTATTTGAGAGAGAGAGAGAGAGAGAGAGAGAGGGCACAGGCAGGGGGAGCAGGAGAGGGAGAAGCAGAGTCCCCTGCAGGGACCCCCATGTGGGGGGCTCGATCCCAGGATCCTAGGATCATGACCACAGTGGAAGGCAGACACCCAACCAACTCAGCCATCTGGGTGCCCCAGAAAGTCAATTTTGACCTAACTTTTTCTTATTCCTCATATGTTCCTATAATACCCTAGCCCTGCCTAAACCATAATATTTATTTTTAAAATTCAATAGATGTTTACCAAATACCTGTAATGCATCAAGCTCTTACCACCTCAGGGCCTTCACTTACGATGTTCTTTCTGCTTGAAATATATTTTAATTCTTCATCTGACTAACTCTTACCCCTTGAGCCTCAGCTGAAATGTTATTTCCTATAAGAAGTTGTCCCCTTATGCTTGGGTGTCTGAGTTGGTTAAGCGTTTACCTTTGGCTTAGGTCATGATCTCAGGGTTCTGGGGTAGAGCCCCGCCTTGGTCTCCCTGCTCTGCAGGGAATCTGCTTCTCCCTCTTCCAATGCCACCTCCCTGCCCCTGTGCATGCTTGTGCTCTCTGTCAAACAAACAAATAAAATCTTTAAAAAAAAAAGTTCTTCCCTCTTATTCTCCTGAACAGCATCCTATGCGATTTGGTTTATCTGATGTTTGTGTCCCTTTCTCCATGTGCGAAGGGGCCCGATCTCCTTCACAGGGCACCCCTGTGTGCCCATACCTAGCTTAGAGACTGGCATGCAGTGAGCTCTGATCACATACGTGATGAGGCGAGGAAAGCAATAGTGTTCTCCCATTAGACCATGGCAAAGAAAAAGGGACTGCAAAGTAAATTTTACTCTCTAAGTAAAATACAAAGTTATAAAAACAAAATTCAGCATGAAAGTGGATCTTTATTAGATTGTGAAAAGAAATGACAACAAATTGTAAGACTTGTAAAGCTGAAAAAACCAAAAGTATCACAGAATACAGAAAAATAATACAATGCATTTGTTATTTTTTTTTTAAGATTTTATTTAGTTTGGAGACCATGTACATTTCAGCAGGGAAGGGGAGAGGGAAAGGGAGAGAATCTCAAGCAGACTCTGCACAGAGCATGCAGTCTGTTACAGGACTCTATCCCATGACTCTGAGATCATGACCTGAGCCAAAACAAGAGTCAGGTACTCAACTGACTGAGCCACCCAGGCGTCCCTTTTTATTATTATTATTATTATTATTATTATTATTATTTTAAAGATTTTATTTATTTATTTGACAGAGAGAAAGAGATCACAAATAGGCAGAGAGGCAGGCAGAGAGAGGGGGAAGCAGACTCCCTGCTAAGCAGAGAGCCCAATGTGGGACTCGATCCCAGGACCCTGAGATCATGACCTGAGCTGAAGGCAGAGGCTTAACCCACTGAGCCACCCAGGCGCCCTTTATTGTTGTTTTTAAAGATTTTATTATTCTCAGTAATCTCAACACCCAGCGTGGGGCTCGAACTCACAACCCCAAGACCAAGCGTTGCATGCTCCACCGACTGAGGCAGCCAGGTGCTCCTACCGTGTTGTTATTAATTAGCACCCTAGCACACTGCTGTAATCTTTCTTCCTCTGCATTTTTTGGCTGATTACTCTAATCTGAATACTTTTCACATGACAAAAATTTTGTAACATTTTCTATGTAGAGAAAGGAAGGAATGAAGTCTTTCTTCCAGAATAACAAAAATTCTTATGTATTATTAATATTTGGGGTGCATAAAGCATGTGAGTCCACAACCAGACATACTTGCTGTTTGTAGGAAGGACTGCTATAGTTTGTACCCTACAAATACAGGAATTCTGATAAATTCCATTTGACATAATTCCCATCAGAAAAGAAAAACCAGTATAGCACAGAGTTGTATCACTGTATTATTGAATATCCCGAGTATATCTGAGGAGAGACCTGTGAGAACTGAATCTTGCACGTAGAACTGTGCACATCGGATGATTGGAAGAAACTCCCATAGACTAGCATTTGGCGCTATACAATGCAAATTGTGTTTCTCCTCCACTACCCCCATGCTTCTCAGTGCCAAGTTCCATAGGACACTCTCCAATCTGATACGATCTTTGGCCGTGCTCCTTAGTGACACAATGCCAAGTGAGTCGGCACCATGAGCAGTAAGGAGGATTCCTGGAAGCCATTTCCACACTGAGAGGACGAACCTAAAAATTATTATACACAAAAGTGACCGCCAACCCCCTAAATACAAACCACAAAACACAAACCCAGTTATATCCCTAATTTTACTTCCCCTTTGCCAGATCCCACAAATGCCCCTGGTCTCTTCAGTGCCAACCCACCCTGGGGGGGAATGTGACAGAGGGGAAGCCTGAGTGGAAAGAGACAGCATTCTTTACTCAGTGTGGTGAAAATAGTTGGCTTTTGCAAAGTTTACAAAAACGTGCGACTGACCACATTGCCAGGGCCCCTTTCGGAACTTGTGCCAATGGGAGGCCCTGAAACTTGAGCTTCTTCAACCTCATGGTAAGTTTGCCTCCGTCTGTATCTTATTCACGATGACGTGCTGCCCCTGGCACCACTCTGGGCACATAGTAGTTGCTTACTAAACAGATGCTCAGTGAGGGAAAGCGTTGCTTGGCCTCATACAGGAGAGAGCCTTCTCCCTGAGTAGATCTCTTTCCTTTGATTTAAGGATGATGCACATGCCTGCTTCCCCCCCCTTCTCTGCCTGCCTCTGCCTACTTGTGATCTCTCTCTGTCTATCAAATAAATACATAAAAATCTTTAAAAAAAAAAAAAGGGGGCGCCTGGGTGGCTCAGTGGTTTAAGTCTCTGCCTTCAGCTCAGGTCATGATCTCAGGGTCCTGGGATCGAGCCCCACATCGGGCTCTCTGCTCAGCGGGGAGCCTGCTTCCCCCCCCCCCCCCCCGCCTCTCTCTGCCTGCCTCTGCCTACTTGTGATCTCTCTCTGTCTATCAAATAAATAAATAAAAATCTTAAAAAAAAAAAAGGATGATGCGCATGGAATAGTTGAGAAGAGTTATTGAATGCTGGGGGGGGGGGGGGGTGGAGGGACCACTTGGTGGGATAAGCTTTCCATCCCCTCCTCGCTGGGCAAATAAGCCAACGCCAGCACCTCAGCTGCCCTCATTAGCCACGAGGAGCCCTGGCTGCCCTCTCCAGGTAATTCTAATTGGCTCCAATCAGGAAGAGCTGGGCCTGGGCTTTATTAACAGTGACAGCAGCTCTGCCGTTAGAATTGCAGGTAGAAAGGTCATGTTGGGAACAGTATTTCCAAGCACAGAGTAATTACAGACAGAACTCCTTCTGGCTTTTGCGACTATGCTGAGGAATCTTTATCTATCCAGCCCTGCCGCTGAGGCCTTCTGGTTTCCTCGTCGTGAGGGCTGTTGGCCTTCTGGGTCCCACGTCCATTTTTCTTCATGACCTTGGGTGCAGCAAGCAGAAGCAGTCTGGATTCCCAAAGGGCTAGAGAGTGCTGGAGATTTCGTCGGAAATTCCAGGTTAGGAGGGTGGGCTGCATTTCTAGACCAAAAGTGGTGTAGGATCGCCGAGTGTACCTCACACTTAGCATGTCCAGCTTCTCTGCTTCATCCCAGTGAAGCCTTCCTGACCCTCAGGCAGTGAGTCACTCCTCTCCGTGCTCCACAGCTTTTGGCTCGTGTCTCTATTACAGGACTCACTGCACTGTATTTTATTTATTTGCCGAGCCATCTGTCTTCCAAGATGGACTGCCAGCTCCTGGAGGGCACTGACCAAATCTTACTCGTATTTATATTCTTGGTGTATTTGCTAGCACAGAACCTGGCACTTGTCAAATATCTATTGAATGACTCGGCAGATGAAGGGAATGGGAGATGTTGGGAATATTAAGATGAGGCAACATGAAGTTTTATGGTAGAAATAGCAGGCCAAGGGGTTAAGTGTGGCCTTGGAGTCAAACTGGTTTAAATTCCAGCTCCACCACTATGTTAATGAGGATTAGGTTTGGCTGTAAATGACAGAAAACCGCAAACAATGATGGCTTAAACAAGTTGGGTGTTCACTTCTCTTATTTCTTTTTCATGTCAGAAGTCTAGAGGTGGTCACCTCAAGATGGCCGAGTTGGCTCCCAGGGAGTCTTCGGGGGACGCAGGCTCCTTCTACCTTGTGGCTCCTCTGCCTGTACCCTCTGTCAGGTCCTGGCTCAAGCTGGCCCCCTTCTAGCTCTGGGTCGCATAACTACATTCCAGCAGCGGTAAGGAGGAAAGGGGAGGACACTCACAAGTCCAGGAAGTTGCTTTTTTTTCAATCCTGTTCCCCACAATTTAGTCACATGGACACGCCTAGCTTCAGTAGAGTCTGGAAAATGTAGTCTTTGTTGTTGTTGTTGTTAAGATTTATTTATTTGGGGGGGGGAGCACATGCGCAAGCATGAGTGGGGGGTGGGGCAAGGGAGAGGGAGAGTAATCAATTCCCTGCTGCTGAGCAGAGCTCTATCCCTGACCCTAAGATCATGACCCGAGCTGAAATCCGGAATTGGATGCTTAACCGACAAAGCCACCCAGGCACCTCTGGAGAATATAGTTTTAATTCTAGAAGGCCATGTGCTCAGCTAGTAATGAGAGTCTATTATTCTCTAAGAAGGAGAAATTGGATTTTAGAGAAAAACAGTCTCTGTCCTATTCACTTACTCTGTGACTTTGGGGAAGTGAATTAAGCTGATTCTCAGTTTCCTCATTCAAGAGTTAAAGGAATGCAAGCAAAAATATCTTAGCAAAGTGCCTGGCATTTACTAAGTGTTCCGTTATTGCTATTACTAGTGGGGCTAGGCCAGCAGGGGGAGGTGTCCCCAGCTTGGAGCTGAGCCCTCAAGTCAGCCCGCCTGAGTCTGAGTCTTAACCAGTACTGCTTACCTGCTCTGTGACTTGGCGTTAGTTACTTGACCTTTCTGAGCCTTGGTTTTCTCACCTATGAAGAGGGGCTAATAATCACTCTTCATAGGTTTGTTGTGAGGATTGACATATTTTATGTAAGGCAGTTAGCACAGTACCTAGCAATAAATTCTCTGTCACTGTTGGCTTCTTCTGTTATTACCAGTCAAGACAAGCCCTGAGTGACCTTGAGTTCGGCCATGAAGAGGATAACGGAGAAGATTCCACAGGCTTCTGCCCAAAATGCAACTCATTCCAAGGGGGTGGGACCGATTTTGTAACACGGGAGGCAATAATTAATTTGGGCTACAGTGCCTGCATTAGTACGTTTGCATTTTGAATTGTCTCCAAATGGAGCTGACTTTAAATGCAACGGGAACATCATCTGCCTTCCTGCTTATTTTCATTTCCCAAAGCAGTTGGCAGCTCTCTCATCTACAGGCTGTTTTCCCCAAAGGGGTCAGGTGAGAAGCTCCAGGATGAGGAGTTCCCAAGAAATAATTTCTGGCCCCAGCAGGACCCATGGGGCTGTGCTGCGGCTGTATTTGGGCTGGGACTTTTGTCCCCTCAGGCAGAAGTTGCACGGGAGCAGAAAATATGCCAGGATCAGGTCAGACAGACTGCAGCTTGATAAAATGAGCAAAACACACCATTTTTCTTCTGCTCAGTCTCCTAGGATTAATGGTTAGGTCCCTCGAGGATCCCGTGTGTTGATTCTCAGAAGACCCAGCACTCAAGGAGCGGGAAGGATGCAAGGCACACAGCCTCCCCAGGTAGCTTGTGGTTGGTTCTGCTTCTTGCAGGTGCCGAATCGGGACCCTTTGTTACCTTCTGCATTCACCAGCCTCCTACCTGGGTGTCAGCTGAGTATCTGCCAGGGGTCCCTGTGAGGCCACAAAGACTGGGCCCTGCTCTTGCCTGCTAGCTCCCAAGGGCCCTTTGTGCTCAGCCTTCCCTCCAGGATGACCCCTCCGTCAGTTCCATGACTGCGGGGAGGCTCCTGCGTACCCACCTGTAACGTGGAGGCCCTGGCTGAAACCAGAAAACCGCCAGCGAAATGAAGCTCTGCTGCTTTTTGGCAGTCGATAAGGGAGTGTATCACTTGAGGTGAAAAACTGGAAACAACCTAAATGGCTAAGAGGAGAATGGTTGTGCACAAGGTTCTATCCCTTCAAGGGATAACAAGTGGCCATTTAATATAATCACAAAAATTATGCAGTGACCTGGAAAAACGCTTATACCATGATAAAGGGAAATATGAAATCTCATCTTTGCCATCAGTAGAACTGTAAAGATTATCTATGCATCTGGAGAAGGACAGAAAGGAACACCAAAAGAGGGGGGAAAAAAAGGGCTGATAAGATTGTGGATACAATTTTTCCTTTTTAAAAATGTATTCTATCGATTTCTGTTGTTGGTGCACTAAGTAAGAGACTTATTTTAAAATCTTGCTTACTGCCCTAATCGTGGTACTTCCATCCCACCCCAAAAAAGGAAAAAGAAGCCGAACCACTGGAGTTTGCTTATCTGGCTCCTGTGCTTATTTTGATATCAACTTTTCAATCAATATTCTTGGGAAAAGACAGGACTATTCTAGGTTGAAAGTAAACCCCACATGAACCGGGTTCCCTGTTCAATTCACCTCTCAGTGGGTGGTGACTGATGAAAGCAGTTCCTTCAGGGCCAAATCAATCCCACCCTTGCACTGTGGCTGTAAACACCGTAGGAACCTTCAGGTGCTCAGCGTCTGAATTCCGGACTCACCTGATGCAGGCGTGAGAGGCAGGCGTGAGAGGTGGGGCCCATTACCGTTTCACCCTGGAACAAAGCTGCCAGCTCAAAAGCTCTTGACACTTTGGATTTGATGAGTGAATGGGAGAAATGAAAAATCACCACTTAACAATGACCCAGAATTTCAGGAGCCACTTTAATACCATTCCTGCCACCAAGCCATTGTGTAAAGCGGAGGGAATCACTCAGCCAACTCTCTAGATGAAGGGGACCCATTGTAACCTGCCTCTAGATACTGAGGGTGGGGACATGAATGACAACAGTGGCATCCAGCGCTTTGCAAATAGGAAGCAAGTGTGTTGGAAAGAACGAAGGATCTGCAGGATCTGGAGTCGGGAAGTTTAGGTTCAGGCCATGGCTCTGCCACTCATTACGACTTGAGGCTAATAGCATTTTCGTTCCCTTATCGATAAGATGAGGAAAACACTTTACTCAACTTGTTGTGAAGATTAAGGCAGCTCAGGTATGAAAACCACCTTGATCAACATTCAGCTATGTACTACTTGCCTAAGGGCTGCCCAAACAGGAGACCATGGACTGGGTGGTTTAAACAACAGAAATTTATTTTCTCATAATTCTGGAGGCTGGAAATCGGAGTTAAAGGCATCAGATCAAGCACTGATTTCTTCAGAAGCCTCTCCTTGGGTTATTGATGGCCATCTTCTCTCTGCGTATTCAAATGGTCTTTCCATTGTGTCCTAATCTCTTGTAGGGACAGCCATCATTTGGTTTAGGGCCCACCTTAATGACCTCATTTTAACTTGATTATCTCTTTAAGCCCTATCTCCAAATAGTCACATTCCGAAGTACTGTGTTTAGGACTTTGACAGGAATCTGGGGCGGATTCAGCCCATAACAGCATATGTATTTTTCTGGACTTACTCAGCACCACGCATGACAGGCATTTAGGACACAGTTAAGAAACAGCCTTGCTGACTGTTTTCCATTATAGCATCAAGAGGCAGAAGAGATACCTGGCAAAACCTGTGAGCTTATTTCCTGCTGCTGAAGGGCTGGAATCTTCTGAGGCTGTTCTGCCTTCAGTCTTGCTCAGCAAATAAACCTGTCTTACTTTTGGGTTTGAAATGCTTTTGTGGGGGCGCCTGGGTGGCTCAGTGGGTTAAAGCCTCTGCCTTCAGCTCAGGTCATGATCCCAGGGTCCTGGAATCGAGCCCTGCATCGGGCTCTCTGCTCAGCGGGGAGCCTACTTCCTTCTCTCTCTGCCTAGTTGTGATTTCTGTCAAATAAATAAAATACTAAAAAAAAAAAGAAATGCTTTTGTGTAGCAAACGAATTGTCAGTTCTTAACAGCTACTAACACAGGGGGAAACTGGTGTGCGTGTCTTCTGGAACATCCCATCCAGGTCCTATAAGGAGCTCTCATCAACTGAAGGATGAACTACCAATAAGGGAGGCCTGGTTGGTCACCTTTCCTCCAAATTCTTCCCAAAGTATTTACTTCAGCTGCCAGAAAGGGCCTCAACAAACATCTGTCGAGGACTTCCTTGGTGCCTGGGGCTGTGCAGGGGAATGGAATGAATGTATGGCCTATGTAGTAAACATAGACATTGCCTGATCCTGAAGGAGAGCAGAGAGCCTGCAGCATAAGGAGCTGGGAATTTAGGAACTTCGGGTAAAGTGGAGGAGGGCCTCTGTCTGTAAATTAGTCTGTCTGGGCCTGCCACATTATCTGGGGTTTTTTTGTTTGTTTTTTTGTTTTGTTTTTGTTTTGTGAATGTGCCCAGTTTACCACCCTGCAGTGGTAAACTGGGCCCAGCAGCCCACCCCAACATGCAACACCTTGGTCTTCCAAGGTCCTGGGGGTGGGGAGGGGGTTTAGCATTCTTCGTGGAAACCAGGATTCCAATTTAAGGCCCTAGATATGCCCTCTTTCCAAATATGTAGATTTATTCTAGAAAAGGATCTACTCGTATCAACTTCCCACTCCATCAACCAGAGCTCTCCTCCTGCCCTGAAGTAGCGCACCTCTTTTCACCGAACCAGCTGCCCTCCCGCTGCTCCCGGAAATAAAACCACACTTTGAGGAGCCCATCCATCTGGTCAGGGCAGAGCTGACCTCCCCTTCCTTTACTTGTCCTCAGTCTGGCCAATGACAATAGCCCCCTTGACACAGCGATTGGTGCAGAGTTAGTATTGTCTCTGAAGCACTGCCAATCAGAGTCCGCCTCAGGCGTTGCTATGGAAGCAGGGGGAGGGGAGCTCTGCCTTCTTCTGGGCTAACGAACCCTATGGGGAATTTTGGAGCTGCATGGAGTCCTCTCCCCCAAGATACGGAGTCACAGAGGAAATCTCCTTCCTGGAGTAAATGAAGCCGAAGCGCAAAGAGAAACTGAGCTGAGAGATGGAACGCTAAAGCAAACTTTAGAGACAATGTATCTCCTCGTCTGCTTACACTCCTTAGGGCTGGGTTGCTGGCACTTGGCAAAAAAGGACGAATCCTGGCTGGTGGGGCAGGGTTTGTACCAAGCCTCCTCGGAGATATCAGCCTATCGTGTTTCCCCTTGGCTGGAGCCCTGACTCTTATAAAACTAATTACGGGCCGAGTATGGAGACCAAATTCACCCCAGGATTATCTCACCAGTGACAAGGACCGTTTATATTTGGGTTTGGTTTGTGACCGGGCTCCAGATTCGCGGAGCGCAATGGCTTCTCCAGTTTTCACTTTCACTTAGGTTTGCAAAATGAGAGAGAGTTCTGACTCCAAGGCCTTAATGAAGCTTTTCTAACTCAATTTTCAGAGGTAATCAACAGAGTCGCCCCTTGAACATTCGATCTGTGGGATCCTCTGTTTCGTTTTGCACGGGGTACTTGGAAAACTTGGGGTTCTCTCCCTGCTCTGTGACACATCATGAGGGTTTGGATAAAAGCCCAGCTATTATTCTTCCTTTAATGTTTTTGTTTGTGTTATTGACAAATTGCACCTTCTGTAAAGGTTGCTTCTTGTCCTTTCTTTGAAGCAGATAAAAAAAAAAGTGGCTACATATCTTTTGCCCTATCTGTATAAAAAGCCTTTTATTATTGATGAAGATCTGCTATTCCAAGAGCCTCACCTGCTTCTGTGGGTCATGAGCTGGTACCTTTCTCCAGGTTGCATCCAGCTTCCAGGCCCACAGTGATGTGAATATAAAGCAGTCTTCACTCCAAGTGTTGAGTACACAGGCCTGAATTCCTGCGCAGCCACTAGGATGTGGTGAGAAGACATCTGCTCTCTGCTTTAGCTTCATAGATTCTAGCTAATCCAGAGAAGGAACACGAGGAAGGTGGCCTGTGTGAGAAGCTCGCTAGTCCCCAGCTATCCTAGGAGTGACAGCTCACCCACAAAGTGAGCTGCCGTTCCCAGTGGGGTGGCAGTTGAGGGGCTGTATCAGCTTCTGGAAGCACCTGCTTAGTTTATGTTAGATATGGTAGTTTTTGTTGATTGCATTTGTTAACATAATTTTGTGTCCATGTGTCTTACGAGCAGTGGGCCTGAACTAAAAATCTATCCTCTGGTTTATTGTAATAGTTATTCCCAGGCATTACACTGAACAAAGCAAAATACTTATAAAATTCTTCATCTGAACCCCTTGGGCCTGAAAACAGAGGTTGCAATCCTTTTGTAGTGCTACCGTGAGTTAAATTCTTGAATAGATCTGAGTTATCAGCAGATCAATAAAATGTCGGTCAGCAGGAGTGAGATACACTTGCAGTTTTGACGCTTAGATCCTAAAGCAAAAGCCCTTCTGATTGTTTTGCCAAGTATAAGGAAGCCAGTGTGGAAGGCCCAGGTGTGGGAGGGTTAGGGATTCCCACTAATCCTAATTTTTCAGCTTTGAGAGTCTTGTAGCTTTATAGAATCCAATTTCTCATTCTCCTCAGTTGCAGAATTCCTGAGAGTCAGAAGCGGACTGGCCAAAGGGAAGCAAGCAGAGTAACACTGTAATCCTGAGCTCACCGGGAGGTCTGCTGCAGGGTGTGGCCAGTGCCCAGGCCCAAGAGTTTGCCTGTGTAAAGAGATTGAGTCAACTCATGATGATGCTGGGTTGTCAGTGTGGGAAGAGGCTGTGGTGCTGCCTTTCCATCCATAGGGATTTGCTTTGCTAGATTAGACTCCCTAGTTCCGTCGTGGCAGAAGTGAGACTGAGGGCAACCAGAGTGCAAAGCAGTGTGGTGTGTGTTCTTGAAAATCCTGCTTATCTTTTCCCATATCCGGACACTGTTCATCTTTCTTTTTGCTTTAGCGCATGGATATGTCTTGGGAGTCACATGTGGCTCCTCTTTTTCCCCGCATGACCTGCTTGGGTGGGAATTTGAACACAGATCTGCCCTGGGCTGCTTTCTCATCATGAAGACCTGTCTGCCCTTTGTCCTCAGTCTTAATTCTTTCTTCTTTTATGCTGCTTTATTTAGTGCTCGCTGGGGTCCGTGGCAGATGCTGGGCCAGCCAGGAAAAGAAGCCCCCTCTGGGCAGGTGTAGTCTGTGCTGGGCTGCAGGGCTGGGTGAACAGATGAGGATTGCCTTTGGGGCCCCCATTTGGCCCTTCAGGCTGTGCTCTTGTGCAGTGGGCCCCCTGTGTAGCTGAATGTAGTAGCCTGTCAACGCTTTCCATTTTCTGCTCTGTAAGCTGCAGAAACCCTTTGCAGAACAAGGAAAGGTGTAGACTGAATACAAGCATGCGTGTGCATGGCATTTCTGAGGAGGCTGCCAAATTGAGAGGAACAGGTGGTCCTGACGTGAGAGTGTCTCGTATACCTGGTGGGGGCAGGGAGCGTTCTGGAAGAGGTGGCTTGAGAAGTGCAGATAGGCTCAGCTGGGTGGGCCTCTAGAGCGAGGGTGAGCCCAGGCCTTGGCAGGAGTTCAGCGTGGATCTTGAGAGGACTGGGTGTGATGGTCTGGGAGCAGGGAGGGAGATGTGATTGGAGGCTGCCGACGGCAGTTGGACTAGACGGCAGGAGCTGTCATGAACTGACCAGAGCCAGCACCTTGGGAGCAGTAGGAATGAGAGGACAGAAAGGAAAGGTGGGGAGGAGGATCATACCTGGACCTTTCCCCAGGTCTGGGGGATGTATTTTGTCTGTGCTGACTTTATTATAGCTCCTTCCCTCCCTACCTCTACTAGGTAAACATTTACTGAGCTGCTTCTGTATGTGGGGTGCCCTGGTATCCTGAGATCATGGCGAAGAACGTGACAATGAATGTTTGTCTGATAGATGGTGTCTCGGCAGCACAGAGTGGGCTAGGGAGTTAAGAATGGGGAAAAGCGAGGGATGACGCCATATTTGTATTCTGAGCAACTGCACGTGTAAGAGTGTTCTTTGCTGGGAGATGGAACACAGGCGAGAGATGGAAAGCATGAAAGAAGCCAGTCTGGTGGCGGTAAGGATAGGAGTGGAACGTGGGACACGTTTGTGTGGGACACCAAGAGAATGGCCGGGGATAGACACGCCATGAGAAGACGAGCTTTATGCTTCTCAAATGACTTTCTGCCTACTTTGTCCAATTCTGCCTTGCCAGGACCTACAAGAGGGCTTCACACATACAACAAGTATTTGTGCACCTACAGGAGGGCCTAGCTGCTCCACAAATATTTGTGCAAGGGGTATGTCACTCAGATGTGCAGTGCCCCCATGCATGGAAGGCCTCGACTGTTGCCTCACCCCCACCTTGATCCTGTACTTAGTACCTCATTGGACACTCTGGCACCCTTACCTGCACCTCCGACCAGAGCCAGCTCC
The DNA here is from genome assembly GCF_964662115.1 of Mustela nivalis. Lineage (NCBI taxonomy): Eukaryota > Metazoa > Chordata > Mammalia > Carnivora > Mustelidae > Mustela > Mustela nivalis. The sequence continues at coordinate 102,437,737 of NC_139029.1, read as the reverse complement.
ACAGTGCATTTAGAAACTGTGCCTGTCACCTGGAGGGGCTCAGTGTATATTTATCTATATTCTAGATAAAATTTATTATTACATATTGAGGAGAATCAGGTAGTATATTAGTGTATTATTGTTAATATTAATGAATATATACTAGGTTTTATAATCATAATAAATGGGTATCCTATATAAATAGATAAATGCCAGAGATTTTCAGGGGAATCAGGGAAGAATCATGACCTTGCCTACCAGATAGTGGAAATGGATTTTTCTTTACTCCTGCCTCCTCTTTTCTTTTCCTGGCGAGACCTCATGCATGAACTGAGCTTCTCACCTTTGGCTCTCTGCCTGGTTCTCCAGGGTAGGACAAAGGCCTGGTGGTGTGCCCAGCAGGTGGTCCTCTGAGTTTTTCTTGGAGGCACTGGGTTCCTAGGGAGAACAGAGGCACACCGAAGCCCAGGCAGGGTCTGGGCCAGGAAGACAGATTTGGGAGCTGGGGTGGCGGGGGGAGTGAGTGAGGAGGCAGAGTGAGAGAAGGGGCTGAGGTGCACAGTCTGTGAATGTTAAGGAGAGGGAAAAGAAGGAGGAGGCTCTGAAGAGAGCTTGTGTGGCCACCTTCCAGTCCTCTGTGTGCCTGCCGGTCACTGTAGTCTCCACTAATACCACAGTATCAGGGACAGAATAGGCGATAAATAGTTTTGGAATGAAGAGAGTTCTATAATTCCTGTCCAAATAGACCCCCTGCTCTAGTAAATCCAAAATAATTTCAATTTCTAGAACATTCTATGTTTTTTTTTTTTTTTTGAAACCTGCTTCCATCCATCTATCCATGCTCCCCTTTAGTTAGTCAGCGGACCTGCTTCCAAAGCTGTTCTCACATTTTAAGTTTTTGTTAGGTAGGACAGCCCTCCACTTCCATGTACCAAAAATATGCAGTCATGTTTTAAAGTCCCCACGTCACCTACCAGACTGAAAGTTCCATGAGGGTGGGGACTGAGTTTTGGCCTCTGTCTTGCCCTGAAGCACCCGGCCTGACTTGAAGCTGATTCTGCTGAGATGCAACAGTTACAGGCCTGCCCCAGCGCAGCAGATTTTGCCATCCATTCTAGGATCCTGATACATTTGCAGGCCACTTAACAGCCCAATGGTGCAGCTAGCACCCCTGCAAAGAGGCAAAGATCAGGAACAAAGGGGAACACAAGGGCTCTGTGCAAACCCTGCAGGGAATTTAAACACATCCAGGAAAAGGCTTCAGGGAAGACTGGTCTAGCGGGGATGGAACCAAGCCCAGGATTCCCATTTGGACTGTGCCTTTTTAAGGATGCATTTTCCTACTGGCAACTGCCCACCAAATGTAATTTCAGGGGCTTCACAGAAAAGAAGTTCCTTCCCTCCCTCTATCCTGGTACCTTTTCTCAGGTTTCCTCGTCCATTGTCTCCAAAGACATAAGGCTTTTGGGTTCCTGGGAAAATATAAATACCTCTGGGAGGGGTATACTCCTGGTCAGGCTAGGGCAGTTTTACAAGGAAAAAAAAAAAAAAAAAGGAAGAGGAAACGGCTGTGAAGATGTTTAGAGGAGAGAAGAGAAAAGATGGGGCCCGGAAGGGACAGCAGCCCCACGGAGCTAAGACAGCTGGGAATTTGGGGATTTCAGAATAGCCAGTGCTCTGCCCGTGATTCTGGGGAGGCTGGCTGAGAGCTGCTACCTGCTCTGGGGCTTTTTGGCATTGACTTTGCCTGTTGATCAGTTTACCATCAGTAAAGCAGTGGATATTTCACCCAATTAGCAAAGACTGGGTCCGGCAGCACCATGGGCTGTGGACAGTCAGATGGACCCAGATGAAAGGACCAGACCCCTGCTACTGCAGGGATCTAGGTCAAGTTCAAAGCTGCCCTCAGCCTAGGCCATCTGGCAGATAAGGAAGTACGTAGGCTTTGTAGTGGGACAAAATAGAGTCCAGCCGGGCTCTGCTCCTCACTACCGTGTGGCCTTGGACAAGTTTATGACCCTCTCTAAACCGTAGCTTCCCCCCTCGTAAAGTGAGGATCATTATACTTAGCCCAGAGTATTGCTGTGCGAATAATAAATGAGAAAGGGTTTGTAACAAGCCTAATGTGGGCTCTGGGATACGCGAGATGCTCAAAGACAGCCACCCCTCCCCCTTCCCTCTTGGCTCCAACTTCTTGCATTTCATTAGTCAGATTTTCCTAGAACATTTCTGACTGTGAAACCATTCGATACTGAAAATCCTCAAGGAGGGGTAAAATGTGTAATGAGGAATTTCCAGGGACATAAAAGTTCTATCATTTTTGTATGCTCGCGTAACTATCAATCCCTTTTAGTGGAAAGCAGGCTTGTGTAACTGAGCCCATACGACCCGCTTTCTTGGGCTTCTCCAGATTGAATTTGATTAAGAGCAGAACAATGAGTCTGATTTTCGTCCTTGGATACTGAAGAAGAGAAACTAGCCAACTGTATTTAGTGCTTGAGATCTGAGCCCCAAGACAGAGCCTACTGGGTGACCTTGAAAAGCCCCATACCTGCTCACAGCTGGATCCCAGCCTGATGTGGCCCCCTGGTTGGGTCAGTAGCATGGGACCCCCAAAGACCAGTGTGGGGCCTGGTCATCAGAGCAGCCGAGCGGCACATGCAAAATCAGAGTGACCCTGGATGGCGATACCAGACAAGTGCGTGCTGCCTGGGGACTCACTGGCAACAGCTGTTGGGAGCATTGATGTCGCGTTGGCCCGGTGCCGGTCAACAGATAGGTGCTGAGAGCCCTGTGTGTGCAGGGCGGTGTTAGACACAGAGGGCAAAGACAGGATACAGCATGGTCTCCACCCTCCTGAATCATTAAACGCAATCCGGGTCAGGGAGTCTTAACCTTTTTGGTGCCTTCGGAAACACGGGGGAGGTACAGACCTCTTCTGAGAATGATATTGTCAAATGTATAAAATGCAATAAGCTAGCAAAGGAAACCAACGAGATCAAAGCTCGTGGGGGTGTCACGTGCACATGAAGGAATACATTATTGTTACACAGAGGGGTGAGCAGAGCATGATGGTGGCGGGTGTCTGGAAATTTTGCAGAGGACACACTGAGGACTTCCAACGACTGAGATGGGGGAATGCATTTTACGCAGAGCGAAAGGCATGAGCAAACACTTGCAAATAAAGGAATGCAGGTGTGTTAAAGAGAAAATAATCACCGAGCACGGGTAACTCGGTTCTCTCTCCATCTTTTAGAGTCCTGGCCAGTAGCAAATCGACCAAATTTGCAGTAAATCGCCTGTCCTTCTCTCAGTCTGTCCAAGAGTAATGGGAAAGTGAGCCTGTCGCTTCTCTCACCTAGCAGCGATCTACCAAGGAAGTTCAGAAAGCAGATATGTGCTGAGGCAGGCAAAGACCTAGGAGGAAGGTAACTCGCAGCGGCTCCATATTTGCCCAGGACAGCCGTGCTGGGAGCCCTGAGGCGCAGAGACAGAGGTAGCTCACCATTGGCAGCTGACAGATCCCCTGATGATGCTTATTCACCAGCTGGCCACTGTTCCGCTGCTGGAACAAATTTCTGGAAGAATTGTCTGAAGGGAACGATTTATTTCATTGTTGCTTCCATAAGCATATCAGCCCTTCAGTTAGTTATCTCAGGTTCTAGAGGAGACCAGAGTCTGTCCCCAGATTAGGCTTGTGCCTGGACTGTGGTCATCCCAAAATCTAGATGAGCCCAGAATGTCCACAGCCTGGGTGAGAGAGGGTGGATGACCCCGGGCTTATGGACCTGCCCTGGGACAATCTAGGTCCTGAAGGCCAAAGACCAGTTTGGTTCAGACACGATGGGCTGGTGAGCAGGTGAGCAGGAAAGGGTAGTTCACCAGGCTGCTGGGCTGCCACAGCTCATGTTTATGAAGCCCTTGGGTGGCATCAGGTGCTGTGATAAGTACTTTCCTTGCATTTTGGCATTAAGGCCCCAGCAGGGTCAGGCACGTCCAGGTGACATCTCCCTTTTCCGGGTAAGGAAACAGGCTTAGGGAGCTTATGTCCATGTTCAGGGACACACAGCTGGTTAGTAACTGGTAGAGCCAGTCCAGAGGCTGGGCCTCTCTGCGGGAGTCTTCTGTGCCTGTTAGGCATAAGTGCAGACAAATGCAACATGACCAAAACACAAAACCTGAGTGTCACTGAACTTGGCAGTTGCTGGTGGCCAGAGTCTATAGTGGGGGAAGCCAGAACATTGGAGCAAGTTCATGGGTGTAGGGAGAAGGTCATGAATGGGGGCTTGAATCACATGGCTGTGATTTCCAGCATATCATTTAATTTCTCAGGTGTCTGGGTAGCTCAGTCGGTTAAGCAGCTGCCTTTGGCTCAGGTCGAGATCTCAGAGTCCTGGGATCATGCCCTGTGTCGGGCTCCCTCTCCTTCTGCCCCTCCCAGCTTGTGCTCTTTCTCTCTCTCAAACAAATAAACAGAATCTTAAAAATAAAAATCATTTAATTTCGCAGAGCCCATCCTCTAACCTATAAAATGAGGATGGTAATGCTGACTTCACCTTTTGGCTCTAAGGACTAAATGAGATGACATAAATAAGGCAGTCTTAGACTGCTCGACAAACCGTACGTGCTCAATAAATATACATTTTTCTCCCTTTTCTCCTTCTGAAGAATTTTTAGAGGCTGTGTAGATTTTTGCAGCTTTATGTAAATTTATGTGAAGTGACATTCAATGAAATCACTCATCTGATGATCCCTTTAATGCTACCTTCAGCTTCAGTAAAATTGAAATTTAAATCATACATTTTATTTAATGGTACAACTTAGATGTCAGAGGAAAAAAGAGGGGGAAAAACACTCCGTATAAGAAGAAAAGATCTTAGTGCTAAAAATAACTATTGGAGGGGTGAAAGAGCTTTTTGTTCAATGAATTCTTGTCCTTACCAAAAGAAAAAAAAAAGAAAGAAATTTTAATCCAGAAATTTAGATTCAAATCATGTTTTGAAAGAACACGTAACTTCAATGTGGGGCCTGCCCTTTCATTTTAATTCTTTTGTCTTATGAGTTTTTCTTACTATTTCTCATGTGTCTTATTTTTTTAGTTGGTCTTATCTTACTACATGAAAATATTAAAGGCTAAGCTTGATAATTAATATTATATTGCAGAACCATTGGACAATTCTGGAAAAGTGATTTTTGGGCTTTGAATTTAAGTATATTTTAATTTAATTTAACTCAACCTTTTAAAGATTATATTGATTTATTTGACACAGAGAGACACAGCGAGAGAAGGAACACAAGCAGGAGGAGTAGGAGAGGGAGAAGCAGGCTCCCTGTTGAGCAGAGAGCCCTTAAATGTTTTTTTTTTTGAAAGATGCCCATCTACATGTTTTAAAGTAATTTTTTCAAACTGATAATGGATTTGATGTATTAAAAATACTAGCTGTAAAAAAAAAAAAAAAGCAGAAGTACAGAAGACTGTAAAGAAAGTAAAAATTATTCCAAATCCTACTACCCTGATGGAAAGATAGATGACTAAATTTTATTGATTTATGAAAGCATTTTGTATATTGACGATATTAACCTTATGTGGATCATATATATTTTCATAACTTGTCCACTCTCATCTAACTTTTTAAGTGGTTTTTTTTTTTTGGTGAGGAGATGTAATTTTTTTTAAAAAAATATTTTATTTATTTATTTGACAGATTGCAAGTAGGCAGAGAGACAGGCAGAGAGAGAGAAGGAAGCAGGCTCCCCACTGAGCAGAGAGCCCGATGCAGGGCTCGATCCCAGGACCCTGGGATCATGACCTGAGCCAAAGGCAGAGGCTTTAACCCACTGAGCCACCCAGGCGCCCCAGGAGATGTAATTTTTATATTGCAAAACCTACTAGTTCTTTTGAGTTTTTTTTTTAATTAAATATTTTATTTATTTATTTGACAGACAGAGATCACAAGTAGGCAGAGAGGCAGGCAAAGAGAGAGAGAGGAGGAAGCAGGCTCCCAGAGGAGCAGAGAGCCCGACCTGGGGCTGGATCCCAGGACCCTGGGATCATGGCTTCAGCCAAAGGTAGATGCTTAATAACTGACCCAACAGGCACCCCTGGATTTTACTTTAATATAAAAAATGAGGTTTGGATTAGGCTTACTTTTTCCAATGGGCCAGTGTTTTTCATCACCATTTATCGGATAATCCATCTTTTCTATATTGACCTGAAAAAAAATGTTAATTTTAGAATGTACTTTGTTCCAATATATACTTTCAACTACACATGCATTTTATACTCTTGATCTGTTCATGATCAGGCTTATCCAATCTGACTGCTTTTTTTTTTTTTTTTAAGATTTTATTTATTTATTTATTTGACAGAGAGAAATCACAAGTAGACGGAGAGGTAGGTAGAGAGAGGGAGCTCGGGAAAAGGCTCCCTGCTGAGCAGAGAGCCCGATGCGGGACTCATCGCAGGATCCTGAGATCATGACCTGAGCCGAAGGCAGCGTCTTAACCCACTGAGCCACCCAGGCGCCCATAATCTGACTGCTTTAATAGATGGGATTTTTATCTGTTTAAGTCAGTGTTGTGTATTATTTTTGAAGGGACAAAAAAAGAAAAAAAATACATAAAACCAATTTCTCCCACGATCAAAGCACTTTACGAAACAATATCTTAAAATGTCCTATATAGAAAGGAAGAAAGGAAGAGCATAAAGGAGGAAAGATGAGACGGGAGAAGAGAGAAGAACAGAGCAGAAACGGGGAAGAATATTTCTTTTCCTGTGATTAAAGCCATGAGTGTCGAAAGCGCTGCCTTTAGCGATTCTATGCCAGAATTACTAACTGAACCTGGCTTAATGTAAAATCAAATCAAGGGAAGAAAGACAAATATCCCTTAAGTAGTAACATTATTGTTGAAGAACTGGCACAGTTCCTCCCCGAAGAAAATCGTCCCCTCTCAACATAAAGGAGTTCAGTTCTACCCAAGAGTGGCAGGGGGAATAAAAAAAGGATTATGCCACAAAAGAGAGGCATTTGGGAGGTCATTCTCCTCCCAGGAGCCGCATGCCTGAGAATCTCTGGAGCCATCCCAGTTTCAATTACTCCTTGGCCAGCCTTGAGTGTTTGGACAGAGAAGTCATTCTGTAGTCAACTAGCCGTGGAGAGCCTCACCGCCCCGCAGGGCGCACATGCGGATCCTCACCTCCCGCGGACACCGCCCAGACCCAAGCTTGCCCGAGCTCCTGGAAGCTAATTGTGTGCAGCTGGGAGCTCAGGGGTGTGGGAGCAAGAGTTAAGAGGTGTCGACCGTTCTGTCAGCATGGCCAAAAGGAGCTGAGCACCATGTTTGAATAATTTACTCAGCAAGCAGCCTCACAGGTCACTCCCTGAACACTGGTTTATCTTCTGAAGTAATGAAGGGGGATCTTCTCTTTCTAACTCATTTTCTGCTAACTCAAAAATATCAAAACTGAGTGCATTTCCCCTCTTTGTGAAATGGAGACTCCGTGGGGTAGGTTGGATAGGTGAAGCCTCTGACTGGAGACACGATCCTGATTTTCTGGCAGTTCTTAAAAGGAAGCTGGACTTTGATGGGAAAAACTCTTGATTTGGAATCGGAAGACCTGGGTCTGAGACTCAGCCCTACTGTGGAATATCTGTGAACGTGGACAAGTCACGAATCATTTCCGAGTCTGGTTTTTTTTTTTTTTTTTAACCAGAAAAGAGGCAGTATAGAACCTGTCCCATCTGCTTCACATGTCAGAGTGAAAACCATCCATTCAGCCAGTTTATCCTGAGTGCCAGTGTTGTGCCAGGCACGGTTATAGACCCTGGGGGGCGCAGCCACGATGTGAGACAGGCAGGGGCTCCATCCTGATGGGGATTATAGTCAAACAGGGGAGACATGTTTGTTCAATGAGTGAGCGGAGGTGAATGGGAGAATAGTAACTCCCATGGAAAGGAGATTCCGTAACATACCAAGAGTGCTAGAAAGTATAGAGCTTTATGTAAATGAAAAGTGTGCAGATGGTAAAAAGTCTGGAAGAATATACATCATACTGTTCATAATTATCTATGAAGTGGGATAGCCAAGGACTTTAACTTTCTAAGTTATAGGTTTACATATTATTTAAATGTTTTAGAACCAGCCTATATTACTTTGTATTTATAAAAATTAAAGGCATTAAAAGTTAAATTGGGAAAAAAAATAATATTCAAGTGTGCTCAAGAATATGAAGATACTGAATTTGGCCTTGAGCTTTCATGCTGCCATTTATTTTTTTGCTGTAGTGAGTCCAGGAAAGCAGAACATGAAGTATTTGGGCAGAAACCAGGAGTGGGCAGCCCCTCAGCTTCAGATCCGCTGCTCTGCAGATCAGTTTCAATCAGTTTGCTGGTTCAGCAAACCCAAATACTTCCTCGCTTCCTTGGGCGGCAGGTGCGGTCCCGTGGATTGAATGGATTGTCCGCTGAATATCCCCCCAGCATCTTCCTGTGGTAGTCATGAACCAAGACTGGCAAGGTCCGACACCACAGGAGTAGCAGGGAGTTAATTCTAACCAGCAGAGAAGATGGAACCGATGGTACGGGCAGCAAACCCTAAGTCCCATGGCCAATTTCCATGGAGAACTGGCGTGATTGCTGAGGGCTGGATGTGGAGCCTTCTCTCCTGTTCATTAAGCGTCTCTCGTCTGCTTGGGTGGCCAAGGTCAGCAAGGTCACTGTGAACAGTGCGGAGCTCCTCACACCCTCTGTTCCCTGTCGTGCACACTGCGCCGTGGTCAGCCTTTGTCAAAGGCACGCAGTTCGCGCAAGCCACTGCTCTTTGTTTTAAAATGAGTCAGCCTGGGCTTTCCCGCTTCTTCATTTTCTTTTTCTGGCTCCGAATAGGTCTGTGCGTACACAGCAGATGGCTTTCTGACGAGGCTCAAATTCATCCCGTCTTTGGGGAGAAAACTACAGCGAGAAGGACTGTTATTCCAATCTGATAAGGTTTTCTATTTTCAGCTAGAGAAACGAGTGTCTGTAAGTAGAGAAGGAAAAAAAAAAAAAGAATAGGAAAGTGAAAGGAAAAAAAGCAGTCAAGACTTTGAGAGACAGATTTGGGGAGTTTTCAATTATGTAGATCTTCTTCTTCCACATACTGTTTTCCCCATGGCTCAGAAGCTGTTGGGAAAGGCAGTTCCCAATGGTAAAATACGTACCTGAGATAGACAACTTCAGGACAGTGTTTACCTCTGAGGCTGGAAGGAGTCAGAATTGAGAAGGTTTTCACTGTTTCTGTAACTTTTTTTCCTTAAAATCTTTTTTCTTTAAAAACTAAATGGGCACAGGGGGCACCTGGGTGGCTCAGTGGGTTAAGCCGCTGCCTTCGGCTCAGGTCATGATCTCAGGGTCCTGGGATCGAGTCCCGCATCGGGCTCTCTGCTCAGCAGGGAGCCTGCTTCCCTCTCTCTCTCTGCCTCTCTGCCTACTTGTGATCTCTCTCTGTCAAATAAATAAATAAAATAAAATAAAATAAAAAACTAAATGGGCACAGTGGGCACCTAAGCATTGTTAGTTATTAAGAACAGGACTTTGGGGGCACCTGGGTGGCCCCATTAAGGGGCTGACTCTCGATCTTAGCTTAGGGCTTGATCTCAGGGTCATGAATTCAAGCCCCGTGTCGAGCTTCATGCTGGGGGTGGAGCCTACTTAAGGAAAAAAAAAAAAAAGAATAGGACTATGGAACCAGTCTGCTGGGGTTAGGTCACCGGCTCTTTCCCTTACAAGTTAGATAACCTTAGCAAGTTCACTAACCGCCCTGTGCCTTGGCTTTCCCATCTTTAAAATGGGGATAAACAGGGGCTCCTGGGTGGCTTAGTCAGTTAAGCTTCTGCCTTTGGCTCAGGTCATGATCCCAGGGTCCTGGGATCCAGCCCTGCGCAATTCCCTCTTCCCCTCCCTCTTCTTCTCTCTCTGTGATCTCTTGCAAATAATAAATAAATATCATCTTTTCAAAAAGGGAAATAAATAAAGGCAGCTATATTATGGGGTGGTGGTGGAGGTTAAATGAGCTCATTTTACTCATTCATTCATTTGACAAGTATTTATTGAGGGCCCGCCATATGCCAGGAGCTGTTCTAGATGCCAGGATATCTAGTAATGATCAAATCATACAAAAACCTATGTCCTCACTGGGGAGGGTATGTCCTATGGTGAGCGCTGTGAAATGTGTAAGTCAGATGATTCACAGACCTGTACCCCTGGGGCTAATAATACATTGTATGTTAATAAAAAAACAAAAACCAAAAATACCTATGTCCTCTGGGAGCATATATTCCAGAGAATGAGAAATAAGAAGCTTAAAATGAAAAATAAAGTATGTTAGGAATGAACACTAAGGAGAAAAAAACAAAACCAATGAGATAGTAAAGGTCAATGTTGTCACTTTAGAAAAGATGGCTGAAGAAGGCCTCTCTGAGAAGGGAACATTTGAGTAAGCTCAAAGCTGGCAATTACCATTAAGTCTCAAGAAGAATGCATGGTACTTGGTAAGTGTTAGCTTTTTTTTTTTTTAATAATTTTATTTATTTATTCGTCAGAGAGAGAGAGAAAGAGAATAAGCAGGGGGAGCAGCAGGCAGAGGGAGAAGCTCAGCCGGGAGCCCGATGTGGGATTTGACCCCAGGACCCTGGGATCATGACCTGAGCCAAAGGCAGATGCTTAACCCTCTCAGCCACCCAGGTGCCCTGGTTATTATTACTATTTTTTTAAAAGATTTATTTATTTGAGGTGAGGAGGGGGAGAAAGAGAATCTCCAAGCAGACTCCCCGAGGAGTATCAAGCCCAAAGTGGGACTCCATCTCTTGACCCTGAGATCATGACCTGAGCCGAAATCAAGAGTCAGATGCTCAACAGACTAAGATAGCCAGTTAGCTCTTATTTTTATTATCTGTATCTTAAATATATGTTACTTGTTATGTTAATAATAAAACTTGCTAAATCACCGAGAGGAAGGATATATGGACATACAGAAATGACTGGAATAAATAGCAGAACGCTTCGTTTTATCAAGAAAACTTGCTACCGGGTGATACCAACCCACAGACAGGGAAAAAAATCAGCCCCCAAACCCAGAAACTCAAAGGTAATTTATATTTCAAAGACAAAGACTTAAAAAGAAGTCCGTCATCTTCTTTTAAAATTGCAAACAGAAAACGATTAAATATATACGACTGGAAATGGACAGCCATTCAGGATACAGGACCAAGCTGGAAATGGGAGGAGAATGCTGCCTCCAAACCCATGAGAGAAGAGGGAAAGAGGGCTGGAAAAGCTAATGAGAGGGGAAATGACAAGGAGAATGAAATCGGTACACGGAGTAAGCAACAGAAATGGATGAGCTGACACATATCCAACAATAGGCAGAGAAAGAAGGTAGGAAATGACAGAAACACTCACAAAAAGAGCAAGAAACAGGCACAGAGTGAATTTCCTGGAGTCTAACTGCCATCATTTTGGCTCTTGGGAGGTTATCGTGAAAAACTAAAATTACTGCTGTGTTTCTGTGACTTCAGGGATTAATGGGTACAGTATTAGTGGTATTTTCTTTACTAGAAGGATACAGGGAATTAAGGGCACACCCCCTCCCAAACCCCCATCCCTGAGGGAGACCCCCAGGCTTGTTTGCTGTTAGGCTTTAAATGTGCTAGAATGTCCTTGAGGATTCCACATGGGTCTGGAACTAGGAGAGGGTGAGCCCAACAGGGACTGTGTACTACTCATGGACCTCCCCCACCCCAAAACATGCTCAAGTCAATCGACAGTAAAAAATCGAGCAGCTTGAACATATTAGCCTGCAAAGTTTTGGCAAGAGGGACTCTATCTATACACAGCACTCGTCTTGTTTTTTAAGCAAGCTCTCTTTTCGACGGAGAGTAGACCAACAAAATCCTAGGCAGATTTAGTCATGCAATTGCCTAAGAGATTCTGAAATACAGACTAATAAGACAAAGGCCCAAATATTCATCCCTCCAACCAGTAGAGGAGCAGAGAGAATGTCACAACGTAAGCTGCAGAGATAAAGCAGGGCGGAAAAGCAAAGGGACTAGCATTCTGATGAAGCGTGTCCCATACAGAAGAGCCAAAATGGAAATTCAGGCTAAATGAAAAATGCAAAACATTATTGGAAGAGAGCCCTATGGAGTGTTTCAGAAGGACATTCTGAAGCTCATCCTGGTTGGGTGAGCTCAGAGCAAGAAGCCGGTTCCCCGAGGCCCAGAGGAGCTGTGTATAGGGAATGGCCACCAAATGGAAGTAAAGTCAAACAGAATTGAGGAGCACCCTTCAAGGAGAAACAATGCAGAGAAAGTGGAGCACCAAGGGAAGTGGCGGGCTCTTGGGGACAGAGAAGGGAGCACTCACCCAGAGCTCTGGCTGAATAGAAAATGGACCCCCTTCCTACATGAGCAATTCTTAGGGCCAACAGACCCAGGTTTTTGTGTTTTATCTTAAGGGCATAAATAATGTAGGGAAAAAGGTACTTGTAGAATGAGGTTAAACAAATTATGGCACATCTATATGCAAGATATTATGTAGTCATTAAAAGCATCAAGAGTATACGGGCACTCCTAGTTGAAGGTGGCAAGTCGAACCTGTGTATTTACATCTCCTCCCTTGGGAAGCCCTAAAAATTGCATTAAATGATCAAAAAGGCAAAAGCCCATAAAGGCAAAGAACAGAAGAGGAGACCAGAGCCCCTAAGAGATGTCCTACAATTTAGAAGGTTGAAAGTAACAGATAAGCATTAACGGACTTGACATACCAAAAGGATGACCGCAGGGGCCTGAGGGGAACTAGAGCAAGCCATTCCATTCCTCAGAACCCCGGAAGGTCTCAGGACGCTGGAGCTGGGTATGGGCAAAGCTGAAAAAAAGTAGAGTGGTCGAGAGGGTATAAAAATTATCTAGACCCCGAGATAACCTTTCACCGGCCAGAGGTCTGTTCCTTTCCCCTCCTCCCACCCCACAGAAGCCCAGAGGGTCCCTCCTGAGGGGAGCTGAGTAGCACCCACACTGCGGACAATGGCTCACCACGTATGGCCAAGGGTGGTAATGGTTTTTGAGTTTTCCCTTTTTCACTGTTTTATAAATTATCTACAATGGACATATACTCCTTATAATCAGAAAATGATATTTAAACACGGTAGAAGTACTGTATGCTTCTAGTAAAACAAAACCTTAGCAGTGCTGAAGGGAACACAGTTAAAAGTCCCCTCTTGCTCACCCTACTTCCACAAAGAGGACCACAATTTATAGTTGCTATGTACATCCTTACAGGGGAAAAAAGAGGTTTTACAAAACAGGAAATGAAAGCAAAGCAGGAGCAAACAGGTGGGGTGAAGATCAGGAGATTCCAGTTTTGTTAAAACTCAGGAAAAAGGGCAGAGACGAAGGCTTCCCCTAAGATTCCAAGAGATTGTAGGGCATAAAGGAAAGGGGAGGAGAGAGGAAATGAATATGTTTTGTCTTCAAAGATGCTGGCCAAGGTAAGGGGGCCTAAGGTCTCTGTAGAGCAACATTGTACCATCATTAAAGAAACCACCTCTGGCATAAAAATAAAATTAAATAATGAATAGCTCATCTTTTCCCTGTGATTCATACGTTTGCTCATAAAGCTCTGACTTCTTGGGGATTTTTAATGAAAATTGAATGTTCTGGATGTCTTGGCTGGCTCATTTGGTTGAGTGTCCGATACTAGGTTTCAGCTCAGGTTGTGATCTCGGGGTCCTGGGATTGAGCTCTGAGTCTGGCTTTGTGCTCAGCCCGAGGTCTGCGTGTCCTTCTCCCTCTGCTCATCTCCCTGCTCACACATGCAAATTCTCTCTCTGGAAAATGAATAAATTAATATAATCTTTTTAAAAGGGGCGCCTGAGTGGCTCAGTGGGTTAAACATCTGCCTTCAGCTCTGGTCATGATCTGAGGGTCCTGGGATAGAGTCCTGCATCAGGCTCTCTGCTCAGTGGGGAAGCCGGCTTCTCTCTCTCCCACTCCCCCTGTTTGTGTTCCTCTCTCTCTGGGTCTCTCTTTATCAAATAAATAAATAAAATCTTTAAAAAAAATCTTTAATAAAACCCTTTCTGTTCTAGCAGAACCACTTTTTGTTGTTAATGATTTGTCTATCTATGCAAGTGGTGAAATACCATAGCTGAGAGACAGACTGAGAAGAACCTACTACTGAGATGTTTTACAAATTTTAAATTTACCATGAAGAGATTTGCTGTCTCTACTTCTAAAGATTAGATTCTGGGATTGTCCTCAGTCCTTGTTCTGCCTCCAGAGTAAAATCACAGCCTCATGCAAATACACAGATTTGCTCTCATCTGCCCCTGTTGGCTATCTGCACACGGTTATCTTGCCAAGGTGAATAATCTTGATTAAATTAAGAATTTCCAAGGTCTTTCATGCACTTAAGGAAATATAACGAACCACATATGAAGTGGAGGTTTGATATGTCTTCTAAGTAGGTTACCCAGGTTTTTTCTTAAATCAAATTAGCAAATTCAAAATGCTTTAATATGCCAAGGGATTCCCGGGGACTTCTGTACTTAAATCATGACATTTTGTAAAAAGGAACTATGGAACGGACATAGCAAAAAAAAAAAAAAAAAAAAAAAATCCTATTATATGGTGAGCTGCACTTCAGAAGATCGTTTTTCTTATAATGTTCCTGGGAAGTGTTTTTAATATACTCCAGAACCTTGAGAGATTACAGAAGATAGAGAATGTGAGATTTACCTGAAATACCGTTAATGACTTTGCTCTTGAACGTAAAACAAATCCAGCCAAGGGGATTTGGGGGCCTGCTAAACGTGTTTTTGTTTTACTAGAAGGCAGCATATCTGCTCACAGAAAATCTGCACAATCACTGAGATGCTCTATGGCTTGTTTGATTGGTTCTGCCTCAGAATTTCTGAGTTGATAAGGCTTATTTCCACCTGACACGCTATATTTAAAGCTCTTTTCTTCAGAATTCGTTGCATTTCTATATACTTCTGAGGTTCCACGTCACCCTCCCCCCCACGAGCTTGTAAGGAGTCCGTGAGAATCTTCCAGAGAACTGTGATATTGGTGGGGGGAGTGGGCACAGTATTTTCCTCAGCTCCGCTGGACCCCACAGAGGCACCAGCACAAAATTATTTCATTTGAGGGAAAGGGTGCACTACACAGCTCACCCCTTCTGCATACAAGAGGCCTCCTTCCTTCCACCCCAAATATTTGTTTTACTGCCTTTGGCCCCAGCATAATGGGATGCCCACTCCACCTCTTTTTGTGGTACCTAAAAGAAGGTCACTTTTTGTAAAATAATCCCAGTCTAGAAAGGAGATAAACTCTTTGGTCCAATAAGGTGTAAAAGAATCAGAATGAGGTTAACTTTAGCACAAGAAAATCTGCCGGTCTCTTCAACACTCCATTCTGAGGCCAGACTTCTGCATGGGCTTCTGCCTCGCCTTCTGCTAGCTGGAGGATCTGAAGCCACTTTCCTTTCCCTCCTCCCCATCCAGCTGCACGAGTCAGATTCACGACAATGACAGTATAACTGGGGTTAGAGCCTGGCTCGGGGTAGCAGACACAGAGACTAAACCTGTCTAAGGGATTTGGTGGAGGGAAATGAGAGAGGGTGGGAATGGGGGGGTCTTGTCAGGGAGTGAGGCATCCCTATCAGCCAGGTTTGATCTGTGGTATGTGCCAAGCATTTAGCGTCCGATTAAATGCTCCCCAGGATTTCTTGCCTGTGCTCATGCAGCTGAGTTAGACCTTTTATTATCTTTTTTCTCACTATATGCCCTCCTCTATCTTTCCTTGATAAGGGATGTAATGATGGTATAAGACAAGTAATACAAATTACAGCAAAATCAGAAAATATAAGTAAGGAAATTATAATAATGGCTAGATATTTTGAAATCCCAGCCCCCTGTAAAATTCAGAATTTAAGACTTTGGTATGTAGGGGTGCCTGGGTGGCTCAGTTGGTTAAGCATCTGCCTTTGGCTCAAGTCATGATCCCAGGGTCCTGGGATCGAGTCCAGTATCGGGTTCCCTGCTTAGCGGGGAGTCTATTTCTCCCTCTCCCTCTCCTGCTCCCCCTGCTTGTGCTCGCTCTCTCTCTGACAAATAAATAAAATCTTAAAAAACAAAGACTTTGGTGTGCAGACTACCAGATATTTTCCTAAGCAAATGGGCCTAGCACCCAGCAAGCGCATTTGGGAGCAGGATGGGAGCTGGCAGAGAGTTCTGGGGCGTGTTCACCAAGAAAAACAATGAGACTGATGGATGTCCCAATGTATATGATCGCCTCAAGGGCGATTTCACATCCTGAGAGAGCACTGGTACTAAGTAAATAGCGAATCACAAAAAGTGAGAGATGAGGCGATTTTTTAAAATCTAGATGAAAAAATGTCCCATGAGAAAGGTAATGCAAATGGAAAAAGGAAAGGACATGTACACCACGTGGCCCAGCTATGAGCTTATTTAGACTTTCTAATGTAAACACTAAATACCTGGTTTTTGTTTTGTTTTGTTTTTTTAGATTTTATTTATTTATTTGATACAGAGAGAAAAAGACAGAGAGAGAACACAAGCAGGGGGGAGTGGGAGAGGGAGAAGCAGGCTTCCTGCCAAGCAGGGAGCCTGACGCAGGGCTCGATCCCAGGACCCTGGGATCACGACCTGAGCCCAAGGCAGATGCTTGATGACTGAGCCACCCAGGTGCCCCTAAATATCCATTTTCAAAAAAATGTTTCTCTTAGAATAATTACTGATGCACAGGAAGTTGCCAAGATAGTGCAGAGAGGCCAACAATTTTCTGAATTGGTTACATTGACACCACTATAATACAGGGCCAGGAAACTGACATTGGTGCAATGTGGGTGTATATTTCTTTGCCATTTTATAGCATGTGTGGATTCACGTGACTAGCACTGCAGTCCTGGTACAGGAAACCATCAGCCAAAATGGTCCCTCGTGCTGCTCCTTTGTAGTTTGTGTACCTGCCTCCCAACATGCTAACGTTACCCTGGCAGAATTCTGAATCTGTTCCCTAGCTCTGTAATTTTATGATTTTGAGACTGTTACAGAAACCGAGTCCCATAATACGTGGCCCTTTAAGACAGGCTTTTTTCACACTCAGCATAATGACCCTGAGATCCACCTAAGTTGTGTGTATCAGTAGTTTTTCCTTTTAATTGTTGGGTAATATTTCAACTAAATATTGCTTTTTATTATTTATTTAAAAAAATTTTATAAAGATTTGTTTAGAGAGAGAGAGAGAGTTGGGGGATGGGCAGAGAGCAAGACCCTTCAAGAAGACTCCCCGCTGAGCATGGAGCCTGATGTGGGACCCCATGCCATGACTCACAAGATCAGGATCTGAGCTGAATTCAAGAGTCAGACACTTAACCAACGGAGCCACCCAGGCTCCCCCCTCACCAATAGTTTTTTTTTTTTTTTTAAGATTTTATTTATTTATTTGATAGGCACAGCAATCAGTGAGAGAGGGAACACAAAGAGGGGGAGTGGGAGTGGGTAAAGCAGGCTTCCCACTGAGCAAGGAGCCCCATGCGGGGCTCTATCCCAGGACCCCCGGATCATGACCTGAGCTGAAGGCAGCAGCTCAATGGCTGAGACACCCAGACGCCCCAACCAATATTGTTTTAAACAGAAGTTGTGATCTAGTAACTGGCCAGCCTGGACTGGAGTCTGGTAGTCTCTTACCACAACCCCACCTTGATTCTCCCATTTCACAGATAAGGAGACAGAGGCTCAGAGAGGTTAAGTAGCTTCTTCAGGGCTAAGCAGCTAATAGGCTTGGTCTTGGACCTGATTGCATGCTCTTGACACAAGCAGGTACTGAGGAAACAGCATTTTAGTCTTAGGCCTCAAGAGGAGACAGACCGTGGGCTGTTCCCCTCATGAATGCAATCACCCCACAGGCCATGCCAGGTACCCAGCTCTCGTCTAAATAAAGGCTGGGGAGCACAGACTCTTTCTGAAAAGGCAGAAACTCAACTTCTGGTTTAAGCCACTAAAATTAGATTTGCCTTTGCAACAGAAGTAGATTGACTTACAAATGGCTTCTTAGTTTTATAACTTCTACCAAAGACTCCAGGATCTTCCACTAAGTGGAGACCATTAAGGGGAAGTAAGTGGCAGTAGAAAGATTTAATATGCACAGAAATACCGAAATCAAACCCAGAGCCAGTTTTGAGACGAATGCCTTTAGGTCCTAAATATGCCTGAGTGGTTTTTACAAAGCCTATAAAATTCTTCTTGTTATAAATGAGCAACCAACTGTTCTGACAATAGGGCTGAATTAATTCACTAACTTGCCAACACCAGAGGAAGAGTAAGTATGCTCCTAATAGGAGTTTCTGAAGAAAGGGCAGCTTAGCCTGGAGATGTTGCTAAAAAGGTACCATTTAATCCTTTCTGCCTTCTAGAGCATTTCCTGGGGAGAGGGGGGATGGCCTGGGACTGAGGACGACCCTGTGGCTTGCCTTGCTCTGAATCTCAGGGTCTCCTGTTGGTAGAGCAGGGTGCTGGGTGACTGGCAGTAGCCTCGGGAAGGAGCGCTAGGCAGAGGGATGGCTGTCCTTCTTGTGAACAACTCTTGGTGGCTGCAGTAAGTCCATGGTAATGACCTGTGATCAAAAGCCAAACCCTGCTCAGCATCCTTGGGCCATGTCCTCTGGGTGCTGGTTAGGAAATCCACCTTCCAACAGCGAAAATAAGGCCAGCCATTCACGTCCATGAAATGCTTGCGTGTCAGGAACGTCACATGTATTATTCCTTAACCTTGACAACAATTTCGTGAGCTGTTCCATACAGTCACTTGCATTTTGTAAGTGGGAAAACCAGTTTGGGGAGATGAGATGGCCCCTGGCTGCTCGGCTAGCTGCGGTGCGTGATGCTGGGTGAAGCAGGTGGGCAGAATTTCTTGTGTGAGCTCAGGGTCACCACATAGCTGATACGGGAAGTTGCCTTTTTGGAGTATTATAGCTAGTAAGGGAAGGAAGAACGAAAGAGGAATATTGCCATGGTACAGGTCCTTACTGAATCAATGGAATCAATCATTAGGTAATGAACATCAGTGGTTTCTGACTTTATGAAAAGACTCAACCATACACTACGTACTTCCAATACCACCTGCGAAATGTTGCCAAAACATAGAACTTGAATTTGATTAGACCTCTAGATCTGATTTACAGGAAATACAAGTGACAGTAACATGTTAAAGAATGTATGGGATGTAATCAGCTCCATCCAGACTGTGGGAAATTCTAAAGGATAACCTAACTTCTTCAAAAGAAAAATTTTAAGAAAAAAGAGGAAAAGACTTGGGGAAGACTATGAATTAGAAAACACTTATGGGGGTGCCTGGGTGGCTCAGTGGGTTAAAGCCTCTGCCTTTGGCTTGGGTCATGATCTCAGGGTCCTGGGATCAAGCCCCACATTGGGCTCTCTGCTCAGCGGCGAGCCTGCTTCCCCAACCCCAACCTGCCTCTCTGCCTACTTGTGATCTCTGTCTGTCAAATAAATAAATAAAATCTTTAAAAAAAAAAAAAAAGACATGACACAAGCAGTAGCGATGCTTGAACCTTGTCTGGATGTCCATTTGAACAATTAAACAGTGGGGAGAGGGTGTAGAAAATGACTAATGGACAATTTGGGAAATGTGAGCACTGAGTAGGCATTGAACACTACCGAGGAGTGATTGTTGATTTGGGGGGTGTGTGACTGATAAAACTGAGTTATGATTTTCAAAAGATGCCCACTGAAATGCTTGATATGATGACTAAGATTTACTTCAAAATAATCTGCAGAGCCGGAAAGTGGGTGGGGGTGTAGGGCCAAAAGATAGGCCACAAGCTGCTCATCGTTGAACCATGATCATGGAAGTGTAGGGCTTCACTGCCCTCTTTTCTCTACTTTTATAAGTGTTTGAAGTTTTCTATAATCAAAGCCAAATAAATACATGAAGGGGATGAAGAGGTACAGACTTGTAGTTATAAAATAAATAAGTCACAGAGATGGAAAGCCTAGCACAGGGTATTCTAGTCCATGGAACTGTAATAATGTTCGGTGACAGGCGGTGACACTGACCAACAGAAGTATTGGGAAAGTTACAGAGTTGTCGAATCACTGTGCCGTGCCCTTGACACTAATATAACATTGTATATGATCATCATAAATAAAATAGATAGTATTTATAATAATAATAATATGAATAATAGATACTATTAAGATAAATAGTAATAAAATAATAAGTAATAAATAAAGTAATAAAATAATAAATTTTTTAAAAACTTAAGTAATTTTTTTCACAAAGAGCAGGCATGAATGAAGGCGGAAAAGAAGGTCTGGGGGAAGTGTGCTATCCAAGGATCCAGGGAAAGAAGTGCTCAGGAAGGAAGGAGTGGTGACATGGGCCAGATGCCACTGCCAGTTAAGTAGCTGAGCCCTGAGGATGACACCGGCTGTCCCTGGGGAAGGAGCCCACATGCTGCCCTCACTTGGGGGTGAGTTCTCTGCCATCCAGGACGGTGTCCTGGGCAGGGGTCTCCCTTAGCCTCCTCGCTTCCTGGCCTCATCCTTGTGTACCCCCAGAACACTTAGCAGTGTTCAGGCTAGTAGGACTTTCAGGCTGGTATGTAGGTGACGCTACGCCCTCTCCAATGGATGCTGTGCCAGGGTTCAATTTTAAAAGATCTACTGACATGGGGCTCAAGGGGAAATTAGTGAAGCCATCATGAACAATGCAATTTCAGTTTCTAGACTCTAGACCAAAGGTCACTGACTTGTTAATTACAATCTCATCAAACTCTCTCATCTGTTTTTTTTTTTTTTCTTTTAAGGTTTTGTTTATTCATTTAACAGACAGAGATCACAAGTAGGCAGAGAGGCAGACAGAGAGAGAGAGGAGGAAGCAGGCTCCCTGCCGAGCAGAGAGCCCAATGCGGGGCTCGATCTTAGGATCCTGGGATCATGACCTGAGCTGAAGGCAGAGGCTTCAACCCACTGAGCCACCCAGGTGCCCCTCTTATCTGTTTCATGAGGACTACCGCAATCATTTTTCCGGTTTGGGTCATGATTTTGTTGTCTGCAGGAAGGAGATTTTCTGGGGAAAATGTGAACTGCTTGGGCCACATTTTGCCAACTTGAGTTGCGCTTTCTTAAATGGTCTCCCTGCTGTCCCCTTTCTCTGCCGCTGTCTGCATCATCTTTGTGTCCCCCAACCCCAAATCTCCTTCTCTTTCCTCTTCCCCTCTTATCCCTGTCCCTTAATTGTCTATGGTAGGCAGAGAATATGGTGTCTGGAAGTTCCTGTGTTCAGCCCACCCTCACTGTGGCTCCTTTTGGTGACAGCTTCCCACGGTAGCCTGGTTTTCAGACACAGACCCAAGTAGTCGGGCCCTGGACACCTAGCACTTTGGTATGTTATTCTCACCTTTCTGGGACCCTGTCCCGCTCATCACCTTCCCCAGCCCACTCTCTTACATTTCCAGTAACAATCCTGGCTTCCTGCCTCTGGCTCTCTGTTCCAGCAAGACGCTCTTAAAACACCAGCCACCCACCTCTCCCCTGCCTTGGGCACGAGGCCAGGACCACTGCAGAGAAATCTCTGGAGGTCAGGGGTTTTCAGGAATGTGTGATGTACGGGGAAGGTGTGTATCCACTGTTTTCTGACTTCAGGCCAACTGCCTTATGGTGTAAGAACAGAGTTCAGAGGCTCTCCAGCGGGACTCGCTCACATCTATGGAGGTAACAAAGCATCCACTGAGGCCTGTTCTCCAGGGTTACTAAGAATGAGCGAGGGAATGACCGGCAGCGTCTGGTTTGGCTATTTCTGTAACTGTCTGCCTCTAGTCTGCTCTTCTTCCCCGTGGGGCTCTCCTGGGAGCATCCGTCTAGCCATGCCTCCTGACACGGACTGCGGTAGGACCTCATGGGGATGGTTGCGTCCCTCCCTAGCTCCACCCGGTGCTCCCCTTACACACCTGCATGCACCCACCCACGCTAGACACATGGAACCAAGGGTTGTACGCAGGTTGCGATCACTTAATAAAAAAGAACCTTAGCGGGACTCAAGGGCCTTGTGATTAATTACACCTCATCTTTGCTTCTGTGTTGCTGCATTGACTATTCAAGCTACCATAGGGGGCTGATCCTGTATTGTAGCACAATTATTAGCTATTATTAGCTGTTACTTTTTTCTTCCTACATATTTGTCTTTGGTGTTCATTCAGACCTTAGGTGTCTCCATTTCACATTCTGTTGTTTTTCTTCTGCGGTTCCCTTGTTCGTGTTTTCCTGCTTGTGCAGTCCTGAGGATACGATGAAGTACACTACTGGCTCAGCTCCCAGACACTGGTTTTTATACGTAGCTTCTTTTGGGTGGGAGACACAGAGACTCACTCAAACTGCCTCAAGAAAACTTGTGCTTGGAGCAAAGATACACATGGACCAAACCTCACCATTCTTTCTCTCCCGTGCTCTCTCTGCCTGCCCGTAGTGTGTCTCCGCATGCATTTCCTTCCTTCTCTTTCTTCTAACCTGCTTCCTTAGCGCTCTGCGGCAGCCTCACGTCCGATGGCTCGTGATACGGGGGGCCTCATGAGCCACAGCTCTACTTCATGGACTTTCTGTTTCAAATACCACCCCTAACCAACTTGCCCTCATGTGTTCTTCAATTCAGATGTCCCAGAGTTGGGACAGGCTAAGCTCAGCTAATCTTTTTTCTCCCTGTCATTGGCCAGTCTGAGGTCTGGCTGCCCTTGGGTCAGGTGCTCCACTCCTCTGACCCATGCAGGGGAGGTGGTGGGGGTGGCAGGAGTTGGGGAGGTCATGATTCAATAGCACAAAGATTGGCCACCTAAGAAGCAGGGACTGTGGTAAAGAGACAGATTGCCTTAAAGGGGTTGTGGGCAGCAGGTACCAATGGATGTTGGTAGTACATTGGTTAACTGACAATCTCATCAATTACTGACCCACAGAATCAGGAAGTTAAAATAGATGTTATAAATTCCATCCACTAAAATTCATGTTCTCTCCTCATGAAAAATCTCCTTGGCCATTGAATGAGTAGTTACTCATTTTTTTTTTTTTTAGACAAAATATCCATAAATATCTTGGCTTCACATCCACCAGAGAATCTAAGTAGCAAATCTAAGAGGGCAGAGAAGGACTAATGTGGGCAGATACGAATAGCATTGAGAGTCAATACCCTCAATACCCGAGGGGATGACAGCATGATAGAAAATCTATGAAAAGCAGACACAAGAACTCACAGAGCACAGTAGTCTGGGATCACTTAAAATGTAGGTTAAAAACAGCCCTATGGACTTCACCAGTCCCGAGGGTACCAATGTCGTAAAGCCTCGTTAACTGTAGCTAACGTTCACATTACGGAACCCTGAGTATATCAGGAAAGGCTAAAGGCTAAATTATGTTTAGAATAGCCAACTTAAGAAGGCAGGGAATTACATAATAAACTTAAGAAAAATTTCCACACACATTTAAAAATTGGTGTTTAAATGAGTAAGCTCCTGGCTAGCTGTAGCCAGTCATTTGTTAACTGTTCCAACATGGCTGCTGCCACAAACGTGGGCTGTTTTCAATGTCTGCCATGAGGAACCAGGGTGTTGAAATGCCCCGGCTGCCCAGAAAAGACGGCCCTACTCAGTCTCTCAGAGGTATGTCATGGGAGGTGGGGAGGCTTGGCCATGAAAAGCATGTGCTTCACGGTTCTGTCCACCTGGGTTTGAATCCTGGGGCCTTCAACAATCTCTCTCTCTCTCTCTCTCTTTTTTTTTAAAGATTTTATTTATTTATCTGACAGAGAGAGAGAGAGGTACCACAAGTAGGCAGAGAGGCAGGCAGAGAGAGAGAGAGAGAAGCAGGCTCTCTGCCAAGCAGAGAACCTGATGTGGGGCTTGATCCCTAGACCCTGAGATCATGAACTGAGCCGAAGGCAGAGGCTTAACCCACTGAGCCACGCAGGCGCCCCCAACAATCTCTTAACATGCCTGAGCCTCCATTCCCACATCACGAAAATGGACACCATATGCAATATCTATTGCAAAGAATTGTCAGTGTCAAAGGTCCTTGGACATTTTTTAACCTCGTTTGGCATTTTCCTTTTTTTTTTTTTTTAAGGATTTTATTTATTTGTTTGTCTTAGAGAGAGAGCACAAGCGGGGGGAGTGGCAGGCAGAGGGAGAAGCAGGCTCCCCACTGAGCAGGGAGCCTGATGTGGGACTTGACCCCAGGACTCCAGGATCATGACCTGAGCCGAAGGCAGCTGCTTAACCGACTGAGCTACCTAGTTGTCCCAGGCATTTTCCATTTTTATGTAGTCTTCTACATGATAAAAACAATGAAATTCATTTGTAAAATGTTGATGGCTCGCTCGATTTTTCCTATAGGGCAGTGACTCTTAATAGAAAAAAGACAACAGTAACACCTCAGCTTGAATCAAATCATCAGATTAGCCAAGGGGTCACGCCGTTTTTCTAGAGGACTGGGACAGAACTGGGAAGCCCTAAAGGGGATGGGGGAGGAAAAGAGGAAACCAAGTGAAGACACAGGTTTGATTAGAAGGTTTGAAAAAGGGTTTGGGAGGAGAATGGATGTGTTTGAAGGTGAGAAAGGGACCCAGGGAAGCAGACAAAGAGTCGCAAGAGGCAATGCTTAATTATCTCAAAAATATTCCAATGATTATTTCCTTGATTAAATTGGGATTTTTTAAAAATTCTAATTTAATCCAAAGGATAATTAGAGAATTTTGGCTGTTATGAATTTTCCTTTCTATCCCCACTTATACCCCCATGACAGGTGAATTTATTCAAAGTCCAAAAAGCCACCATGAGAGAATAAGAGGACTGTGACATCTCCAGAATCCTTGAAATCTTGGGTTAAAAAGTCCTCCTGACATGTGGTTTGCTTGCCTGTCCAGAAATTCAATCACGGGAGTCATTTTCCTCAAATAACCGTTATTACATTCCTTAAAAAAAAACCAACTTTGGCTTCCCAGAATCCCTGATAGATGAGAGAAAAAAATTGAGTTGTCAGTCATAAGGTGCAGGCATCAAATTCACAAACAGAAAATTGAAAAGGAGAGGGCACAGTTGCTTCGTGCTCTTCCCCAGACCTGGTGCAATAATGTGCACTGAACAAACCTCCAAACGACACATGTACCAAGGCCCCCCTTCACCATGTGCTTGGCTCATCGCACGGAAATGGAAGGTTCTGTGTCTGAACTATTGCATAAAGTTGACAATCTTCAATCACAGACTAGACATATAGGCCCACCTCATTATGTTAGTCTTTTTTTTCTTTTTATGGAGATTCTTCCAGTTTTTAAAAAGCGGTTTAAACATTCTCCTGGTGTGGTAGGGGTTTGAGTTTGTCTGTTTGTTTGTTTGTTTTATTTTATTTTTTATAGACATATAATATATTTTTATCCCCAGGGGTACAGGTCTGTGAATCGTCAGGTTTACACACTTCACAGCACTCACCATAGCACATACCCTCTCCAATGTCCATAACCCCACCCCCCTTCTCCCAACCCCCCTCCCCCCAGCAACCCTCAGTTTGTTTTGTGAGATTAAGAGTCACTTATGGTTTGTCTCCCTCCCAATCCCATCTTGTTTCATTTATTCTTCTCCTACCCCCTTAACCCCCCCCCCCCCATGTTGCAATCTCCACTTCCTCATGTCAGGGAGATCATATGATAGTTGTCTTTCTCCAATTGACTTATTTCACTAAGCATAATACCCTCTAGTTCCATCCACGACGTCGCAAATGGCAAGATTTCATTTCTTTTGATGGCTGCATAGTATTCCATTGTGTGTATATACCACATCTTTATCCATTCATCTGTTGATGGACATCTAGGTTCTTTCCATAGTTAGGCTATTGTAGACATTGCTGCTATAAACATTCACATGAAAAAGTGCTCCATATCACTCGGCATCAGGGAAATACAAATCAAAACCACAATGAGATATCAACTCACACCAGTCAGAATGGCTAAAATTAACAAGTCAGGAAATGACAGATGCTGGTGAGGATGCGGAGAAAGGGGAACCTTCCTACACTGTTGGTGGGAATGCAAGCTGGTGCAACCACTCTGGAAAACAGCATGGAGGTTCCTCAAAATGTTGAAAATAGAGTTTGTTTGTTTTTAATAAAAGAAGCTCTTGGCATCAGTCAATTGTTATTCTTGTTTTTTTGCCAAATTCTAAAAAATTATGATAAAAAGATCTCCCCATAGTCATCTACCAAGTTAATATAACAGAATGGTTGTGAACAGGTGCCAAAAAGTCATACATCCTTTTGTGTGCACCTGATTAAACAAGAGATAAATCCTTCTGTCTGGGAATAATTCAGTGGGAACCAGCCTCAACTCTTACAAAGCACATTGAGAATAGCAAAGAGGTTTCAAACTGTGCATCAGCCCTAATCACTTCGTTGCTGACATGTTTTGTTGAGAGGGTCTTAAGACTAGATCCCTGCTCATCAAGAAGGAGTTCTGCGATTAATTTGTGATGTCTGCTTCAGGCACAGGATAGGACCGTGAGAGTACGTTTTCCCCATACTTACCATGTTGACAGAAGGTCTTTGTATGGCAATTGGGCAATTTTATTGCAGGAAATACTTTATATACACTGGGGGGAAGAATGATTGTTCCTTTGTATCTTACTACATTACAATTACTCCAAAACTGTGGTTTCAATCAATGTTTTTATTATACTTATGGATTCTGTGGGTTAGAAACTTGGACAGGACACAACAGGGACAGCTTGTCTCTGTTCCACAAAGTCAGAGGACTTACCTGGGAACACACAAAGACTGAGGGTGACTCAGGGGCCGAGGGCAAAAACCATCGAAAGCCTTGCTCACTGGCATGTTGGTGATGAATGCTGGCTGTCTGTCAGTGGAGACCTCAGTTCCTCACCTGGTGCTGTTGGCCAGAACATACATATGGGACCTCTTGGGTTTCCTCACAGCATGGCGGCTAGGTTCCAAAAGGATTACAAGGAAGCTAGTTAATGATCTGGCCTCAGAAGTCACACCACGTCACTAGTACCATAGTTATAAACCTTCCCAGATTCAGCTGGATGGAACCTGGGGTCCAGTCTGGCCATGGGAGGCACCCCAAATCACATACCAAGAAGAGCACACAGGGTGGGAGACACCGATGTCGTTGTCTTCAGACAAAGAGATCTTCCGCAGTGACTTAGCTGGGGGGCGCCCTAGCTTCCATATCTCAGGACATTTTGTAGTTTTTCTTCTGTTCGCTCAATAATGACATGCTTTGAGTAATGAAAACCTGATTGATTTGTGAAAGATGGCTAACAGGGAGAGACGAAACTTTAAGGAAAACTTAAAAATTCTTGAATTGTGGTTTAAAATCTGTAAACCAATGCTAAGGAAATGGAATTTAGAAGAACGTGATTTGCCTTTGTATACATTTTAACCTTTACAAACATGGAGTTTGCTAATGGTCTCTGGATGTTTTCCTAGGTAATATGATAATGTTGGCAGACCACATATAGCTGTCCAATAGGGTTTTAAACAGGGACTTTAAAGGTTTCTTAATCTCGGCACCATTTTTGGTCAGAGAATTCTTTGTTCGTGGGGGAAAGCTGTTGGATGTTTAGCAACACCTCTGGCTTTTGCCACTCCCACGAATCTCAAACACCAAAAATGTCTCGAAACATAGCTACATGTCTCCAGGAGGTGTGTGTGCCCAGCTGGGAACCACTGATCTAACTCAAATATGTGGGGCTACAAAAATATTCTCCACACCCCATTTCCTGGGCTACTCTAGAACGTTTGCATAGGCTCACAGTGCAGGTACTGTTGCTGTTCACAATCATTTAGCATGTTCCATTCATTCGAGACATTGACTCTCTCATAAACTGAATCTTTTCCCCATTAAAAACATTCATTCTGAAGAGCAGAAACCCCTCTCCTACCGCTAACACTAGAGGATTAAGTCAGGCAGAATAATTTCAGTGAAAGGAAGCAGGAAGGTCTTAACGTGGTGGCTCACCCTTCTTGGGAAAGAGTGGGTGTGCGGGGGGAGGGGGGACACTGTGAGCACAGCTGTGCACACCCCTTCTCATCACTCACCCTTCACAACCTCCCCCTCCCGCTTTCCAGGGAGAAGGTGTGAGTGGAAAATGAATCTCTCCTAAGAAGTAGTGTGATGACTCTACTTCTAGCATTCACAATTTACTGGATGGCAGCTGAGAGTGTGCAGTGAGAAGAAGTGAAAACAAGGAACAGTTTCTGCCCTGGGGTGTTACGGCACCTGAGCTAGGAGGCACAGGACCGATTGTAAAATCACTGCGTGTCCTTTGGGGGGAGGGAGAAAGCTGAAAGCTTTCCCAGAGACTTACCAGTATATAGACACGTTTGAATTTAGGGGTTGGTTGGCAAAGGCTTGCAATGGGGGTGATATGGACAGACAGTTCTCAACTCACACGTAAGTTGATTCTGAAAGTAAATTCATTTGAATTTATAACTCCTAGCCCATAAAACACAGAGTTAGGTATTCTAGTGATGCCTCAAGATCCATTGCCAAAAGCCCACTTTGGTGGATCAGTGCGTGCTATGGAGCTAAAGCATGCCATCATCGCTTCTGGGCAATGCTGCATTCAGATTCCCAACATGGGATGTCAGCAGCACATCTCCCTCCAGCTCCGCCTCCATTCAGCTAACTTTCTCTGAGCACCTCTAGGGAGCTAGGCAGGATATAGGTGCTGGGGTCTCAAAGAAAAAGGAGTCCCTGTTTTTAAGGGGCTTACCTGCCACCCGGAGCCACTCCCAGCTCCGGTAAGCACCCGTGCACAGCAGGAGGAGAAAAGACTCCCTTTCCCTTCTGGAGGTGGTGATCTCTATAGCGGCCAACACTGGGGCTCCTGAAGGAGGAAGTGGGGAGGGGAGGCACCTGGAGACTTCTGCCTGTCTTTTTTGGTTTTCACCAGAATCTCTGACTAGTGCTCCTGTCCTGCCTTATAAGCAACTACTGCAGACAGAAGGGACTTTCAGTTTCTCCCTGACCCTCTGTCCCTAAAAAACATAGTTGAATAGTTATGGGAAGTTTGTACGTAGAAGAATGCATGGAAATCTGGGGCACATGGGTGACTCAGTCGGTTAAGCGTCCGACTCTTGATTTCGGTTTGGGTCATAGTCTTGGGGTCATGGGATCAGGCTCTGCATTGGGCTCTGTGCTGATTTTCTCTCCCTCTGGGGTGCCCGGGTGGCTCAGGCAGTTAAGTGTCTGTCTTCAGCTCAGGTTATGATCCCAGGATCCTGGGATCGAGTCCCACATGGGGTTCCCTGTTCTGCTGCAAGCCTGCTTCTTCCTCTCCCTCTGCCTGCCACTCCACCTGTTTGTGCTCTCTCACTCTCTCTCTGTCAAATAAATAAATAAATAAATAAATAAATAAAATCTTAAAAAAAAGATTCTCTCTCCCTCTCCCTCTGCCCCTCCCCACCCCTCTTTCTAAAAAGAAAAGGAAAAAAAAAGAAAAAGAATGGAACTCATTCAGTCAGTGATAGGGTGGAGTGTTCTGATCCTTACCACCCCCATTCCCACCCCCACTGCCCACAGAAAGGTGTCATTGCAAAGCTGATGCCAGGTCTTTGGGCATTGTATTGTAAGAAATTACCTCATGCAATAATACCCTCCAAGTCCACTACCAGGTAAGCTATTCCAGAGATCATGGAAGAGAAAAAGTTCACAGATCAAATTAAGATGCCCCAATAGCACGGTCTATCAAATTCATTTATAATGTAAAATAAGAAGCAAGGGGAAAGAAATGAGGCAGGGTAATTCACTTAAGGTAGCATGCAAGTGATGTGGAAGGACCTCACGATCTGATTCCTGGGTTGTGTGAGCTCCTATTTCTGCCTTTCTCAGCTACATTAGCATTGCCCAATGAAGGGGAGGTTACGAGAACCAGAGCTAAGGTTTGTGGTAGTCAATTGTATGTGTCAACTCAGCTAGGCTATGGTACCCAGATAATTGGTCAAACTCTATTTGAGATATTTCTGTGCTGGTATATTTTGGATGGGGCTAACATTTAAATCAATAGAGTAAGTAAAGCAGATTGAACTCTATAAAGCAGATGAGGTGGGTGGGCCTCATCCAATAAGTTGAAGGTCTTTTAAAAAAATTAACATATAATGAATTATTTGTTTCATGGGTACAGGTCTGTGATTCATCAGTATTACACAATTCACAGCAGTCACTATGGCACATACCCTCCACAATGTCCATCACCCAGCTACCCCATCCCTCCCACCTTCCTCCCATCCAGCAAGGGAGGTTTGTTTCCTGAGATTAAGTGTCTCTTATGGTTGGTCTTGTTTCATTTTCTCCTCCCTTCCCTTATGATCCTCTGTATTGTTTCTCAAATTTCTCATATCAGTTGAAATCATATGATAATTGTCTTTCTCTGACTAACTTATTTTGCTTAGCATAGTAGCCTCCAGTTACATCCATGGCGTTGCAAATGGCAAGTTTTTTGTTTTGTTTTTGATGGCTGCATAATATTCCATTGCATATATATAAAAATATATACCACATCTCCTATATCCATTCATCTGTTGATAGACATCTAGGCTCTTTCCACAGTTTGGCTATTGTGGACATTGCTGCTATAAACATTCGGGTGCACGTGCCCCTTCAGATCACTATGTTTGTATCTTTAGGTAAATACTGAGGAGTGCAATTGCTAGGTCATAGAGTAGTTCTATTTTTAGCCTTTGGAGGAGCCTCCATGCTGTTTTTCAGAGTGGCTGCACCAGCTTGCATTCCCACCAAGAGTGTAGGTGGGTTCCCCTTTCTCTGCATCCTCACCAACACCTGTCATTTCCTGATTTGTTAATTTTAGCCATTCTGACTGGTGTGAGGTGGTATCTTACTGTGGTTTTGATTTAAATCTTCCTGATGCCGAGTGATGTTGAGGAGTTTTTCATGTGTCTGTTGGCCATTTGGATGGCTTTTTTGAGGACATGTCTGTTCATGTCTTCTGCCGATTTCTTGATTAGATCATTTGTTCTTTGGGTGTTGAGTTTGAGAAGTTCTTTATAGATTTTGGATACTAGCCCTTTATCTGATATGTCACTTGCAAATATCCTCTCCCATTCTGTCGGTTGTCTTTTAGCTTTGTTGACTGTTTTCTTTGCTGTGCAAAAGCTTTTGATCTTGATGAAGATTCAATAGTTCTTTTTTTCCCTTGCTTCCCTTGCCTTTGGTGAGGTTTCTAGGAAGAAGTTGCTGCAGCTGAGGTCAAAGAGGCTGCTGCCTGTGTTCTCCTCAAGGATTCTGATGGATTCCTTTCTCATATTGAGGTCTTTCATCCATTTTGAGTCTATTTTTGTGTATGGTGAAAGGAAATGGTCCAGTTTCATTCTTCTGCATGTGGCTGTCCAATTTTCCCAACACCATTTGTTGAAGAGACTGTCTTTTTTCCATCGGACATTCTTTCCTGCTTTGTCAAAGTTTAGTTGACCATAGAGTTGAGGGTCCATTTCTGGGCTCTCTTTTCTGTCCCATTGATCTATGTGTCTGTTTTTGTGCCAGTATCATACTGTCTTAATGATTATAGTTTCGTAATAGAGCTTGATGTCTGGAATTGTGATGCTGCCAGCTATGGTTTTCTCAGTTGAAGGTCTTAAGAAAAAAGACTGACCTCCCAGGGACAAAGAAGAAATTCTGTCAGCAGACTTCTTTGGGCTCAAACTGCAACTTTTCCCTGGGTCTTCAGCCTATTGGCCTACTCTGCAGATTTTGGGCTGGGCAGCCTCCATAAACACATGCGGTATTTCTTTATTCCATACACATGCGCGTGCACGCACACACACACACACACACACACACACACACTCTATTGGTTCTGTTTCTTTGGAGAATCTGCCTAGTACAAGACTGAATGTGGAGCCTCACCCAGAAGCCAACACACACATGCTGTACCAGACACAGTAGCAAGGATGTTAGGTGCAGCTTGCTCATTGGTGAGCTCCATGGCCATAGGCTTGATCTCCATTTCTATTGGTGGTTTTTTTTTTCTGTTGGTTTTTTTTTTTTTCAAGATTTTATTTATTTATTTATTTGACAGACAGAGATCACAAGTAAGCAGAGAGGCAGGCAGAGAGGGGGAAGCAGGCTTCCTGCTGAGCAGAGAGCCTGATGCGGGGCTCCATCCCAGGACCCTGAGATCATGACTTGAGCCAAAGGCAGAGGCTTCAACCCACTGAGCCACCCAGGTGCCCCTTGATCTCCATTTCTAACGCAGAAGGCCCATGAGGCTTATGTGGCACCAGTATGGCGTTGGGGGCAGGTCTTCAAATTGGCCCATGTAGGGATGATTTAGCTATTAGTCTGACATGCTTTGTCCCTTATGACTTGGTCTCACCATCACTTTTTATCTACAGGGAATGCTCTTCTTCATTCCATGTTTATAGGTTACTTACTATCTGCTTTAACACATGAGCTTTGCTCATAGTTCACAAGCTATTTGCTTTCCATCTCTACTTAAGACTTCTTATGAGTGGCATCCATCCCACTTGGTTTCCTTATCTTCTGTAGCAGAACTGAATATTACTGCATAACACAGCAAAGCATATTTTGATTTCTGTGGGGCCAAAGGTACTGCTTAGAAGCTGGGGTGTGGGCCAGGGAGCTGTGCAAAGGGACGAATACTGCTCTGCACAGAATTGCTGTATCCAATGTGGGCAGGGACCTGTGCAAATGATGTTGTGCCTGGAGCAATGAGTGCCTTCCTTAATGTAGATCTAGACTATATGATTTCTGAGAATTTAAGTGTGTCTTTAGGAGAGGCATTTGTGTCTGAATGATGATGACCCAATGGTTGAAAAATAAGAATCCTTTTTCTATCATGGCCATTGGACAGCAGTTCTCAGATCCAGTGGTTGGGTAAGGTCCACCCCCCCACCCCCATAGTCTCTCCGCCCCCACCCTAAGTTCTGGGATTAGTGTCAAGGGGCCAAGTACATCAGACTTTGGGGAAAGTGTCACCAGGAATTACCACGTTCTTCTAGGGAGAAGAGGAGGTCGTGTTCTGGGATGAAACCAGCCCTGTGGATAGGGGAGGGGACTCCCTAGAGGGTGGATATTTGTACCATAAGCCTAGAAGAAGGAGGAATGGAGGTTAAGAGGGCAAGATGAAAAATTCATCTTTACCTAAGGGCTTCCTTAGGTAAAGTCAGACTTCCCTCATGCCTAACTCTTGGGGCAGGAGGAGAATCCTATGAAATGGACAGTTAAAATTTTCCCCCTCTGATGTCCCAGTCCCCCCTATTTCATCCCCAGCGTTCAAAGAAGTTGGACACATTGGGTACCCTTGTTGCCATCATGGTGGGACAGGACCAGAAAAGGGAAGGGCAGTCTATCTTGCCATCACCCCCTGGGACTGCCCCAGGGAGGGAGTTGTGTCCTATCAGGGGACCTCTGAGTCAGACAGGGAGAACCAGCTGTGGGGCAAGGAACAAAGGAAAGAATGTCCCGGCTGAGAGTGCAGAGCTGGAGAGTGAGGTGAACAGGTGCAGGTATCATGTCGGAGGCCAGCTCAATTAGAAAATAGAGAAATTATTATAGAGAAATAGAGAAATTAGAAAATTAGAAAATTCTAACTCTTCTATGGAGAGGCAGGCAATCTTATTAAACAACCAAATGTCGGATATCAAATATTTACACACTGTCTTGCCATGGCACATGTTTTTCCACCAGGGAAACTAGTGAAACTCAGCTCTACTACACCCACTGTTGCCAGAGCGAGATTCCTGAAACCTGCTGGGAAGCCGCGAACGCAGGGTTGGTTTACTCTATGTGGTCGCAGCATTTCTGAGAATGTGATGAAAGCTCTGGTCTTCTTCCTAGAAAAATATACCCAAGTTTGCATGGAATGCTAGGGGAAGGTGGTTGCAGCCCCTCCCCTAGTGGTGGTCTCCCAGTACATTGGCTACAGCTCTGTATCCCCCCCCAACCCACTCACAGCTGGCCCTCCAGGCCATCCCCCACATGGGTCCCAGCCCTTTTGCTTTCTTTGCCACACCCCACAAGGATCTCCTACTTTCCCAGAGGTCCTGAAGTTCCTTTCAGGTGCCCCAGGGACAGGAGTGGGGCCCCTGCCAGCCCATGCAAAGCCAGGAACAGCCACAGCCCATTCTGGAACACAGGCCGGTTCCCACCCATCGGTCTGGGCGGTGCCAGCTTCCTCCTTGGTGTTGTTTCTTGGCCTCTCTGACTCACATCTGTCCACCGACTTGCATTTCCTGCTGCTCCTAGACCTCTGCATGGCTCAGATTCCTGGAAATTCTGGACCCAGAGCTCCATCAAGCAAATGGGATTTGACCTCAGGAGAGGTCTCACCCTTTTCTTCCCTACCGATTCATTTACTTAAAAACAAAAACAAAAACAAAAACAAAAAACAAACAAAAAAAACGAACCAGGCAGCCCTCGGTGTCCACCATGCTTAGGTAGGCAGTGGGAATGCTGGGCACCAGACCCCGGTCTGCCCTGCGAAGCTCAGTCGCAGAGGGATAACAGGGAGCCACACTGAAATGCACACCTGGGGAGCCAGGCCACAGAAAGACCACAGGGCCTGGTATTTGCAGGAATGAGGCATCTTCTCAGGGGAGGCCCAAGAGTGTTCCAAGGAGAAGGTGAGGGTAAGACATGTGAGACGGGAAGAAAGAGAGGGCAGCAGGCAGGTCTGGGAAATGCATATAACTTGGGATGTGTGCTTGGAGGGAGGGCCCAGAACTGGCGAGAGACTGGGGGTACCTGAGTTCAGGTTCTCCCCTGAGGACAGGAGAAGGGCTGAAGGCCCCCTCTCGGGCCCCCGCTGGCCTGCTGTCCTTTCTAGCGCTGGGGCATGCTGCCGTCTCCCACTCCATTCCCTGGGGCTTCAGCCCCACTGCGCTTTCCCTCTCTAGGACCTCATTCTCCTGCCCCTCCCAGCCCCTGCAGACAGGGGACAGAAGTCCTTATTGTTTCCAGGGCTGGTTGTTATTATTGTTATTATTTTTAGCTGCTAATCCTTAAGAGGAGCCAGGAAAGGATAATACAATAACCTGAGGTGTGGGTGGGGCCTGTGGAGGAGGGAGAAGCTTCCAGAACCTTCCACAATGTCCCTTAGTCCTGATTCTTGGTCCTAAAAGCTCTCCCTTCTCTTTCGTTCCTCAGGGGGGCTGGGAACAGCCCAGACCTCATTCCTCCGCATATTTGAGAGGAGTGGCTCACAAGGATTTTTGACTACTGACATCTTCCAGCACGACCCAGCACGATCCAGCACAATCCAGCAGACATGCACCAACACCTACACCACCACGTGCATGCAAACAAAATCAATTTCCTGGGGGAAAAAAAAGGATATTTTCCACAAATGATGCCCTTTCTATACATTTTCTATTGTGGTCTATTTCTTTCATTTTTTCCTTTCTTTGGGGGGTGCCAGGGGAGGGTTGGTCACAACCCATGGAACTGATTTCCATACCCACTAATGGGCTGCAACCTGCAGTCTGGAGAAGGTCACTTATCGGAAGGGTGTGCTGAGACTGTCCCTGAGAGCTCGTCTTCCAGCTGAGATGATCCGGGTGAAGCCCAAAGCCTTCCCCGGCTTCAAGGGTTATTTTGAGTTTTGAGCTGCTTCCTAGGCCTTTCTCAGCCAGCTTAGAAATGTTCCCCTTTGGTCTTGCCACAAATAGTACAGATTCTAGAAAAGTGTTAGATCTGAGTGTTGTTCTGGCCACGGTGTGCTGGTGAGAGTTGGGCATAGGAAACAAGGTGGGCTGTACTGTTCATGTCTGAGAACAACAACAACAACAATAATAATACCAACATTTATTGAGCTTGACCAGATACTGACTGTGCCTGTCTGTATCCTCACTCAGGCCTCACCACAGCCTCTGAGTTGGCTGTTATCCCATTTTGCAAAGTGTGAAAGGGAGCACAGACGACCCACCAAGGGGACAACACTATGAAGGGGCTAAGCCCGTATTAGCCCAGGTCCTCTGGACACCAGAGGGGCTTGGCAAACCCAAGTGTTGGGGGTTTACTCCTGTAAAGGTACTTGGGAGACCTGTCCCTCCTAATTTTGTGAAGAGCGTTATCTTGGTCCACTAGGGCTGCTATAACGAAGTACCACAGACTGGGGGTGGGGGGGGTTATAAACAGCAGAAATTTCTTTCTCTCAGTTTTGGAGGCTGGGAGCCCAAGATCAGGGCCCCATCATGGCTGGGTTCCAGTGAGGTCCCTGGGCTTTCTTCCGGGTTGGAGACTGTCAACTTGTTGCATCTTCACATGGTAGAAAGAAGGTTCTGGAGCTCTCTGGGGTCTCTCATCTTAGTGCAGGACACTAATCCCATTGCTGAGGGTTTCACCCTTAGGATCTAGTCCCCTTCCCAAGGCCTCACCTCATGATACCATCACAGGCAGGGTTAGGGTTTCTACAGATGAATTTGGGGTCGGGGGGGACACAATACGCAGTTCCTGGTGTGTGTGTATTCCACAAGCTGCCTTGTCTCAGGGATTCCTTGCTGGGGCCTATGTTCCAATTCTCAGAGGGTTCATGGGCCCTTGAAATAAATGGTGGAATCAAATTTTAAAGGTACGTTCTTCTGGCTAACTTTTTTTTAAAAAAAGAT
This sequence comes from Mustela nivalis, assembly GCF_964662115.1. Taxonomy (NCBI): domain Eukaryota; kingdom Metazoa; phylum Chordata; class Mammalia; order Carnivora; family Mustelidae; genus Mustela; species Mustela nivalis. The sequence continues at coordinate 102,401,038 of NC_139029.1, read as the reverse complement.
TTTATTTATTTGAGAGAGAGAGTGAGCGAGAGAACACAAGCTGGGGGAGAGGCAGAGGGGAGAGGCTAAGTAGGGAGCCTGATGAGGGACGCAACCCCAGGACTCCAGGATCATGACCTGAGCCCAAGGCAGATGTTTAACCAACTGAGCCAGCCAGGGACCCCTCTGGCTAACTTTTCGAAGTGGTTCTTGACCCACTGAGCCTTCTGGGTGAACTAAAGGATCTGAATGTAAATACATTTGCTCGGCAATGAGAAATTCGTGTGTGTGTGTGAGAAATGGGGGTACAGGGGTGGGTTCTGAACCATCAGAGAGACTGTCTGTTGATTCCCATGGGACAGGAAATGCACATGGGAAAGAGATGATACAGTGAGTGGGTATTGGGGGCAGATCCCGTTCAGGAAGGGATGGAGACTGAGGGTGGCTTCCTGGTCTACAAGTGAGGGATTGTTCCAGACCGGGTTTTTCAGAGCCCTGCTGAGCTCCACGGAGATGCCTGAGGCTCTTCTTCCAGGCCTAGGGCTTCAAGCCAGCACCTGTTCCCTGCTTTTGTTTGGGAGGAAGCAATAGTCTTTCCTGCTTCAGGAAAGTAGGGGGATGGGGAAGGACCTGAGGCCATCCCAAATGAGGTACATTCTACGAAAGACCTGACCAGCACTCCTGAAACTCTTTCAGGTCATCCTCTAAAACAAGGTAAATCTGAGAAACTGTCCATCAGGTGGACGCCTAGGAGACAGGATGACTAAATGTAATGGGATATCCCCTGATGAGATCCTGGAACAGAAAAAGGACATAAAGGACATAAGGAATAAATGGTGGACATTTGTTAATAACAATATACCAGCACTGGTTCATTCATATGACAAAGGCACTACCGTAGATGTTAATAATAGGGAAGCTGGGTGTGGGGCAAAATAGGAACTCTGTACCTTCTTCGCTACTTTTCTGTAAACCTAAATCTACTGTAAATTTTGAGCCTTTATGAAAAAGAGAGAGGGCAATGCTGCTGAGCTGTCTCTAAATCCCTTTCCGACCAAGGCTGGCATTCCCTGAGCAGGGTGTGCAACTGGCCTGGCCGGGGGGCCGAGTGAGAGGGGCAGTTTCCAGAGTTTCTGAGCGGGGAGTCCAGCTGTGTGAGCAGTGCCCGAGTGCCCAGGATGCCCAGGAACTGCCCGAGAACGTGATTTCAACTTGATCTTGGGTCCTGCCCTTGTGTCTGAGCAGAAAAGAGGCCACCCTCAAGAATCAAATCTGAACACTCTAGAATCATAGATGTGACACACACTTTCATCTCCTTCCTCTTTTCCTGCCGCTGAACACAAACCGGTACCTCAAAAACAACTTGTCACCCCTGAGCTTAGGGTCCCACCCCTCAGCCCCTGCACCTGCTCCTGTGTCCTGGGAAGGGTATTCCTTTCTCCACTCTCTTGTGTAGTGTGGGGGGGACCGGGTCAGTGAGTCCTCCTATATGCTTTTTTTTTTTTTTTAAAGATTTTATTTATTTATTGACAGAGAAAGAAAGAGCAAGAGCAGGAACACAAGCAGGAGGAGTGGGAGAGGGAGAAGCAGGCTTCCCCCTGAGCAGGGAGCCTGATGAGGGTCTCTATCCCAGGACCCTGAGATCATGACCTGAGCCAAAGGCAGATGCTTAACAACTGAGCCACCCAGGTGCCCCTCCTATATGCCTTTTAAAAATGCTGTTTTGTCCTTTTCTAATGTACTGTATAGTTATTTATAGAAACTAGTATCTGTATTGGTCTGCGTGGGCAGTCATAACATAATGCCACAGACTCGTGGCTGGAACAGCAGATGTTTATTCTCTCACAGTTCTGGAGGCTAGAGTTTCAAGATCAAGGTGTCAGCTGGTTTAGTTTCTCCTGAGGCCTCCGTCCTTGGCTTGCAAATGGTGTCCCTCTCTGTGTCATGACCTGATTGTTCCTCTGTGCCCACCCTTCCCTGGTGTCTTGTGTGTCCAAATTTCCTCTTCTGATAGGGACACTGGTCAGGTTGGATGACAGCCTACCCTACCCCTCATTTTAACATGATCAATTCCCTAAAGACCTTATTGCCAAATACACAGTCCCCTCTTAGGGTCCTAGGGTTTGGGATTACACGGTTCAGCCCATAACAATATATCTGTTGTGTGCTTCTGCCTACTTTCATTATGGTGTATGCCCAATGCTGTTTTTTTTTTTTTTTTAAGATTTTATTTATTTATTTGACAGAGAGATCACAAGTGGGCAGAGAGGCAGGAGGAAGCAGGCTCCCTGCCACGTGAAGAGCCCCATGCAGGTCTCGATCCCAGGACCCTGGGATCATGACCTGAGCGGAAGGCAGGGGCTTAGCCCACTGAGCCACCCAGGCGCGCCACCCACCACATGCTGTTTTTGTCTGTTTTAGTCACTGGTGCAGCTGAAGAGCCTAGAACGGCATGTAGTAGGCACCTGACAAATATTTGTCGGATTGGGTTTTCACCTGGTCTGGGATGTCCGAGACAATATGTTCTTGAGGCAATTGACAGACATAATTTTCTTTCTGACTCCACTGGAAACGGTCTTAGAGTTTGACCATTAAACATGATTATGTTTGCTCCAGTATTTCTTTAGTTGATTTTTATCAGACTAAGGAAGTTCTCTTCTATTTCCGGTCTGCCAAGACTTTCTGTTATGAAAAAATTGTGACTTATTTTATTGAGTGCTTTCTCCGTGTCAGGGGAGTGGATCGCACAGTTGCCCTCCCGTAAGCTGTTAATATGGTGTTTTACGCAACCAGATATGCTTGCATTCCTGCGATAACACCGCAGGGTTTTAACCAGGTGATTAACGGGATCTGGTTTACTTACAAAAGTTCCCTCTGGCTGCGGAGTGGAGAGTGCCGTGTCTGGGAGCAAGAGGGAAAGCGGGAAAATCAGCCGGCAGGTTGTAGCGATCTCAGTAATCCGGGTGAGAGATGGTGGCAAAAGTGGAAATGCAGATCAGTGGGAGGATTAGGAATATATTTTGGAGATAAAACCAGCAGAACTCGTAGGCGGATTTAGATACGGGGTTGGCGGGGGAGAATGGTGGGGAACCGCGAAGGTTTTGCTGGGAATCCCTCCGTGTTCCCGCTTCACTTAATGGGCAGGGCTCAAGGATTCAGATGCCGGTTGCGCTCCCCGGTGAAGATATGGAGCAGGGGTTGCGGGTGCTTCTGAGCCCAGGTGCAAGTCTGAGCTGAGCATCCAGGTGAGGGGGACACCAGCAGACAAGGTATGATGTAAAGAAAGCCACGGCCTTGGATGTGGTTACGGAGAGGAAAGGTGAGGTCAAGCCAAGGCTCACTAGCATGAGCCGCGCGGTCCAGCCAGGGGCCCGCAAAGGGGTCTGGGGAAAAGGCAGGCAGCGAGGCGGACAAGCCGCCCGGAGAGGAGATGGGTAGGGCAGGGCTGGCGGATCACAAATGCCTTTGAGATCTGGGGGAACACGAAGACCCCAGTATTCAGGGGTCATCGATGGATTTTATTACATAAATATTTCCAAATTTAGTGCTTAATTATGTGAGGGGAGAACCGAGGACCGTTGCCAGTGGTGCTGAATAACCAAAATATGTCCTTGGCCCCCTGTAAGGTTTTCTGGGGGCAGGCAGGGCCATTTTTCTGAATGCCTCCTCCACGACAGAGCATCTCTGGATTGGCCTTGAGGTCAGGGGTTCCCAGGGTTTGTGTCTCCGTGACATGCTGCGTGGTGTTCTGAGTTTGCTTGACTTCCAGAGCTGTCAATGCAACACTTTCCACGTGCAGGGAACTCATCCTCGGGGTCAGGCACCCCAAAGGGCTACGGAGTTCACAGGGAGGAGAAACCGCTTCACCTTTGCCCCGAAGGCTCGTTTTGAAAAATGAAACTGAATTTCAATGACTTTCATTGAGACAGTTTTGGGACACGCCCTTTGAGATAACATTTACAAAGAACGTGGGGAATCCTTGCTGTGAAAAGGATCGCTGGCAGGAGTTTAAAGTACACACACAGGTTACCAGAGACTGAAAGAAGGCCTGGCCTGAGGTGGGGTGGGCGGCGCGGAAGCTTCCAGAGCCTCTGCCTTCGGAAGAGCCTCTGCCTTCGAGCCTTGTTTGGCTGAAAAGGGAGAACCGAGTGAGGGCCTTCTCTCAGCCCCACTCACTTAATTGTTCCAATTTCCACCAGCCCTCCCTTTCCTTAAACAACCAAGATGATTCCCAACGAAGGTAATTTTCTGCTTCTCTGGTTCAATTCAATTTATCTTTTTAAAAGCAATTAGTATCCCTTTAGAGTTCTTTTATGCCTGACTAATTGTGTCTTAGTTCAAGAGTTAAAGCTTCTCTCTATCCGTTTAGGCTACTACAGTAATATCTAATTAAAGTCCAGGCCAGACAAAAATGCACATTTTGGATTACATAGTTTCCTTAGCTTCGTAAGTATTTAAATTTCCCCAGTGGAGGGGTGGGGAAGGGGCATCCATTTTTATTTTAAGGCATTCCTGAGAAGGGTGTATTTCCAATTAACTGAATATCGGAGGAATTGGAAACTAGAGCAGCCACAGGACTTAAATATGCATTAAGAAAAATTCCACTGCTCATTTGAAACTAGTAGGTAGGCCCGTAAGTATCAGAAACACCATGTCGCTTGTATTTTTCCTTTGTAAAACTACACTGCTTGTTTATTCCGGTCTGGTAAGGTGATCTGGACTCACCAACACAGTGAGGACAGCTTTAGAAACATTCCAGGTGTTATGGGGAAACAGCTGGCTCTGGTATGTTCTTGGTTTCCAGGACAGACACCAGTTGAAAGAGAACTGGAGAATTTTAGAGCTCACATAATCTTAGAATCAAGTCATCTGTAATTTTATAGGTTGACAAACTCAGTGGGAAAGGCAGAATTTGAAAAGTCGCCCATTTTATTTCCAGCTCACTGGTCTTTCCGCTGGAGCCTTGGTTCTTGGCCTTACAGCAGGTAAGGTCACCAAGGAGTTAAATTAAAACAAAACAAAACAACCCTGAAACCGAACCAAACAAAACCTAAAAACCCACAAAAACAAAACCTTCCCCAGAGATAGAGACTTAATTGGTCTGGAGAGCCCTCTAGGCACTGGAAGTTTTTCTTTTTTCTTTCTTTTCTTTTCTTTCTTTCTTTTTTTTTTTTTTTTTTTTTTAAGATTTTATTTATTTATTTGACAGAGATCACAAGCAGGCAGAGAGAGGAAAGGAAGCAGACTCCCCGCTCAGCAATGAGCCCAATGCGGGGCTCCATCCCAGGACCCTAAGATCATGACCTGAGCGAAAGGCAGAGGCTTTAACCCACTGAACCACCCAGGCACCCCGGCACTGGAAGTTTTAAACACTCCTTTTCCCCATTCTGAGTAGTGGAGGGAAGGAAAAAGTCAACTGAGTGGTAAGGTACCTTCAAATACACACATATTTGCAAGATATTTACCAAAGTCCATCAAATCTACAAGATATTTACACTCATTCATTGGACCTCACCTTTACTGGGGTGAATTCTGAAGTTCAAAGAGACTCTTCTTGAAATTCAACCTCCCTTCCTTTTCAATTTACAACATATAGCATTCTTTTCTTCTTTTAAGTAGAGAGGGCCTGGAACAGATTTCCACTTGGCTCCTGGACTGGTGTATTCATTTGGTAAACAGAGAATGGACTGTAGAATTCTGGAGATTATGGGAGCCAAAAGAACCATCTCATCTCCTGGGAACCAATTAGGGTTCCTGAATGGCAAAACTCCTGTTTGTTTGTTTTTTTGTTTTGTTTTTAAATAAAAATCACAAAGCACTCCAAAGAGGTACACTCAGAATTATTCTGGAACTTTCCACTGAAGAGACAAGGGAGGGAGGCTCTGGGCCAGTTTGGCAGAAGGTCGGGTAGCAGTTTGACACTAAGAATGAGGAGAGGAGATGGGGTTACCACCAAAATCCAATACCATGATGTAACCCGTGGCGGGCACACACATACACAAACATGCTATATTGATTCTGGCAATGGTTCCCCTTTCCTTTTTATTTCAGAAGTGAGCCAAATTGAAAAACCATTAGCAATCCGAGAACTAGAGCTGGACTGAGAGCTGGTGGGTCCCGCATCTTGCTTAATTCGGTTGCCTTGCACCTGTCCTGGGGGGTCCAGCACCTCCCAGGATGATGGAGCCATGAAACCGAAGCCCCAGCTCGCAACCCTTTCGCAACGATTCCAAGTGAACCATTCACCGAATGAAGTCGCAAGTTTCCTCTGTTCAGTTGAGTGGGGAGAAATAAAAAGAAACTCCCCCAACCTGCCTGACTGGTTCTGAGACTGGAAACTTGTCCAGCTCCTTTATGTAATGTATAACCTGGATGCTAGTCCCGGCGCTACTCAGCTCTTTGTTCACACCAACGCCCCCAATCCTATAACACACGCCATCTTCCCTGGTAGATCGGCCCCTCTTTAACAGAGCCTGAAGATTTTAGCATGGCACATTTTGTCAAGGTTCAGAGGAAAGCAAACACTTTTAAAAGGAGCGTTTTGTAGCAACACAGAAAAGGGAAGAGTGCCAAAGTGAATGACAATCATAGAAACAGTCAATTAACTGGTAGCTCCCTATTGTCTGCAGGCTGAACTAGGAATGAGTGCGGAAGGAGGAAACACAGCTGCATCCCAATTAAACTCAGTAGCTCAGGTGCCCGGGAGGATTCTCACTTCTGGTTTACCTAAACAGATCTGCTTTTCTTGGAGATCTTATGGGACTGCTCTACAGAAGCGTGGGCTCTGCTGATTTCCCTCTTTATTGCTATTGGTAACTGAGCTAAAATATACATAGAAGCAAATTGAGAGGATGGATGGGTCACAAGGCTCAGAAAACATACTTTTCTTGGCCTCTGGGCAGAAGACAAACGGAGACTTCTAGACTGCTAAGCCAGACTTAAAACAAGGTCGGCAGGCACAGCCCAGCAGCTGGAGGGAAGACAAGTACGGAATCAGCACCCACGTAAGAGTCTTCAGGAATCCAGCTGATCCTTCAGTTAATGAATTTGGAGAACCCAGAATACCCTGTTACAAAATGGACCCTGAGATAATGATATATTTTTTAAAGATATTTATTTACTTGACAGAGACAGCACAAGCAGGGGGAGTGGGAGAGGGGGAAGCAGGCTCCCACTGAGAAGGGAGCCCAAAGCGGGGCTCCATCCCAGGATTCAAGGGTCATGACCTCGGCTGAAGGCTGACGCTTAACCAACTGAGCCACCCAGATGCCCCTGAAATAATATAGTATGTAACCCGAATAGTTGGGCATTCTGGTTATTACATGTATCAGAATGATTGAAGCCCATGAACTATTTCTGTGCCAATTCTTACCAAATTTGACTTTTTCCGTATGGAAAGAATTTTCCAACTTCAATTTCTGATCAAAATATAGTCTTCATTTTTTAAATATGTATTTTTAAAGAAGTATTTATTTATTTGAGAGTGTGTTGGGGGGGGTGAGCAGAAGGAAGGGGAGAGAGAAACCCAAGCAGGCTCCACACTCAACACTCAGGGTAGAGCCCAATGCAGGGCTTGATCTCATGACCCTGAGATCATGACCTAAGCTGAAACCAAGAATCGGACACTCAGCCAACTGCGAGACCTAGATGTTCCTAGTCTTCACTTCAAATCAGTAAATTTGTATTGAGGACTTGTTCATTTCCCAGAGCAGAGCCATATTAAGCAGACTCTCTCAGTCTGGTCCAGGACTATCTGGTTCAGAATCCCCTGAGCTGCTTGTTGAAAAGATCCTCAATCTAGAATCAAAATCTCCTTGGTACCCCAAAACCTGCACCATTTTTAAAAATTAAAAGTTGTTGGGATGCCTGGGTGGCTCAGTCACTTAAGCTTCTGCCTTTGGCTCGGGTCATGATCCCAGGGTCCTGGGATTGAGTCTGGAGTCAGTTTCCCTGCTCAGTGGGGCGTCTGCTTCTCCCTCTCTCTCTGCCCCCGACCCCTGCTCATGCTCTCTCTTGCTTGCGTTCTTGCTCTCTCAAGTAAATAAATAAAATCTTAAAATTAAAGGTTGTTTTCTATTTATTGTGACCATGTTCAAACACACACAACATTAGAGAGAATGGTTCGATGGACTCCATGCACCCATCACTCAGCTTCATGAATTTATCAACACCCTGTTATTCCTGTTTCAATTCTACCCATCTATACCAACTTTTTGGGAGGAGGTGAGGCTGAAATATTAAAAAATGAAAACCAGACATCTTATCCTTTTGCCCATCAGTTTTTCAGTATGTTTCTGTAGCAGATAAGGACTGTTTTGTTTTGTTGTGTTTTTTAATGTAACGACGATACCATCATCACAGCCAACAACATTAACTTCTTGGCATCGAATTCCTAGTCCATGTTCAGTTTTCCATAGTAGCCTCAAAAATATATGTTTTGCATTTGATGTGTTCAAACTGGGGTCCAAAAAGATTCACACGCTGTGTTTGGTTCGTATGTCTCTTTCAACTTCTGACAGCCCCTTTCCATTTTGGCAACATCATTTATTTACTAAGGAGACTGTATCATTTGTTCTGTAGATTTTCCCACTTTCTAGAATTGGCTGAGTGTATTCTCATGGTGCTGCTTTTGACACCTCTCTCTTATTTTCTGTAAGCTGAAGGTTAGAGGCTTGATTAGATCCAGTATTTCAGGTGGAAGAACTTTATATCCAGCAAGTCCACTTCTAGTTAAGATTGATCAGTGGGTTCAAGTGGTGTTGTCCCAATCCATCTGTTACAAAGTTCTCCATCAGCATTTCATTTAAGGGCTTCAACAGCCTCTTTGATCATTGCCTCGTTCTACTATTTCACTAGGGCTTACAAAATGGTGATTTGTTTTTCAGATGTATTTTCTTCCTGCATTTATTAGCTGTGATTCTTCTATACAGAAGAAATTTCCTTCATGAACTATTTGGTTACTAAGAGATACAGTCTGTGGAGAAAAGGCAAGATGAAAGCTTTCCTCCTTCCCTTATTCATCACATTTATATGTGTCAGAATGATTGATAGCCTAGTATTCCCAAAAGGTGACAGTGGAGTTTTCTTTCTTGGGGTGGGGAAGAAATGGATACATTCTATGAGCTCATAAATTTCTGTGTATTTGATGGGTTTTAATTCAATGTAGTTGTTACTCTTTTTTTTTCTTTCTTTATTTGTTTGTAGATATTACTCTTTTTTATGTTCCATTTCTTCCATCTTTGGCCAATGGGAACCATTTCAGGTTGGCTCCTGTGTTTTTTTGTTTGCTTGTCTGTTTTCATATGACCCTGTAGTCCCCATAACTTCCTTGCTTTTGAGCCTAATGGGATGCTCCAGGCTCATCTACCTGAGACCAATAATTAGCCATTTCTCCAAGGAGTCCTGATTCCTTTAGTGGGGGAGGGTATTTAGAGATTACAGTCTGGACTCTCAGGGTGCTCACTGCTTCTCAACCCTGGCATTTTTAGTGGGCAGAACTAGGAAATATGCATTCTTTAGAAAAAGTCAATTATGAATTAATACTTAGATTCTAATTCAAATAAAGATACATTTTTACATACTTCCTTTGTTTTGTTTCAAGATTTTATTTATTTATTTGAGAGCGAGAGCACACAAGCACGGCAGAGGGAGAAGGACAAGCAGACTCCCAGCTGAGCAGAGAGCCTGATGTGGGCCCCTGATCCCTGGGATCACGACCTAAGCAGAAGGCAGATGCATAATGGATGGAGCCACCTAGGTGCCCCTTCCTTTGGTTTTATATTTTCTCTGTTCTCTTATGCTAAAAATATGGCTTTTAATGATACTAGAATAATCATGTATTTGTTCTCTCTTTGTATTTATATATATATTAGCTCTAATATATATTATATAATATAATTATAATATATATTATACATATAATATATATGGCATTTTATTGTGACATATTAATATATATTTCAATATATCACATATCAAACACCAACATAGTAACCAACGCTAGCAATACTGAAGGCAAGCTGAGATGTCTTTGTGTATTAAATTTGTCCTCAGGATACTGTGTTTTAAAGTCACTTAAAATTCTTCTCTTTGTGTTTATAGAATCAACCTGATATATAGCTAGATTTCTTCGCTTTTTTTTTTTTTTTAATAAACTTCTAATTTCAAAACAGTCTTAGAGAAGGTAGTACGGAGTTCTCATATATCCCACCCCAATTTCCTCTATTATTAACATCTTATATGAATGTGGTGCATTTGTCACAATTAATGAACCCGTACTGAAACTTTTCTAAAGTCCACAGTTCATTCCAACTTCTTTAGTTTTTCCTTAATGTCCTTTTTCTTTTGCAGGATCCCATCCAGGATACCACATTACTTTTGAACATAATGTCTCCTTAGGTTTCTCTTGGCTGTGATAGTTTCTTAGCCTTTCATTTTTTTTCTTTCCTTACATAAGTACTTTCCTTTTTTCCCCCTCCCCTTTTATAAATAGATAGTAATTTGTTTTTTCCTCTATTAAATATGTGGCATGATTTTTTAAAATTAAAAACATTTTAAGTGCAGCGCAGTTACCATACAGCACAATATTCATTTCAGGTGTACAATATAGTGATTCAGCTCTGCCGTATATTACTCGGTGCTTGTCAAGACAGGTGCACTCTTCACCCCCTTCACCTTCTTCACCCATTCTTCCCACCTGTCTCCCTTCTGGTAACCGTCTGCTTGCTCTCTACAGTTAAGAGTCTTGTTTTTTGTTTTTTGTTTTTTTTTTGGTATCCTTTTTTTTTCTTTTGTTCATTTGTTTTATTCCTTAAATTCCACATAAGGGTAAAATCATAAGGTATTTGTCTTTCTCTGACTGGCTTATTTTGCTTAGCATAATACTCTCTAGCTTCATTCATGCCATTACAAATGACAAGCTTTCATTCATTTTAATGGCTGAATAATATTCCAGTGCATCTGTGTGCATGTGTGTGCGTGTGTGCGTGTGTGTGTGTGTGTGTGTGTGTATCACATCACATATTCTTTGTCCATTCACCTATTGATTGACACTTGGGCTGCTTCCATCATTTGGCTATTGTAAATAATGTTGCTATAAACATCGAGGTGTATGTAACCCTTTGAATTAGTGCTTTGGTATCCTTTGGGTAAATACCCTATAGTGTGATTGCTGGATCACAGGGTAGTTCTATTTTTAATTTTTGGGGGGACTTCCATACTGTTTTCCACAGTGGCTGTACCAGTTTGCATTCCTACCAACAGAACATGAGGGTTTCCTTTCTCTACATCCTCACCAGCACTTGTTGTTTCTTGTATTTTTTATTTTAACCATTCTGACAGGTGTGAGGTGATATCTCATTGTGGTTTTGATTTGCATTTCTCTGATGATGAGTGATGTTCAGCAACTTTTCTTGTGTCTATTGGCTATCTATCTGTCTTCTTTGGAAACATGACTGTTCATGCCTTCTGCTCATTTTTAAATTGGATTATTTGTTTTTTCTTTGGTGTTGAGTTGTATAAGTTCTTATGTATGTATGTATGTATGTAATCTCTGCATCTAAGGTGGGGCTCAAACTCATAACCCAGAGATCAAGAGTCACAGCTTTACCAACTGAGTCAGCCAGATTCTGGTGATATAACTTCTTTATATATTTTAGGTATCAACCCTTCATCAGATATTTCATTTGCAAATATCTTCTCCCATTTAGTAGATTATCTTTTTGTTTTGTTGATAGTTTCCTTTGCTGTGCAAAAGCTTTTTATTTTGATATTGTCCCAATGGTTTATTTTTGCTTTTGTTTTTCTTGCCTCAGGAGACATATCTAGAAAGATGTTGTTATGGCCAATGTCAGAGAAATTACTGTCTGTGCTCTTTTCCAGAGTTTTTATGGTTTTAGTTCTCATATTTAGATCCGTAATCCAATTCGAGTTATTCTTATGTATTGTGTAAGAAAGTGGTCTGGTGTCATTCTTTTGCATATATCTGTCCAGTTTTCCCTACACCATTTGTTGGAGAGACTGTCTTTTTTTCCATTGTATATTTTTGCCTCCTTTGCTGGAGATTAATTAACCATATTATTGTGGATGTATTTCTGGCCTTTTTATTCTGTTCTATTGATCTATGTGTCTGTTTTTGTACCAGTACCATACTGTTTTGATTAGTACAGCTTTGTAATATAACTTGAAATCTGGAATTCTGATACCTCTAATTTTCATTTTCTTTCTCTCTTCCTTCCTTCCTTCCTCCCTTCCTTCCTTTAAAATTTTAATGATTTATTTATTTGACAGAGACACAGTGAGAGAGAAAGTAAGAGAGAGAAAACAAGCAAGGGGAGTGGGAGAGGGGAAAGCAGGCTTCCTGTTGAGCAGAGAGCCTGATGCGGGGCTTGATCCAGGGACTTTGGGATCATGACCTGAGCTGAAGGCAGATGTTTAATGACTCAGCCACTCAGGCACCACTCTTTTTTTTTTTTTTTTTAAGGATTTTATTTATTTATTTTAGAGAGAGAGCAGGTGTGTCAGTGGGGGGAGGGGCGAGGAGAGAGGGAGAGAAAAATCTCAAGCAGATGCTGCGCTGAGTGTGGAGACTGACATCAGGTCTCGACTCTGAAATCATGACTTGAGCCAAAGTCAGGAGTCGGATGCTCTACTGACTTCAGCCAGGAGTCTCCATTTTTCTTTTTTAAGATTGTTTTGGCTATTTGGGGCTTTGTGGTTCTATACAAATTTTAGGATTGTCTGTTCTAGCTATGTGAAAAATGCTGTTGGTATTTTGATAGAGATTATATTAAATGTGTATATCGCTTTGGGTAGTATAGACATTTTAACAATATTTGTTCTCCCAATCCATGAACATGGAATGTCATCTTCAGTTTCTTTCATCAGTGTTTTATAGTTTTCAGAGTACAGGTCTTTTACCTCTTTGGTTAAGTTTATTCCCAGGTATTTTATTATTTGGGGTGTAATTATAAACAGGACTCTTAATTTCTCTTTCTGCTGCTTCATTTTTAATATATCAAAATGCAATGGATTCTGTACATTGCAACCTTACTGAATTCATTTATCATTTCTAGTAGTTTTTTGGTGAGCTCTTTAGGGTTTTCTATATAAAATATCATGTCCTTTGCAAATAGTGGAAGTTTTACTTCACCCTTACCAATTTGGCTGCCTTTTATTCCTTTCTCTTGTCTGATTGCTGTGGCTTGGACTTCCAGTACTATGTTGAATAAAAGTGGTGAGAGTGGACATCCTTGGCTTATTCCTGACCTTAGAGGAAAAACTCACAGATTTTTACCATTGAGTATGATGTTGCCATTGACTATGATGGTTTTTAATAGATGGCCTTTATTATGTTGAGGTATGTTCCTTCCAAACTTACTTTGTTGTGGGTTTTTATCATGAATGGATGTTGTGTTTTGTCAATACTTTTTCTGCTTCTATTGAAATGATCATATGATTTTTATTCTTCCTCTTATTGATGTGATATATCATGTTGATTGATTTGCAAATATTGAAACGTACTAGTGGGAATAAATCCCACTTGACACACTTGTGGGAATAAAACCCACTTGATTGTGCTGAATGATTTTCTTAATGTATTGTTGGATTCAGGTTGCTAATATATTGTTGAGGATTTTTGCACCTATGTCATCAGGGATATTGGCCTGTAGTTGTCTTTTTTTGTTGTGTCTTTATCTGGTTTTGATGTGTGGGTAATGCTCTCATAGAATGAATTTGGAAATTTTCTTTCCTCTTCTATTTTCTGAAAAACTTTGAGAAGAATAGGTATAACTCTTCTTTAAATGTTTGGTGAAATTCACCTGTGAAGCATCTGGTCCTGGGATTCCTGGGGGAAGTTTTTTGAGTACTGATTCAATTTCATTGCTGGTAATTTTTCTGTTCAAATTTCTTCCTGTTCAGTTTTGGCAGGTCTCATGTTTTTAAGAATTTATCCATTTCTTATAGGTTGTCCAATCTGTTGGCATGTAGTTTTTCATAATATTCTTATAATATTTGTATTTCTGTGGTGTTGGTTGTTATTTCTCCTCTTTCATTTCTCCACCCCTTGATGAATCTGGTTAAAAGTTTATCACATTTTTTTATTTTTTCAAAGAAGAACCTCTTGGTCTCATTGATCTTTTCTATTTTTTCTTTAGTTTCTATATCATTTATTCCTGCTCTAATTTTTATTATATCCTTCCTTCTGCTGGACTTGGGTTTTGTTTGTTCTTCTTTTTCTAACTTCTTCAGGTGTAAGGTTGGGCTTATCTAAGATTTTTCTTCCTTCTTGAGGTAGGCCTGTATTGTTATAAGCTTCCCTCTTAGAAGAGCTTTTGCTAAAGCCCAAAGATTTTGGATCATTGTGTTTTCATTTTCATTTGTCTGCATGTATTTTTTAATTTCCTTTTTGATTTCCTGGTTGACCCATTCATTGTTTAGTGCATGTTACTTACCATCCATATAATTGTGCTTATTCCAGATTTTTTTTGTGTGTGTGATTTCTAGTTTCCTTGCGTTGTAGTCATAAAAGATGCATAATTCTCATCTTTTCGAAATTGTTGAGACTTGTTTTGTACCTAATATGTGATCTCTTCTGGAGAATGTTCTGTGTGCACTTGAAAAAAATTTGTATTACTCTGTTTTAGGATGAAGTGTTCTGAATATATCTACTAAATCCATCTGGTCCTGTGTGTCATTTAAAGGCACTGTTTCCTTTTTGATTTTCTGCTTAGGTGATCTGTCCATTGATGTAAGTGGAGTGTTAAAGTCCCTTCCTATTATTGTATTATTATCAATTAGTTCCTTTATATTGTTATTAACAGTTTTATGTATTTGGGTGCTCCCATATTGGGTACATAAATATTTACAATTGTTATACTATGTTTACAATTGTCATATGTTAGATTGTCCCCTTAATGGTTATATAGTGTTGTTAAGTCTTTGTTTTGTTTTATTTTATTATTTTATTTTATTTTTCTAAAGATTTTACTTATTTATTTGACAGACAGAGATCACAAGTAGGCAGAAAGGCAGGCAGAGAGAGAGAGGAGAAAGCAGGCTCCCCAAGGAGCGGAGAGCCCAAGGCGGGACTTGATCCCAGGACCCTGGGATCATGACCTGAGCCAAAGGCAGAGGCTTTAACCCACTGAGCCACCCAGGCGCCCCTAAGTCTTTGTTTTAAAGTCAATTTATCTGCTGTTAAGTATTGTTACCCTATTTTTCTTTTGATATCCATTGCATAAATGTTTCCCCATTCCCTCACTCTTAGTCTATATGTGTTTTTAGGTCTGAAGTGAGTCTCTTGTAGGCAGCATATAGATAGGTCTTGTGTTTTGTTTTAAGATTTTATTTATCTATTTGACAGAGATCACAAGTAGGCAGAGAGACAGGCAGAGAGAGAGGAAGGGAAGCAGGCTCCCTGCTGAGCTGAGAGCCTGATGTGGGGCTTGATCCCAGGACCCTGGGATCATAACCTGAGCTGAAGACAGAGGCTTTAACCCACTGAGCCACCCAGGCACCCTGGGTCTTTTGTTTTTAATCCATTCCATCACCCTGTATATTTTGATTGGAGCATTTAGTCCATTTAAATTCAGAGTGATTACTAATAGGTGTGCATTTACTGCCACTTTATTATTTGTTTTGTATTTGTTTTGTGGATCTTCTCTGCTCCTTTCTTCCCTTGCTCTCTATTCTCATGATAAGTTGACTTTCTTTAATGATAGACTCCTTTCTCTTTATTTTTTGCATATCTATTAATAGTTTTGATTTGTGATTACCATTAGATTTCTATCTAACATCTTTTTCATACAGCAGTCTATCTTAAGTTGCAGTGGTTTGCCAACTTCAGTACAGAAAGATATCAACAGACAGTTCACAGAATAAGAAATGTAAATGACACTAAAATATATGGAAAGATGCTGGACCTCATTATAACAAGAGACATGCAAAGTCTCACTGGGTTATTATTTATCACCTCTCAGATATACAAAAATCCAAAAATGGAACGACATATTTTGATGTCAAGGCTGTAGGGAAATAGGATCTCTCATACATGACTAGGGACAATGCGAAATGATATAACTCTCATAGACGGGAATTTGGCAGGTCTAGCAAGATTACATGCACATTCCTTTTGACCCAATAATCCCACTTTTGGGAATCTATCCTAAAGATACACTGGCAAAAATCCGAAACGCAGTCTGTTCAAAGCTATTCTTTGTAGTAGTCTTTGTAAAAGCCATACACTGCAGGAAAAGCCCAGTGTCAATCAATAGAGGCCTGGTTGAATAACTATGGTACCTCCACATAAAAGAGTACAGGGCAGGAAGAAGGAGGGTTGCTACAGACTGCTTTGGATGATCTCCAGGGTCTATTGTTAGGTGAACAAAGCGAAGACAAGAAAAATGTGTACAGTATGCTACGGTTTGCTTAAGAAAGATAGGAATATGACAATTTCTATATGTGCTTATTTTTTCAAAAGAAAACAATGGAAGAATAAACTGGAAATGAATTAAAATTATCTGTGAAGGGGAGAAACCGTTGAGGAAGAAACTGGGATGAAGACGGATATCCCTGAATGTACTTTAGTTTTGACTTTGGAAACAATATTCCATATAATTAAAAACCAAAATTGAACCAAAAGAAAATATTAGAAACAAACTGAAATAGTAATGTGCTGGAATTGGACAATTAAGTGAATGGACGAGAGCCAGTTTTCTCTCTGTTGGAGTCAGATATTATAGACAAATATGAGGAGGAAATGAGAATAATCCATGCTGTAATGAATTAGAGTTGGACACATTAGCATGAACTCATGTTTAGCTCTATAGTAACTATGTTATATTGAACAATATAGATCTACATCGTTACACATAGAAATATGTATAAATCAGTGTACATACACAGGTTAGTTACATGCATGTATTTCCTGGTCTGCCAGTTGACAGGGCAGAAACAATCATAGCCCAATAACAACAAGAACACAAACACCAAGATATTGGTTTCTAATACCATTTCTTTTTTTTTTTTTTAAGATTTTTTATTTTATTTGACAGAGAGAGGGAGAGATCACAAGTAGGCAGAGAGGTAGGCAGAGAGAGGGGGGAAGCAGGCTCCCTGCCAAGCAGAGAACTTGATGCAGGGCTCGATCCCAGGACCCTGAGATCATGACCTGAGCCAAAGGCAAAGGCTTAACCCACTGAGCCACCCAAACGCCCCTCTTATACCATTTTTTTTTTTTTTTAGATTTTATTTATTTGACAGAGAGATCACAAGTAGGCAGAGAGGCAGGCAGAGAGAGAGAGGAGGAAGCAGTCTCCCTGCTGAGCAGAGAGCCTGATGCGGGGCTTGATCCCAAGACCCTGGGACCATGACCTGAGCTGAAGGCAGAGGCTTTAATCCACTGAGCCACCCAGGCGCCCCCCTCTTATACCATTTCTTAAAAGGAACAGGGCTTCTGGGAGAAATGTCCAATACTAGAACTGGGGCAAGAAAACTCAAGATAAGCCTGGAGCACTTTGTAGTGCCAGAAAGTAAGGAAGTGCTTTAAAAAATTTGTGGGGTCATGTCAAAAGGACACAAAAGCCAACTAGAGAGCTCCCAATGACAAAAAGGAAAAATTTGAGCAAGGAAAATAATAAGGTAGAACTGAATTATTACTCTAAGTATAAAATAAACATCTATGCACCCACATTAATATGAAGATGTAATTGAGTCAATCAACAACCAGAGAAGACATAAATCACCCATGCAGAAGAATTCTAAATAATTTATGCAAATATCCACCCTCAAGGAAATAAAGGATAACTCCCACTCCTTACATGTAGGCTTTACATACTGACTTTCTTCCAAGGAGTATAGCATAGAAAGGGGGTAAAAAGAATTTTACAGTGGAGAAACTTGACACACACTATCTCAGCGAGACGATCAAGGTTAACATCAATAGAGATTAAGTCATTGAGAGTAGGTACCCTTGATATGAATAGAATTTTATGAGATGCTTCAGTGGCTCAGTCCTTAAGTGTCTGCCTTCAGATCAAGTTATGATCCCAGGGTCCTGGGATAGAGCCCCGCATTAGGCTCCCTTCTCAGTGGGAACCCTACTTCTCCCTCTCCCACTCCCCCTGCTTGTGTTCCCTCTCTCGCTCTCTCTCTCTCTGTCAAATAAATAATAAAATCTTCCAAAAAAAAAAAAGAAAAGAAAAAGAGAGAGAGAGAATAGTATTTTATGTTTGAGGTCTTCCTCCCACAAAAACATAAGCCCAATCTCGTCATAAGAAAAATATCAGGCAAATTCCAGCTGGGAGGCATTCTACAAAACACCTGGCCAGTACTCCTCAAAATTATCAAAGATTATCAAAAATAAGGAAAGTCTGGGAAGATGGCAGAGTAGAAGGACTATATGTATTCATCTCATGAATACAACTATGTAACACTCACATCAGTGTAAATAACACAGCAAATGACCCAAAGACTGGCAGAACAAACTCCACAACTAAATGTAGAGAAGAGGCCACATCAAAGAGGGTAGAAAGGGCAAAGATACAGTGGGGAGCTAAATCCTATTGCAGGGGGTGGTGTCTGGGTGCTGAAGGGAGGGAGCTACAGGTGCAGAGGAGAGCAAGAAACAGACTATCACACCAGGGAGACTGTCCACGGAAGAAGAATCTCCATAGCATTTGGCTTTGAAAATTAGAGGGGTTGAATTTCATGATTTCTTATAACCAGCAGGACATAAAGCCTGAAACTTTAAAAAAAATCAGTAGGCTTGGCTCTAAGAGAGCATGGGAGGTGATAAGAAGCTGAGTTCCCACCCTTAAAGAGGCAACACACAAACAACCCACAGAGATAGAGTGTTGAAGCAGTAATCTGAAAAAAAAAAAAAAAAAAAAAAAATGCCCGAGGCATACAAGAGGTAGAATTATTTACCATTCTCAGTTCACTGAGGGACTTCTCCCAGAACAAAGGAGCTGGCAGACGCCATTTCCTTTTGCTGCTTCCCAGCATAAACACACAACCACCAGTGGGAATCAGCACAACTGACACTTGCTACCTAACTTGCTTACACCAAGCACCCCCCTCCACACCCCTACCACCTGTCACACTTGCCTCAGTTCTGGGGCTGCAGGTCCCCTTCCCTGGAAGACTATGATAAACCTTGCCAACACCATGATTCCTGTTTTGTGGGACCTTGGTCCCAGTGGCAGTGGTTGGTCACCTCCCAGGGAAGGCATGGATACCTTGCTAAAACTGCACCCCCTGCTCACATGCTTTTTGCAGAATAGCCAGGCCAGTCCTGATCCTGGCAGTGGCTATACATCACTTGTGGGAAAGGACCAGGGATACCTTGTTAAGTACAGGTCTCTCCCTACTACTTTCAAGGACAAGAGAGGTAGATACCACAGTTCCAATTTTAAAGTCCTTGACATGAACTCAATGTTTTGGGAGCTCAGCGAATAGAAATAACCTGGGAAGGCTTCACAGAAGAGGAGGAGTTTGAGCTGGTGTTTGAAAGATATCTGGGATGGCATAAGCAAAGAAGAGGAAGGAGGGTAGGGGGACATGCCCCAAATAGCTTGAGAGCAAAGAATATATGTATACTGTGCGGGACACACAGTATGCTTGGCTGTTTGGATTGTGGGCCCTGGAGTCCACTGCTTGGGTTCTAATCACAGCCTCACCGCGTTTATTAGTGGTTTCAGATTTTTCATCTGTAAAATCGGGTAATAATAACGCCGAGGTCAAGAGGTTATTATGAGGCTTAAATAATAAAATGCTCAACATAACTGATGTGCCATAAATACTAGCTGTTATTACAAAACAGAGGAGCTCCTGACTACAGTCTAATGTTCTATTTGGAATTGTGGGAGATTTAGTTGAAAAGTCTACATGAGATAGGTAATAGAGGACATCAAACCCTATGCTCAGGAGGTTGGCTTTAATCTAAAAGGCAAGAGAGAGGTATTGAAGGGACCTCTTAAAGCAAGAGAATGACAAAGCAAAAGCTTCTTTCATCTGCGTATAACCACGGTGTGGAACAGGGAAGATTCTTGAAGTGTTACCAGAAAGAGACTATTTTGAACTTCGGCCGTGTCTTAAAAATGGGGCAAGTTCTTCCCTTGTTCACCCTTAGAGCCTCTTTAAATAATAATGACAGTTTTAATTCAATAATTAATAGTATGCAGGACCATGTACGAATCAAAATTTCAAAGTCAATCCTCCTCTTATTTCCCAGCTAGGTCCTTCTGCGCGAAGGAGAAGGTGGGGTGCGGTTCCTCGCTTGCTCACCTACTGCTTCCGCCTCTCCACTGCTTCTGCCTCACCACTGCTTCCGTCTCTCCACTGCTTCCGCCTCTCCACTCCTTCCGCCTCACCACTCCTTCCCCCTCACCACTGCTTCCGCCTCTCCACTCCTTCCCCCTCACCACTGCTTCCGCCTCTCCACTGCTTCCGCCTCTCCACTGCTTCTGCCTCTCTCGGCCTTTTCACCAAGTGTGATTTCTGGACTCTCTGTGGTGGAAGGAGAATAGGAGACGACAGCGAGAGAAAACAGGAACTAGTATTAGCAACTGGGACTAGCCTAATAAGGCTTCGCTATTTGGGGACCCATGTTAAAGCTCCTTCCTGGGCCTTTTTGCGAATTCTTAGAAGGCTTCCCTGGGAAATTTCAACAGCATTTCCGGTGACAAAGGTGATGCGTTTTCCTCCAAATGACACCCTCCTCGGGCCCAGTTTCCTGGCAACCCTGTCTCCACAGACCTCCAGGTGGTCCTCTTGGGCAGAACTCAAAATGGCTGCATGCCAGCCGCCATCCCCACATGAGCCACGTGAGTTCCATGAGAAATAGCCTCACCTTCATTGCCCCCACACACCCTGCATGGCAGGTTGCCAGTGCTGCCACTGCTCCTCCACGTTGGCCATCAGAACAACTAGCCAGCCCACCTTTACCTTGTAGATTTTCCAGGCAGGGGTCAGACGCCTGTCTCTGCGGCCCCCTAACTCTGGTGTCATACATCAAGCTCACCAAACGGTCCCCTGAAGCCCTTTGCCCCTGACCTGTAGTAAAAGGGGAGCAGTCCTCCCCCAACCCTTGGGAGGAATGGGATTCACAGCCAGGTGCCACATCATCCTTTGCAAAAATCTCTCTCTCTCTCTCTCTCTCTTTTTTTTTTTTTTTTCATTTTTAAAGATTTTATTTATTTATTTATTTGACAGAGGTCACAAGTAGGCAAAGAAGCAGGTGGGGGATGGGGGGAAGAAGGTTCCCTGCTGAGCAGAGAGCCAGATGCTGTGCTCCATCCCAGGACCCTGAGATCATGACCTGAGTGGAAGGCAGAGGCTTTAACCCACTGAGCCACCCAGGTGCCCCTGCAAAAATCTCTTAATCTCCATCCTCTCCTCATATTAGAGATGTGGACAAAAGGATTTAAGGATCCTCTGGGCTGCTAAACTCTGAAATTTTTGCATGGTGGTGTTTTTAAGAGATAGCACCTATTATCTTCTTGCCTTGGCAAAATGAGATAGAAGAATCTAATTTTCAGCACCTATTACATATATTTTCCCACACCAGTGCCTACGTCTTGGTTGATAACTGTGTGTTAGGGAGACGGCTGTAGCTGAAGTTTGCATGACAGGCTGGTATGAGAAAGACTAGTTTGAATCTGCAGTGATCCAGGAATAAGGAAATAAATGTGAATAAGTTGGGGAGAGTTAGCTCAGGGAAGAGGAAACATAGAAGGGCATAGCAATTCTTCTCAACATAAGGTAAAGAAGAGGACTATCAATACAAGAAAGAGGGAAGACGCGATTCATTTTGTTGAAGGAGAAGACTTGGATAAAAGAATAAATTTATAGGGAAACGGATTTGGAGTCTGTACAAGACTTTTCAAATATCAGTGGCGTGATAGCCTGTCCCTGTAGTAAGTGTCCAGTATGAGGAATGTGCAAGCAGACATGTGATTCTGTGCGCCCACACTTCTCCACCTCAGGAAATGACATTGCTGTCCACCCATTGCTTGAACCCAAACTTGAGAGTCAGCCTTAATTCTTCCCGTCCCTTGATTTTCCCTTCCCTTTATCCCCACATCCAATCCACCCACAAATCCTACCATTTCTCTCTCCAACGTATTTTTAACACATCTTTGTCCACACATGCTCTTCTCTCACCCAGCCCAGGCCATCATCTGTCAGCGGGACTCCTGTGCCCTTCCTCTCATGAGCCTTACAAACCATTCGCCATATGGTAAGTCAAGTAGCCAGAGGGATCCTCTAAAAAAGCAAAGCAGGCCATCCCTGCCTTGCTTAAAACCCGCTATGGCTTCACCTTGAACTTAGTATGAAGCTCCAACTCCTCAGCTTGGCCCAAAGTGCCGCGACCATGGCCACTTTTCCAGATGCGTTTTACATGGTTCTCCTCTTAGGTCCCTGCACTAAGCCACATCAGTCTTTTTGTGGTTTCCTAAATAATCCAGGTTTATTCCTAAGGACCTTCATACCCAATGGACCCTGCCTGATACCCCTGGAGCCATAATTGTCTCCTTCTGTTCATCTGGGTCTGAACCAAAATGTAACTCTTTCAGAAGAGATTTCCTGATCACGCAGTTTAAGGAAGAATTCTGTCCTATCTCCTCCACCATCACTTTCTGCTACATTACTGCCCTACATCACATAGCATAATGTCATCAAGATTCTCCTATTGTTGGAGCAGGTGTCATCATTTTCTCCCTTCTTAAGGCCAGAATATTCCATTGTACATGTAGACTACATTTTATTTAGCTATTCATTCATCAAGTTGCTTCCACCCTTTGGCTGTTGGGAACATGTTGCTGTGAACATGAGAATACGGATATATTTCTTTGAGTCTCTGCTTTCAATTCTTTGAGGTATATACCCCAGAAGTAGGATTGCTGGGTCGTATAGTAGTTCTATTTTTAATTTTTTGAGGAACATGCAAAGGAATTTTTTTTTTTACTTTTTACTTTTTTATTTTTTATAAACATATATTTTTATCCCCAGGGGTACAGGTCGGTGAATCGCCAGGTTTACACACTTCACAGCACTCACCATAGCACATACCCTCCCCAATGTCCATAATCCCACCCCCCTTCACACAACCCCCCTCCCCCCAGCAACCCTCAGTTTGTTTTGTGAGATTAAGAGTCACTTATGGTTTGTCTGCAAAGGAATTTTTGCAGGAAAAGTTTTGAGCTTGTTTTGGACGTGCTGATTTTTAGTTGGAAATGTGACAAAAGTGCCTGGGGGAGAAAAGTCTAGGTGAAAGGTATGTTTGGGAATCAGATACCAAGACTTGATCATTAAGGTGGGAGGCCAGGTTTATTGGGATAGCTGATGTCAGAAAAACAGGTAAACTTCCTGAGGGGGTGAGGAAGCCATGCAGTGAGCCAGAGTTGAGTGTCAGGCAGTGCCCATTATGAGGGACCGAGAGATGGGGAAAAACCACAGAATTGTAAAGATGATGGCGATCAGGGAGGTAGGAGGAGTGTCATGGGAGATCAGTGTCCAGCAAATTAAAAACACGGGTTTTTGTTTTTATTTATTTATTTTTCAGAGAGAGAGTGTACAAGCAGGGGTGGGCAGCAGAGGGAGAGGGAGAAGCACACTCCCTGCTGAGCAGGGAGCCCAAGCCTGACGTGGGACTTGATTCCAGGACCCTGGGATCATGACCTGAGTCGAAGGCCAACACTCAATTGACTGAGCCACCCAGGTGCACAAGAACATGGATTTTAAATGAGAGGTGGAGGCAGAAGACGGAAACATGTTCACACATAATCTATGACGAGAACAAGATGAGAATCCCAGGGGGTCTTTAAGGGCAATTTTGTAACATGATGGCATCAGATCCTCTAGCGGGGGACTAGGGAATGAGTGGCGACAGTGTGGGCAAGGGTGTGGGGCATTTACAGATGGGGCTAGGAGCAGAGACAGTCACACGGCTCCAACAGCTGTGTCACAAGGCACCTAGTGGTGCAAAAATCAGAAATCAGTGCATTTTAAGGAGAGCAAGGAAGGAGAATAGGGTTCGGCAGGAGAGCTCTAGGAATGATAAAGAATGGGGTGCAGAATTTAGGGGGCTGAGCTTATTTTCCCAAAGGAGAAGGGTTTCCCACCAGAACAGGGCCTCTTGTGCTGCCAAGATCCTGGTTCCCGTCGGAAGGTGGGGCTCTCCTGTTCTCACATGTTCTAAACTTCTCTTTGCTCCTCGGATCCCTTGCCCTTCAGTCTTGGCACATGACTGTGCTTCTCGCTATGCCGAGGAGAATGAAAGCCTCATACCCTTCCCCTCGACTCAATCTCTCAGCTGCCACGCAGCCAGCTCCACCCACGGCCTCCATGGACGGGGGGGGGGGGGGGGGGGGGGGCGTCACCTGTCTCCCTCCCTTGTCACTGCATTGCTGTTTCTGTCTCTGTCACTGTCTTCATTCAAGGCCACCAACCCCCTCCATGACAAGATGGAATAGGAATCAGTTAATACATTAACAAACTAAAAAGAAGCTAAATCTCACCATCTCCCCCCAAAACCCAGTCTTTAAAAACTTAAATCCGACCATATAATTCTCCTGCCTGGAACACCCCCACAGCTTCCATCTAGACTGGGAGGGGGTAGGCTCCTTGTCACACCTAGAGAGCCCCACAGGCCCGCATCTCCGGGCATCCCCCACCCCCCCTTTGCTGGGAAGGCTCTAGCCACACCAGCCTTCCTGCTGCTTCTCCAACTCATCAAGCTTGTCCCAGCCCGAGCCCATAGCTCTTAAAATTTCCTCAGTTTGGGGTGCTGATGCCCACATCTCTCCTTTCATATCTCTGCTCATATGTCCCCTCCTGAGAAGGGCGGGACCAGGCACATACGTTACAGGGCCCAGGACACCGTGAAAATGCAGGGCAAGGCCCCTTGTTCCAGGAAGAAAAGGTTTTTCTTTTCTTCTGTGGTCTCAGTCTGTCACAGTGTGTTTTACTTGCCATATGATGTCATGCTCTTTTAGGTGTAAGGACCCTTATGGGCTCACGGGCTAAATGAGAGGCGGAGGCAGAAGACAGAAACATGTTCACACATAATCTATGACGAGAACAAGATGACGAGAACAATTGTCTTTAAGGGCAATTTTGTAACATGATGGCATCAGATCCTCTAGTGGGGGACAGTGTGGGCAAAGGTGTGGGGCATTTACAGATCTTCTCTGTGCCGGCCCTGATTCCCCCTGTGCCCTAGCCCAGGCTCCCACTGCTGCCTGGGGCCTGGGGAGCAGGCAGCCAAGAACTCAGCGGAGGTGGCAGGAGACAGGAGCTGAGGCTTCGAGCCCCAGACCCATGCTCTATTGTTGCATCAGATTGTACCTATACGTTACAAATGCAGATCGAATGTTATTAAACAGTTTAAGTTGGCAGCTGCGGGGGATTAGAGTCCAGGCCAGATTTCTCCACTCCCCGCCACTCTGAGTGCTGGATTGTGCGCTGCCCCAGGCCTGCACTCATGAAGCCGGCCCTGCAGAGGGGAATTTCCTCCACCACTATATCCTGCCAGGTTCTTTGTTCTCTCTCCTGGCTTTCTCTATTACCTGAATCCACTTTTAACTACCTGGAGTTCGATTTCTTTATCCTCCGTCTTTCCCACTTCAATGCAAAGCTCCGGGGACTCAAGGACCCTGTCTGCCTGACATGTAGTAGATGCTCATTAAATAGTTATGGGAGGAATGAAGGAGAAGTTCCCAGAATCAACTCTCACGTGTGGCCTACTTTCAGCCCACATGCGGCATCACCTCATAACACCGGAATGCCTTTTTCACAACGTTCACGACAGCACCTTTCACTGTACTTGAGCTAGAGGAGGATGATTTTTAATTTTTCACATCTCCGATGTGTTACGTCTTTGCCAAGTCCTCATTTTCATCTTTCAAAGGAAAGATTAGAAACTGAAGTACTTCTCTGGGTGAGGAAAGCAGGCCAAGGATGGTCACATTATTTTCTGTTCATTAAACATCAGCGGTAGTTCAGCAGGACCGGCCGGGAAGAACAGTTTTCTCTCTGTCGCTCTTTTTTTCCATGGCTGCCGCTGTTCATTTTGCTATCTCCCACACCGAGCCAGGGGTTCAGGGTCAGGCTCAGGGACTCATGGCAAGAATCCACACACGGTCTCGCAGCACATGACATCTACAGTCTGTCCAGGATCCGAACACTCACCCATGTTTCAGGGTCCGTGCTCTCAGATTTTGGAGAGGAGGACCAGCCTACCTCCCCATTCCCAACATGCCCCCTTCCTCACTTAGCGAACTCCCTTGGTTCTCAGCGTCAACGTCACTTCCTGGGGGAAGCCTTCCTCAAGCAGTCAGACCGGATCCTCCTCGTCGGTCCTCCTAGCCCCTGACCAGCTCCATGGATTTCCACAGTTTCGTGAATCCCTTCATTGTGTGATGATTTGTTTAATAAGCTTTATGCGAGAAAGTGCTATAGATAGAACACAGTGTCCCCCTCAACATTTGTTTGTCAACATTCTAACCCCCAGTGAGATGGTGAAGGGGGTGAGGCCATTGAGAAGTGGTGAGGTCAGGAGGGTGGAGGGCTCATGAAGAGGACTGGTGCCCTTACAGTAGACACCCCAGGGAGCTCCCTCATCCCTTCAGTCATGGGTGGGTACAGAGAGAATATAGATACCTATGAACCAGGAAGCTTGCTCTCACCAGGCACCGAATCTTCAACCTCCAGAATGAGGAGAAACAAATTTCTGTTGACTCTAAGCTTCCCAATCTGTGCTGGTTTTGTTATAGCAACCTGAATGGACTAGGACTGAGGGGACCAAGACAGAAGGGATTGTCTTACTCATCGCTGTGACCCCAGCCCCTAGCCTACTGCCTGGCAAAGAGCAGGCACTCAGCAAACTTTCAATAAGGGAACACAGATCCCCAGTGCCTAGCAATGACCTTTGACAGAAACTCTACAGGTGTTTGTCGAATTCTGCTGGAGAAATATATCCTGTCTCACTGATTATGACCTGCTTAGATCAAGCCATTTTCTCTTATTAAAAAAAAAAAAAAAAAAAAAGACAGGGTGGATCATTGAGCCATTTCCCAGAGAATGGCCTTTCCTAACCAGAAGACCCAGGCTGTTAAACCATGTGGGGGGAATAAATGGGCAACTCCTTGAAAATGCAGTGTCCAGGGCTGACTCAGGTGAGGGCATTTCCTTCTCTTATCCTCCCTATCACCAGCTCTCCCTTGTCTGCTTCCCGGCACAGCCGCGTGGGTACTGTGTTTAAACCTCTTATCTAAGGCCCAGCTTTGTGTCCCTCAGAATCATTATGTTCCAGCTTTGGGAACCATTAATACTAAAAGTAATTATAGGTAGACTTCTGGGACAAAAACCTAATTCCTCCCTGGTTTCTCCTATCAGGAATAAAGACTCTAGAAATAAGGATTCAAATGAGACTGAAGGCTGCAAATTGTGTTTTGTGACGGAGGATAAATCATTCCTTGTCAGGGCAGTGGCGTGCGTCCCCTCTCTCACAGGCGGAATCAATAGTGACAAATGGTGACGTTGGAAACAGATGCTTTGCTCCAGTGGCCGGCTGCGGGGTAAGTCCCAGGAGAAGATTTACCTTTATGTGGCGATTGTTCTTCCTGTAGCTCTTTTGCGTTTGAATGTATTGATTCTCTGTTCAGTAATAATGGCCCCCAGCGCTGATGCATAACGACAGTCAGCAGCAAGAGTTAGGACAGGGGTTAACGCTTTTCTGACGTGTTGGGGAGTTTTGTTTGTTTGTGTTTTGTTTTTATAAGCTAAGCAGGTGTCAAGCACCCGTCACGATCCAATCCGAGGCCACTGGCCTCTCCGGCCAAGCGTGTCGTTATTCTTTCTTCCAACGTCGTCGTCACCTTCATTACGCCTTCCCTAGCGTGACATGAATCACAGCGTGCCTTCCCCAGTGGCTTTGTGGAGAAACCACACTCTACGAAACGTAATTTATGGCCTTAATACCAGTAACCACACGGCCTCCTTTACGTTATGGCAACTGATTAGGCAGCAACCGTCGTGGGATTATATATATGGATTTATATTGCGTGATATTGTGTGTGTGCGGGTGTGTGTGTGAGAGAGAGAGCGAGAGCACGAATAAAACAACTTATCCTCAAGTTCCCATTTTTATCAAGGTGAAATAAATCACTCTCCTCGTCAAATGCAATTATTGTCCTATTTTTCCCCCCCTTAAGACGTATGACCAAGTTTCCTTCCCTCTAAAAGGCTTATTTAACGAGTTTCCTCTGATTCAATTTCCGGATAATGGAACCACTGCTGAAAGGTTCAAGGACCTTGGAGGTGGGGGCTGGTGGTGAGAGAGATTGACTCTGAGCTCAAATCCTCTTCTGAGCACCGAGAAAGACTTCGGTAAACATCATGAGCCCTATTTCGGCTACTCCCCGAAGGTTACAGCAGAGTCTGCTGACAATAAGAATGTACCACAGTTTGGGTTGGAACAGGATCTGAAGTGAAAACCACTGACATGCAAACAGGCGGTGTTAGGTCCTACTTAGGAATCAGGAACTCGCTGAAAGAACTCTCCTCCTGACTACAACGGACCCAGCCCGCCGCATGTCCTTGAAGACTCGGCCCAGACAACCCTTCCCTGGTGCGAAGAACGTTCAGTACTTCCACGATTGTACGGTCCTTATTAGCACTTACCATCTAGAAATGTACTTATTTGTTTTTACAGTCTCTCTCCGCTTCTGTTAGCCTTTGCACTTCGGGAAGGAGCAACCTCTTTAAGGCCGGATCTTTAACGCCTAATGCAGTGGCTGGTACATGAGGTACTCAAATAAAGCCACATGCTTTTCTGATGAGCAGATAAGTACCTTGGAAGTGTTTCCTTGGAGATTTGGTCTTCTTTTTATTTTTTTCCTTGTTAAAAAAAAAAAAAGTTTTATTATGGAGACTTTTGAAAATACACATAAATAGACTAGGATAATTACAGCAATTCACCTGTCACCGAATCTAACCAATTGCACCCCTTTCCTCTCCCCACTCACATTGTTTTGAAGAACAAACAGGTATCATATAACTTCACCTCTAAATATTTTGTTTGACTCTCTAAAAGGTAAGGCCCTTTTTTTTTTTTTTTCCTTGACACATAGCTATAAATAACATCCCTGCAAAAACCCTGTAATTCCTAAGGGCATCAGCTATCGGGCCCATGTTCACTTTTGTGGTATCTCACAAAGGTCACTTGTTTTTATAGTTTGAATCAAGATCCAAATATGAAACACATATTGCAATTGGATATGTCTTTCTCTCTCTCTCTTTTTTAAGATTTTATTTTTAAGTCATCTCTATACCCAACATGGGGCTCGAACTCATGACCCGGAGATCAAGAGTCATATGCTCCACTGATGGAAACAACCAGGTGTCCTAGATGATACGTCTCTTAAATCTCATTTAATATCTAGGTTCCTGTCCTTTTCTTTAATTTTTTAACTCTTAATTTTGAGATAATCAGAGAGTCACACGCAGTCTTAAAAAGGAATGCAGGAGATCCCTATTTCCCTCACCCACTTTCTCTCAATGTCAATCTCTCTCTCTTTTTAAGATTTTATTTATTTATTTGACAGAGACAGTGAGAGGGAGCACAAGCAGGGGGAGTGGGAGAGGAAGAAGCAGGCTTCCCACGGAGCAGGGAGCCCAATGTGGGGCTCGATCCCAGGACCCTGGGATCATGACCTGAGCTGAAGGCAGACACTTAACAACTGAATCACCCAGGGACCCCTCAGTGTCAATGTCTTACATAACTATATAGTACAAGATCATAACCTGGAAGTTGTTGACACACTCAAGCAGCCTTACTCAGATCTCACCATTCGTTCATGTGCGTGAGATGGTGTTTGTGTTTGGTTTGGGGCATTTTTATCATGTGTGTAGATTTGTGTGTCCACCACTACCGTCAAGATACAGAACGGTTGGGCGCCTGGGTGGCTCAGTGGGTTGGGCCGCTGCCTTCGGCTCGGGTCATGATCTCAGGGTCCTGAGATCGAGTCCTGCATCGGGCTCTCTGCTCGGCAGGGAGCCTGCTTCCCTCTCTCTCTCTCTTTGCCTGCCTCTCCATCTACTTGTGATTTCTCTCTGTCAAATAAATAAATAAAATCTTAAAAAAAAAAAAAAAAGATACAGAACGGTTCTGTCACAAAGACTGCTTGTGTAACCCTTTCATAGGCACAACCAAATACCTCCTTCTTCTCCCTTCTCCCTAACCTAGGGCAACCATTCTTCTCTTCCTCATCTTCATAATTTTGTCACTGCAAGAATGCCATATAAATGGAATCATACAGTAGGTAACCTTTGGAGGTTGGCTGTCATTCTGCTCAGCATAAGTCCCTTGAAACACAGCCAAGTTGTTGTGTGTATCCATAGTTTGCTCTATTTATTGCTGAGTAGCTGTCCATGGAATGGACGTACCACTGTTCACTTAACCATCTGCTCTCTGAAGGGCATCTGGGTTATTTCCAGTTTTTGTTGATTAAAAATAAAGGAATACTTGTCTGTAGGTTTTTGTGTGAAGTTATTATTACTTTGCTAGGATAAATGCAGGTGCTGGGTTTTTTGGTAAACATACATTTTGTAAGAAACTGCCATACTCTTTTTCAAGCGAATGTACCATTTTACATTTCCACCATTAATGTATGAGCGATCCAGTCTCTGCATTCTCTCCAGCATTTGGTGTTGTCATTATTATTTAAGAGCCATTTGATAGTTATGTAGTGATGTTTTATAGTTCTTCTTAAATTTTTAATCTCAGTAAAAAAGCTCATTTTGTCCTAGTATAAAGGCTTATTATGAAAAATATAAGAAACAAGATAATTAGGAAATTAGAAAGAGGAAATAAAAAATCACCCGTAATCTTTCTATTCAGATAGAACTATAGTCAACATTGGTATGTGTCCTTATGGTGTTTTCTTCATAAATATTTGTCTAGCTATCTTATATTTTGCAAAACTAGAAACATATGACAATTTTGCATCTTTCTCTTTTTGATGACATTATATGAGAAATATTTTCCAACGTAGCCCATTAATTACTCTTTGAAAACATGTTTTTTGTTTTTCTTGAGGTTTTGGAAAAACATTATTTTAATGGCTATATGATATTCCATCATATGGAGATAATTTTTATTTTTATTTATTTTTAAAATTCCAGTGTAATTAACTTACACTGTTATGTCAGTTTCAGGAGTACAATATAGTGGTTCGGCACTTCTGTACGTCACCCAGTGCTCATCACAGGTACATTCCTTAATCCCCATCACCTGGTTCACTCGTCTCCCCACCCCCTCCCCTTTGGTAACCATTAGTTTGTTCTCTTTCTCCTTTTTTCCTTTGCTCTTTTTTTCCTTAAATTCCACATAAAGGTGAAATCATATGGTATTTGTCTTTCTCTACCTTATTTTGGATAGCATACTGCTCTCTAGCTCCATCTATGTTGTTGCAAATGGCAAGATTTTATTCTATTTTTATGGCTGAATAATATTCATATATATTCTTTATTCACATATTGATGGACACTTGGATTGCTTCCATAATTTAGCTATCCTAAGTGATGCCGCTATAAACATTGGATAGGGGTATATATATATCTTTTCGAATTAGTGTTTTCATATTCTTTGGATAAATACCTAGTGGAATTATGGGGTCATATGGTATTTCATTTTTAATTTTTTGAGGAACCTCCACAATTTTCCACAGTGTCTGCACCAGCTTGTATTCCCAACAGTGCACAAGGGTTCTATTCCTCTGCATCTCACCAACACTTGTTGTTTCTTGTGTTTTTTATTTTAGCCATTCTGACAGTTGTGAGGTGATACCTCATTGTGGTTTTGATTTGCACTTCCCTAATGATGAGTGATGTGGAGCAGTTTTTCATGTGCCTCTTGGTCATCTGTATGTCTTCTTTGGAGAAATGTCTGTATCTTCTGCCCATTTTTAAATTGGATTATTTGGTTTTTTGGTGTTGAGTTGTGTAAGTTCTTTATAGATTTTGGATACTAACTCCTTATCGGATATGTCATTTGCAGATACCATCACCCATTTAGTAGGTTTTTTGTTTTGTTGATGGTTTTCTTTGCAGGCAGAAGCTTTTGATTTTTCTTGTAGTCCTGATCATTTATTTTTCCTTTTGTTTCTCTTGCCTCAGGAGACAGATGTAGAAAAATGTTGCTATACCTGATGTCAAAGAAATTATTGCCTATGTTCTTTTCCAGCATTTTTATGATTTCAGGTCTCACATTTAGGTCTTAATCCATTGAGTTTATTTTTGTGTATGGTATAAGAAAGTGGTCCAGATTCATTCTTTTGCATGTAGCTCTCCAGTTTTCCCAACAGCATTTGTTGAAGAGACTTTTTCCTATTGTATGTTCTTGCCTCCTATGTCAAAGATTTATCACATAAGCATGGATTTATTTCTGGGCTCTCTATTCTGTTCCATTCATCTATGTGTCTATTTTTTGTGCCATACTGTTTTAATGAATACATCTTTGTGGTATATCTTGAAATCTGGGAGTGTGATATTGTCAGCCTTGTTATTTCTCAAGATTGGTTTGACTATTTGGGTTCTTTTGTGGTTCAGTACAAATTTTAGGATTATCTGTTCTAGCTCTATGAGAAATGCTATTGGTATTTTGATAGCAATTGCATTAAATCTGTAGATTACTTTGGGTAGTATGGACACTTTAACAATATTTGTTCTCCCAGTCCATGATCCCAGAATATCTTCTCATTGTTTGTGTGATCTGCAATTTCTTTCATCAATGTTTATGGTTCTCAGAATACAGGTCTTTTACCTCCTTGGTTATGTTTCTTCCAAGGTATTTTATTATTTGCGGTGTAACTGTAAATAGGACTCTTTTCTTAATTTCTTTTTCTGTAGCTTCATTATTAGTGTATGGAAATACAATAGATTTCTGTATACTGATTTTGTATTCTGCCACTTTACTGAATTCATTCATCATTTCTAGTAGTTTTTTGGTGGAGTCTTTAGGGTTTTCAGTATATTGTATCATGTCATCTGTAAATAGTGAAAGTTTTGCTTTTTCCTTATCCATCTGGATGCCTTGTATTTCTTTTTCTTGTCTGATTGCTAAAGCTAAGGCTTCCAGTACTATGTTGAATAAAAGTGCTAAGAGTGGACATCATTGGCTTGTTCCTGACCTTAGGGGAAAAGCTCTCAAGTTTTTCACCATTGAGTATGATGTTAGCTGTGGGTTTTTCATAGATGGCCTTTATTATGTTGAAGTATGTTCCCTCTAAACCTACTTTGTTGAGAGTTTTTACCATGAATCATTGTTGCACTTTGTCAAATGTTTTTTCTGCATCTATTGAAATGATTATATGGTTGTTATCTTTTCTCTTATTGATGTGATATGTCACATAACTGATTTGCAAATCTTGAACCACACTTACATACTGGGAATAAATCCTACTTGATAATGGTGAATTATTTTCTTAATATATTGTTGAATTCAGTTTACTAATATTTTATTGAGGAATTGTGCATCTATGTTCATTACAGTTATTGGCCTTCCTTTTTTTTTTTAATAATGTTTTTATTTGGTTTTGGTACTAGAGTTATGCTGGTCTCATAGAATGAATTTTGAAGTTTTCTTTCCTTTTGTATTTTTTGGAATAGTTGAGAAGAATGGTCATTAATTTCTTTCTTTTTTAGAAGATTTATTTATTTATTTGAGAGAAAGAGGGGGAGAAAGAGTGAACAAGTGGGGGGGGGAGAGGGAGAGAGAGTGAATGAGAGAGAGAGCATCCCAAGCAGACTCCTCAGTGACCGTGGAGCCTGACACAGGGCTCGATCCTATGACCCTGAGGTCATGACCTGAGTCGAAACCAAGAATCAGACACTGAACCAACTGAGCCAGCCAGGCACTCCTTAATTTCTTTCTTTAAATGTTTGATAGAATTCACATGTGAAGCCATCCAGTCCTGGGCTTTGTGGTTTTTTTTTTTTTTTTAATAACTAATTTCATTTCATTGCCGGCAAATGGTCTGTTAAAATTTTGTTTTCTGGTTGCTTCAGCTTTGGTAGGTTACATGCTTTTAGGAATTTATCTATTTCTTCTAGGTTGTCCAGTTTGTTGGCATATTTCCATAAATTCTTCTATAGGCCTTTGTATTTCTGTGGTGTCAATTATTTCTCCTCTTTCATTTCTGATTTTGTTTATTTCATTTAAGTTTTTTCTTTTCTCTTTGAGTCTAGCTAAAGGTTTATCAGTTTTGTTGATCTTTTCAAAGAACAAGCTTTCATTGATTTTTTTTTTTCTTTTAGGTTCTATTTTGTTAATTTCTGGTCTAATTTTTCTTGCTTTTTAAAATTTGTTTGACAGAGACACAGCAAGAGAGGGAACACAAACAGGAGGAGTGGGAGAGGGAGAAGCAGGCTTCTTGCCGAGCAGGGAACCCAATGTGGGGCTCAATCCCAGGACACGGGGATCACGTCCTGAGCCAAATGCAGATGCTTAACAACTGAGCCACGTCACCCTATTTCTGCTCTAATCTAATTATTTCTGAATTTCCTGCCTTCTACTAATTTGGGGCTTTACCTGTTCTTTTTTTCTTTTTCTTTCTTTTTTTTTAGCTCCCTTGAGTGTAAGGTTAGGTTGTTTTTTATGGAGATAATTTTTAAACTCTTCATTTATTTTTTGACATTTATGTTATTTTCAATTTTTTTATATTATACATTTTCTTTGAATGTCATCCTTATAAGAGATTTTTATTGCATTTCTGGTTATTTCTTTATAATAGATGCTTAGAAGTGGGATTATGAGGACAAATTGTATAAAACATTTTTAAGACTTTTGGTCCATACATATGCATACCCAAAATGCTTTCCAGAAAGATTATATTTCATACTCACCAAAGTGCCTATCTCACTAGACCCCCAACTAACATGAAAATTTATTTATTTATTTATTAAAAAGATTTTGTTTATTTATTTGACAGAGAGAGAGATAACAAGAGCAGAAACACAAGCAGGGGGGAGGGGAAGAGGGAGAAGCAGGCTTCCCACCGAGCAGGGAGTCAGATGGGAGGCTCCATCTCAGAACCCTGGGATTATGACCTGAACTGAAGGCAGACACTTAATGACTGAGCCACCAGGTGCCCCGAAAATTTATTTTTTTATTTTTGCCAAGTTGATAGAGGAAAAAATTATCTCATTGTTTTAATTTGCAGCTCCTTGGTAATAATGAAATTGGAATATGATCATAAGTTCTATTTGCTATCTGTATTTCCTCCTTAACTGTCATTGTCCTTTGCCTCTTTTACTCGTCTTTGTATTTATCTTATTATTTGAAAAAATATCTTTATATATATGGATAGTAATTATTTCTTTCTAGTACTCATTGAAAATATTTTTTTCCCTATAAGTCCACTTTTATTTTTGGCTGTGGCTTTTTTAAAGTTATTCCTTCATTCTGTAAACCTATATTGGATATATTTCATATGCCAAAGAGTATGTTAGCAGTGGAATTTTTTTTTTTAAATTGAATATCAGATTCTATGTCCTCAAGGAACTGAGAGTTTAGTGAAAAACATAGACATGTAAATGAATGAATGCACTATGCCAATTTGATAAGGATGGAGTTAAGGAAAATCCATGGAACTCTGGCTTCTTAGAGGAGGCAGTGTTTGAGTTGGACCTTCAAGGATGAGTAAGAGCTGTCTAGGTGCAGAGATGGGACAGGTGATGCCAGGCAGAATAAGTGTAGACATACAGGCACACAGAGTCATGAAGGTACATGGTGTTTGCAGAATGGCATGGTAGGACAGTGTCCCTGAAGCACAGATGGAAGTGAGGTGATGAAAACTCATCTCATTTCTGAAAACACAGAACCTAAGGAAATGGTGGCAACACAGTGAATGATTCTACATCAATGACATAGTCAGTGTCTGTGTTTTTCATCTGTGGTATAAAAACTGCAAGGAAGATTACTACTCAAGACCAGTCTCACTCTTGCATTCACTCCCATGCCCCACCTTGGCCAAGAAGGACCAAGGCTGCAGAACTCCCAAGAGAGTATGCTAAAATCACAGCAACAGAATCTGCTGCAGGACCTTCTGTTTCTCTTACATGGTTAAGGATCTGGGACACCCTGGAAGTAGGAGAATGAGAAGATGAGATGATCTGGTTGTGAGTTCTTTCCCCTTGTCCTTCCTCTTGACCTTGTACCTCATTCAATTCAGGCTGCAGAACCCAAGATGTGGCTGATCTTCATAAATGCAGTGAATGGCATACATGCTCTCTCTATGGTGATAGGCAAGGACTTTAGGAGCTGAGCTGTCTCAATCTTCATTCCATGGCAAAGAATCCTGGAGACAGTTAAGACATCTGAGGGTTGTGACATTGCATTGTATAGTCTCCCTTCCTTGTCTTTTCTCCCCTTCCTGCTTATACACTGTAACTCAAACAGGTGGTGTGACACCAGAGAAGTCAATACTTCATCCTCCTTCCAAAATTAATTATTTTATCAATCAAATTGCAGCAGGTTCACATTTGGCAGAACCAGTATATGGCCAAACACCAAGGGTATGGTCAAAGTATAAAATGTATACTTATCTTTGCTCATCATTTATTTTATTTTATTTTATTTGAAAGAAAGAGAAAGAGAGAGAGAGCATAAGATGGGAGAGCAGCAGAGGGAGAAGCAGTCTCCCTGCTGAGCAGGGAGCCTGATATGGGACTCTATCCTCAGACACCAGGATCATGACCTGAGCTGAAGACAGTTGCTTAACCAACTGAGCCACCCAGGTGCCCCTCTTTGCTCATCATTTCATCTCTTTGTCTTCTATACTGAAAGATGCCAATGCCAATGGTGTCCATGACATTGTTGAAGAGAGTCGAGAGATGAGAGGAAAGACCAGTGATTCCACACTGCTTTCTGCTTTCCCTTGAGTACCTCCCACAATCCAGGCACTACAATCCACAGTCCATCCCAACCCCAGCATCCCACTGTTCTTTGCCACCTCCACGAACCTATTTACTGTTCCTAATTTGAAGTTCATTTTTTTTAAAGTTTGATTTTTTTAAAAGGTGTTCTTTTGTGCTTTTTGACATCCAGGTAACTATAACTGTAAACCCTGGTGACTTTTTCCTGCAGCAGTGGTCAGACATTGATAGATGGACCCACGAATGGGTAGAGAGCTGAATGGTATTTACCTGCCTGGTGAATGATTCTGACATATTTTGTACGAGCACCTCTTGGGAGCCTGGAACTCAGTGTCCCTATCAGTGAAATAGGGGCATCTCTGAACCTCCCCCACCACCCTGCATCCCCAGTTCTAACCATTCTAGGTGCCTGTGGATTTCAGTGAGGACTTGTGATTGGGATTTTTTGGGAACACAAGCTATCTCCCAAAAGCCCTGCAGGAATGACTACTTGGACTCTGCCACTTCAAAGTGAAGTGAAGTAAAGAGGGCTTCCATCATTTTGACGAGACAGTCTAAAGAGCACATACCTGGCTGTCCAGGCCTTTCCCCTTTACTGTGGGTTATATTTTCAGAGAGTCTTCATTCTCAGGAATTTAATATCAGGATGTCAGTTGCAAGAGAGTGGAATAGAAAAACAGCTGCTTTGAGATCTGGGATTTAAAAAATAATCTAGGGCATGCGCACGTGCGTGAGCACACTTGTGTGTGTGTTGTGTATGTGTATGTGTGTTTTACTTAACTTTCCCCATAAAACAACCTTGGCTGCAACAGTCTCCTTCCTGGAATGCTATTTCAGAGTAGGAATGAGCTCTTAGATTCTCCAGTGAAAACATGGAAAGTTCGAATAGAGCAGCGCTGACAGTTCTGAACTGAAAACAATAATCCAGCACATTGGCATTTCAGAAGCTTCTAAGAAATCTAGACTTGGCAGAAGGAAAAAGAGAAGTTGGGTGAAATAGTTGTAAAAAGGCAGAGAGGAACTATATGCCGTAGCAATGGTATCAATACTTCATACCAGGTCCTTCAGTTTCTCCTCACAGCGTCCTAGGAGGAAAGAGTGATCTCCCTTTCACAAAGGAAGAAACCAAGTTTCCAGAAGTAAAGTAACTTGCTTAGCATCACACAGCTAGAGAGCTGAGGCCAACCTGACACTCGGCTTGCCCAATGCCACAGCCTATTTCCACTCCTCTCCGTTGTCTTTTTTCAATGACACCACTCCCAGAACTCCCATCTGAGGAAGGCTGGTATACATGCGTCCTGCTGGGAAGGCCAGGCTCCCGGCTCTGGGATCACTCAGAGTTCTGGGCCAGATTATCCTGTAGGGTGCAGAGTCGGGGAAGTGGATTCACTATGAATACTTGCATCCATTTTTATTTTTCTTTGGATTTCTTCACTTTCTCATTCCGACGGAGACCGACAATTTCCTCTCAGTTTCTCTCAACAGAATTCTGAAAAGCTCGGGGACAGGGTGCCATCAGTTGTCTTTGCCCAGCCGCCATGTCTGAGTAATGTCAGGGAAAGTTACCTATCAAAGCCAAACCACCTTCATTTGCCCCCAGCTATTTTGGGACATATGATTTGTTACATCTTAACTTCAACCTGTATTTCTTAAAAGAGAACTTAACCGTGAGTATTTATAATCTTCTTTTCATCTTCAAAGCACTCTACAGTATTAACTAATTAAGCCTCAGCAACACCCTTGATTAACTCCTTTTTATGGATGTGGGAAAAGAGGCATGGAAATAATAAAAAATGCCCTTGGTCATGCTGGAATCGGCATTCCGAGGTAGGATTCAAATTTGAAATGTCCTGTCTCCACCTCTCCTAAAACCACCAGCCCCGTCTCCTACCTTGATGCCTGGGTAGGAGGATGTGATCTAGCCATCTCATTTCTTGCATTCCTGAAGAGACCCTGCCCTTTCTCCAGTGCTCTTTCCTCTTCATTCTTTATGGCATCATACCATGACTTTATTCACTTCTCAAATCAGGGGAGTTATCGTTAAAAGTGAACAAAATGCCCAGTTCTTATGGTTCCACTCAGCTTTCTTGCATCTCCCCTTGGAGTCTATTCTTAGACATACCATCCGTTCAGGAATTCAAGGTAAGCCAGCTTTATCTGGCAGTGTTCCCCAAAGACTTTTTCTTTCCATATGTCCAGACAGAAAGCTAAGCAGTAATTCAAAGACAGAAAGGGGTCAGCAATAACCATTTTCATAGCTACCAGGCAGAAACTCATTGTCAATTTCATCTTCAACACAACTTCCCAATCTTTTTAATGTTGGAGGAATCACTTGAAATGTGAAATTTATGGGCAGCTGTTCCAGCCGGGTGAGATTCTTGCTGACAGGTATCAGACTGTTATTAGCATTCTCTGTTATAAATTAAAGGAGAAAACCTGTCTCTGAATGTGTACCAGAGCCTTGCCGGCTTGGTAGGGGGAGGTGGGCATTAGACTACCTAAGCAACCAAACCACTTGGCAGAGACTAAAGCACCCTTAAGGACCCCCTTCTTTAAGAATTTATTATTCTTTGCTGAATTGATAGCTTTGGTGTAGTTCACATGGGACTGTCATGGAGACAATAAGGACCTTACATTAAAACCCAGTTCTGATATTCAGTGGTGCTTGGAGGTTGTGCCACTGGCTGCTTGCAGCTTCCCCTTACCCCCGCCCATCTAAATCAGAGTTAGCAGATTCAGTAGAATAGCACCGGACTGGGCACAGAAAAATCCGGATTTGAGCTTTGGCTCTGCCACCTACTAGTTATGTGATCAGTTAACCTTGCTGACCTATGGTTTTTTTCACTCTAAACTGGGATATTAATTATAATACTTACCTAGCATAATGAATAAATAAAATGAATATATTTTCTGCACCCTGAAGAATTTTTCTCCATTTTTGTTATTCATGATAATGACTAAGATTTATTGAGCCCTTACCATGTGCTAGACATGATGTTTAGGGGACTTTTACATATCATTACCTCTTTTATCTTCCCAAGAACCCAATAAGGTAAGTACTATAATTGTATCCCTCTTACAGATGAGGAAACTGAGACCTCAGATCACCCATCTAATAAGTAGTGTGACTGGGATTCAAACCCAGTCCAGGCCACTGCACAATGTGGTCTTTAATCTCCAACTCCCTGCTGGACATTTGTTTTCAGATATCTCACAGTTCTCTCACATGTAATCAGTTTCAAACGAAATTCACTATCTCCTTTCAAATTATAGCCTTTGCACTAACAGTCCCATTTGTCAAAGTTATTCTTTGGGGGCTAGAAATCTCTGGGTCATCTCTCTCTCTTCCTTTCCAGTGAGGGGTCACCCTGGCCATTCAGTTCCCTCTTCAAGGTCTCTCCTCCCGCCTCCCAGTTCCTTTTGTCACCGCCACGGGCACGGCCTCCTTCATTGTGCAATAGCCTCTGAACTTGTTTTCCTAATGCAAGTCGGTCGGGTGTACCACCCACTCATTGATCCTAACATACCATTTTCAACACTTACTCCCTTGGCCAAAAACTTTCATTTGCTTTCTGGACTAAGTCCATGCCCTTGAGCCCGGTGTTCCTGGACCTTCGGAGCCTGGTCCCACCCCTCCTAGCCACACCCCCTTCCTGCCCTGAGCTTGCAGGTGCTTTCTTGCTTTTGTATTTCAGCTCACGTTTCTCTTTTCCTTGACGTCCTTCCTCTTCTCTCTCCCTACCTACGGAATGGGAACTGTCCAGGACCCAAATCAAGTCCTTCCTTGACTTCCATTCCCAAGCCATAGTTCCTTTCTCCCTAATCAGTTAAGAGTACGCCATTCACCAGCCTCTGTTTATGATCACACACTTGTAGTTAATTCTCACAAATAATGTATATACCTTATTGCACCTTTCTGAGGGGAAGCGGATGGATAGAGGACAGGCCTTATACTTCTCTACCTCCCCCACTGAGCACCACATGAGCACCGGGGTGAGCTGAGCACTGTGCTGAATGCTGGGAATCTGGAGAAGAACCAGGTACATTGGGGAGCTCACAGGCTGATGGCATAGATCAACACATAAACACATATAACCACTGGGTATGAAAATGGCCTGGGATAAATCTGTGCCTCAAGGATTCTGGGAGCACAGAGAGGAAAACTGACTCCATGGAGAAACGAGGTCAGGCATTACAAAGTGACCCTTGAGCTGACTCTTGATGGGTGAGTAGAGTAGAGCGAAAGCCCTCAAGCAGGCAAGATAGAGAAGGCCTTTTGAGGAACAGAGAACAGTAGGTTCAAAGGCCCAGAGGCATGACCTGTACGTGTCACGCCGGGTGAAGTAAGAGAGCAAACTTATGGGCAAGAACACCTGGGGCACCTGGGTGACTCAGTTGGTTAAGCAACTGCCTTTGACTCAGGTCATGATCCTGGAGTCCCAGGATCAAGTCCCACATCAGGCTCCCTGCTTGGCAAGGAGTCTGCTTCTCCCTCTGACTTCACTCCTCTCATGCTCTTTCTCTTTCTCATCCTCTCTCTCTCTCTCAAATAAATAAATAAAATCTTAAAAAAAAGAACATCAGAGGAGGGGCCACCTGGGTAGCTCAGTTGGCTAAGGGTCTGCCTTCAGCTCAGGTCATGATTCCAAGGTCCTGGGATAGAGCCCCACATCGGGTTCTCTGCTCAGAGGGGGGGCCTTTGTCTTTGCCTCTGCCCCTCCCTCTGCTCGTGCTCTCTCTCTTTCTCAAACAAATAAATGAAGTCTTAAAAAAAAAAAAAAAAAGCCACCTGGGGAGGAGGCTGGAAAATAGGTCACATCGAAATGAGAAGACCTGGTCATGAGAAGAACTTGGGAATTGATCCCACAAGATTGGTAGGAAGCCAGGGGAGGCTTGTAGGCTTGAAGTGATGTGATCAGATCTGTATCTTAGAAAATTAATTCTGGCAGCAGCAAATGAATAAATTCTAGCTGGAGATACCTGAGGGAGAGATGCCAAGAAATTTTGAGGGCCTGAGCAAAGGCCAGGATAAGGGGGTTAGGGTGGTCGGTTGACACCAGGCATCTTAAGGAGGACAGGGTAGATAGACCATTGGATCTGGTGAACAAGGACCTGAGAATGATGACTAAGGCTTCTATCTCAAGAGCCTAGAGTAAAGGGGTGGGGGTACCGAGGTGGAAAAGCTGGTCACCATGGCTCTTGCTACTGCTGTTGTCCTTCCTGGCTTTCGGGGTGCAGGAGGTAAGATGACTGCCAGATGTTTTGTGTGAAAGGTGCTTGGCAGGCATCTATAAGGAGAGCTTGAGGGGTGGTTAAATATTTCTAGTGCCTCTCTCGGTGCCTGGAACCTAGTGAGTGCTTAACCAGTGTCTGTGGAGACATGAAATGACCATACAGAGGAGGCATGAAGCATTACATGAATGACTAAATGCCTATGGAAGGCCATGCCTTTACTTTCAGTGACAAGGAATACAATAGGTACGGGTGGCTCTAGTGATGTGAGATTGTATAGAGGTCCTCGAGTAGGTCAGCGTGTGGCCTGGTGGACATCCACGTTCCATCTTCTCTGACAGACCGTCATCTGACAGGCAGCATGACCAGATGACTGGGGTGGGGGCTGGGCTCAGACCGCAGTTCTCGGATGTGACATTGATGAATGGCCATGAGGATGCTGCATGAGACCTGGAAGGTTTCCTCAAAGACAATGAAAACTATGGATTTCCAGGCCGATAAATGTAGACTTCACATGACTATTTTAAGCGAGACATGGATATGTAGTACCTTTGTTTTTTTTTTTTTTAACCTAAGAAATATGAACTATATCCTGACAAGCCATAACCTGCTCCATATGTATCCCCCTTTTCTGATGTCTTATGAGCCACATTCTCAATTAATCCCCAGAAACTGGGGGTGAGGGAGGGGAGAGGGTAGAGGGAGGGAGAAAAGCAGAAGGGAGAAAGGAGACTATATAGGGAGAGACTTGAGGAATGGTCTGATCCACCCCGCAGATCTGGAGCTGGCAGCTTAGGTCAGCAGATATGAGTGATGTCCTGTGACATGGAATTTTAAATATTAGTGGACATGTTTCAGTAGGAACAGCACAAAGCCATTAATTTCTTTGGCATTTTCCGTACTCCGTTGCTGCTAAGCATTCCCAGTATGTTCACGTTAATAGGAAATTGGCAGGATAAGAATATTTTATGCCTGCATAACTCTAGTTAAAGGCATAGTATTGGGCAGTATTTATAAAGGTAGAGACTACATTTACACAGGTCCAGCAAACGCTATTTGAAAGACGAGAATGCAGTTTGCTCACTTTAATTGCTTTTTCTACAACTAGATTCTAATCACTGTGGCACTACCACACTCAAGGGCGCGTTTCCACCCATGACGTAAAGGACATTCCATGTGATTTATGCATTTCCTTTCCATGGTGATGCAGAAAGGAAGAAATAACACATACTTAAAATATAGGGGGCACTCTGTAAATTTTATTGAATTGATTACAAGCATGGAATGTAGTTTATCTGGAAATACCTGTTTTGCTTCACAATACTATAAGACTTTTCCTCTCCCATTTTTTCTCTTATAACCAGAATTATATCTAGGTTGCAGATAGACATTATCTTCTAACAGAATTCCTTTACTTTATACATGAAAAATCTGGTAAGGGATGAAAAGTTAGTACTTTCTTGGTTGCGAATGACATGAAATCTAATAGAAACTGACGTAAGCAAAAATGAGATTTATTGGCTTCTAGAAATGAAACCTCCACAGGGAAAGCATGGTTTCCGAAGCGTCTAGATTTAGGTCTCAAGCAATGGTCAGCTTACATGGCTGTTGGCCACCAGTGCACATTGTAGAAAATGGCAGTCCACACCCAATCCCAGAAGTCTTATGGCATTTCACTGGCTCTACTGGGGTCACGTGACCATCCTTGCAGGAAGCGTGCACCTGTGGCTGAACCTACGTCCTGTGGCTGAACCAGGAAGGCAGTGTGGGAGCCAGCGTGTCACTCCAAGCACAAGGGCTGTTTGGAGAGGAGAGGGCTGCCTCAGTGTGTAGCCAAGTTGCTAGGTGCTAAGAAGGGAGACTGAACCCTGGGTAGGGGGTGGGGAGAGGGCAGGACGAGTAGGTGGCCTTCCTACCATTTGTGGTTTTTTTTTTTTTTTTTTTAATTTTATCCATCTATTTGAAAGACGGAGATCACAAGTAGGCAGAGAGGCAGGCAGAGAGAGAGAGAGAGGGAAGCAGGCTTCCTGCGGAGCAGGGAGCCCGACGCGGGGCTCGATCCCAGGACCCTGAGATCATGACCCGAGCCAAAGGCAGCAGCCCAAACCACTGAGCCACCCAGGCGCCCCCCATTTGTGGTATTTAAATTAAAATTTTAAAAATCCTTTGGACCCCCGAGGTAAAATCTTCCCCCACTTGGAGGAGCCTTCCCCAGTGGAAAAACTGTAATTAGAATCTGCGATTGTTTGAGGAAAACTGAAGGAAGTCACGGGTTTCCCTACTCGTGTCCCTTCCTCCCTGACCACTGTCTGCAAAGTCAGATCCCCACAGTGTCTTCTTCAGAACAAAGTGTTTCACAGATATTTCTTTCTGGTTCCTGTGAGGATGTTCATGGAATCTTGGCTTCCCCACCGAATCCCAAAAATTCTCACTTAATTCCCCACCTCCCTCACTCACAATCCTGATGATTTGGGGGCTACCTTTATC
The DNA here is from genome assembly GCF_964662115.1 of Mustela nivalis. Taxonomy (NCBI): domain Eukaryota; kingdom Metazoa; phylum Chordata; class Mammalia; order Carnivora; family Mustelidae; genus Mustela; species Mustela nivalis. The sequence continues at coordinate 102,356,401 of NC_139029.1, read as the reverse complement.
GGAGAACACAGCTCCTTTCCCACGTTGCTTGTGGTTTTTGTTTGGGAAACCTGCCAAGTATTGACAGTTGTTTATTTTTGGTCTGGAGGTTGGGTCAGAACTACATGCAAGCCAGAGGCATGCATTCCTTTCTTTTGCTTCTCGTCATTATTTTGAGTCCTTCAGACTCTTGGTGTTAATTCCCTATTCACTTCCTGGCCATAGGGATCATGCAGCCATACCCGTCCCTGACGTCCCCAGATTTCACTGGACCACTCGGTGACATCCATTTGTCAGCTGGAAATCAAGGTTCTGCAGAAATTCTTGGAAATGTCTGTATGATCATACATATTAATGGTCGGGGGTAAGAATCAGTGCTGTGACACACACGTTGATGTCAGGGGGTTATTCCCAGGAGCATGGCCATGTCCTCACAGCCAGCAAATCTCCCTCCTGCCATTCGGAAATTCTCACTTTGTTCAGGTGAAGGTTCTGTCACCATATTTTTTGAAAATTACATGGACCCCACTTCTATTCTTATTTGTCCAGAATCAACTAGAATGAATAAGTGGGCTGTCTGGATTTGCCATACATGAGTCACATTCTTTTATCACCTCGTAAGATGCTTTATTCTCTCTTGCCTTAACTAGAAACACAGAAAAGAGGACAGAAATGTCTGCCACTGTATTTATAAATTTTCGTTTGTTGTACTGGTCATCTGTTGTGTTAACAAACCACCCCAGCACTTACTAGCTTACGACAACAACCATTTTATTTGTTTGTTTTTCTGTAGGTCAGCAATTACGGCTGGACTCACCTGGCCTCCACTGGTTTCTTCTGGAGCTTCTTTTGCCTGAGGTTCATGTGGCTGCAAACTTTTGGCACTTCAGGTGCCATCCAATAGTCTAGGAAACCTCACTCCATGTAGGGGGATTGTTGCTGGCAGCTGGCTAAGTCACTGTCTCTAGCAGGCCAGCTTGGGTTTCTTCCCATGGTGCCTGAAGAGCGCCCAGCAACATGAGAGTCAAGCCGAGGCTTCTTTAATCATCTGCTCCTATCAAACTTGCTAAGATTCCATTGGCCAGACAAGTCATGTGACCAAATCCAGAGTCCATGTGAGAGGGCGCCACTCAAAGGCATCAGTGCAGGGAGGCAGGACCCATGGAGGGCCCTTACTGTAAAAACGAATCACATAAGTTAAACATCCATATCCTGCCTTTCACTGAAAAATGAGATTTTCCTGGGAAGGTGTCAGGGCAAACCTTTACTGAGAAGAAAATGTGTCAGAGATTTATCGATATGGAGCAAAGATATAAACCTCTTATAGATCCGTTAGCACCAGAGGAACATGCGTGTGTACTGAAGCCTTAACCGTGATGGTAAAACCAAGCACACTTCAAAAATGAGTCTAGGCCTCTGCATGGGGTCTGCCCAGTTATCCGGCACGCAGCGGCAGTTAAGGCCTTTCCCCAGAACGTGTAGTAGAGCAGAAGGGGAGGCATTTACCGGTTAGATACGTCAGGTTGGTCATCCTAGTTCCGATAAGTAGGGAGACAATAAGGTGACTGACGGGTAAGGGTAACTAGCACTTTCTGAGCACTGATTCTCAGTGCTGATTTCCTTTAAACCTTGAACAGCTCTGTGGGGTAGGTAGCAGTCTTATTTCCACTCATCTAAAGAGACACATGAGACTGAGAAAGCTTACCTTCCCCAGGCTCATGAGACTCAAGTAAAAGGGTTGGGTCTTGAACACTGTCCATCTTTAGAGCCTTTGTTACTTATGTAAAGTCCTGCTACTTACTCCATTGCACGGGACAAATGGATGGGCTCCATGAAATGATGCCTCTCCAGGCCCCACCACCTAAAAGTGCAGTCCCTGTTGCGGGCTCTTCCTGCTTGGGTCAGGTTCTTTCCCCTGGATTTCACAGCCATAAAGGGGGAATCCAGGAGGGCCTGTGGCATGGCGATGATTTCCCTAGCTCTTACAACATAAGAATTGTTGATGATGGGGTTGATTGCTTCCTAATTGAGCTCTGGGACCCTTTCCCAGTTCAATTAGTCTTGCAGAGAGCACTTTCCGATGGCCGTGGCTATTGCTCGAGAAAAGTGAAACCTATTTTTCACTTTATCCAGCTCTAAGGTGAGATGCCTTATGTTTCTCAGCAAAATGGTGGCTGAGCGCAGCATATCTGGTCTTCAGGATATAAGCTGTTTATACCAGCACCTTCCCACCAAGCCGTGTAACTGAAGCTCAGAGATTGGGAACAACTGCCTCCAACACGTCTTCATAGTGGAGTTCTTCAAATAATACCAATAGGTAGTGGTGAGGATTACAGTGAGATGAGGGGTGAGGAATGCTGTTCTGGAATTAAGTCCATTTCTCTCACTGACATTTAAAAAAAAAAAAAGTCATAGCAATAAGTGAATATAGTCCCCGCAGGTTGGTTCTAGTCCCAAGCCCCGCTGCCTCCACATCCAGAAAATTCTCCTCTGTCTTCCCATGTACCTTGAGTATCATCCGGATGTTAATTTGGGTTTTTATGAATGAGGCCCCACAGATCTTTTTGCCCTTGTCCAGTCATACATGTTTTGGCAAAGAGGAGCAAAGAAGCAACAGCACGTGTCAGACAAGTGTTCTTACATTTGTCTTTGCAGAGGGACTGATTGAATGGAAGAGAAGGCAGTGTTTGGCTGATTTTGAAGAAAAATAAATATGTTAGATGGTATTCAGTGAAGCAAGATCTGCATAGCATGTAAATTGCATAGAATTATAACGCAGAAAACCCTATGGTGAATGGGTCTAATTTATAGCATTTCTAGAGAAGAAAACATTCCGTAACAGCAACTGGAAGGTTTTCTTTCCATTTGATAATTTATAGAAGACACAAATAGACTAGCGTCTTTTTTCTTTTTTCTTTTTTTTTTTTAAAGGAAACCTCCTGGCTCATACATCAATTTCAAAAATATAATGTGTTGGGGCGCCTGGGTGGCTCAGTGGGTTAAAGCCTCTGCCTTCGGCTCAGGTCGTGATCCCAGGGTCCTGGGATCGAGCCCTGCATCAGGCTCTCTGCTCAGCAGGGAGCCTTCTTCCCCCCCCCTCTCTCTGCCTGCCTCTCTGCCTACTTGTGATCTCTGTCTGTCAAATAAATAAAATCTAAAAAACATAATGTGTTAATTTTTTTTCCAATTCTACCCTGAAGATGTACACGTGTCATCCAGCTCCATTTGCAAGATCTCTGTTCATATTTCTGTATTTATAAGATTTGCTGTTCTCCCAAGTAGAAGACATCCTGGAAAAATTAATTATTTAATGAGTTTCAATATTCAGATTTGTGGTCGTTCGCTGAGAAACAGCATATAAATTTGGAGGCATGTTGAGAATGTAACCATGGCTTGATGCAAATTAATAGCCACATGGGCAATGTGCAGCCAGATAAAAAAGGATGAAAAGAACGTCTTCAAAGAAGATGGGACAGAGAGTCTTTTTTACCACGAAGCTTGTTGTTTTGATTCAGTGGCATAATGAAGGTACATGGCAGGAAGGAGGCCTAGATTCTGATGCCAAATCCAGCCTTGAAAGTTGTTGCTCAGAAGCAGAAATGGGGAAGAAGGTATCTGGGAGGCTGTTCAAGTAAGAAACGCAGGGCACAGACCGCGGCCTCAAGAATTGAAGCGTCCGGTGTCGTGGATAAATAGCTCACAAATATGAGACAAGACGGGCTGTAACCTTGGCCCTTGGTAGGTTGTGCAGCCTTGTGAATGTACGAGATGCCACTGATTTGTATACTTTAAGAGGGTCACTTTTACATGATGTGAATTTTGCCTCGATTTTTTAAAAAATGTGCTGGGAAGAGACACGCAAGGAGAACGGAGGAGACCCACATCCTTGGGAAACTTTGCCTGTCATCTTTGGAGACAAGAAGGCTAATGCTTAGAAAGGAAGTGGTATTTGGAGTCCCAAAATATCTGTGCAAATATCTCAGCTGTCTTGTGTTTGACCCGTGCCCCTCTGGTGTTTTGGAGGCTCTACCATTCTCCGGCCATTCTGGGTTAGGACACAAGTCTGTGAAGACTGGCAAGGTGTTTGCCTACCGGCTGGGAGCTGGGAAACAAAATACCAGTGTGTAGGGGGAATGGACAATAGATTTAAGCTGATTGCTCCAACTAACTGTGTGGCCTTAGGCAAGTTAGTTAACCTCTCTGAAATTCTGTTTCCTCACTGGCAAATTGAGGATCATAAAAACTACCTCACATGGTTTTAGAAAAGTTTACTACTGATTGCAAAGCGTCTGGCAGAGAGGAGACACTAATAAATTATAATAGCCTTCTGTCCTGGCCCATCTCCCAGCCCCCTCACCTTGCCCCTCTGACTTGGCTAGAACATCTCATCATGAAAGTCATTTCCTCCAATGTCGCAACAATGCTGGCTTCATTAGGTCACAGTTAAACTGGTCTATAACCATGGAGTGAGGGCCCTAGAAGGAATGAGGTCTGGGGCCAGAAGTCAAGAAAGGCCCTCCTTTTCTACGCCCCCTTCCGTAGCACAATGAGGAATGTCAAGAGCATTACCATAGAAGCAGAAAAATGTTAGAATTGGCTCTCGAAGATCATTTAATTTTACCTTCTCATTTTAGAGAGGAGAGGCTGAGGCCCTTGAAAGGAAGGGATAGTCCTATGAACCTTACTTCCTGACCAGCCCTCTCGTTGGTTCATGTTAGGGAACATGCTGGATGGATTCTCCATTTGTCCATTCAGATCCACTTGCCATCCTTCTGCAACCTCTTCCCTGGCCTGGGGGCTCATCTTAGGCATATGGATTATTACATCAATGGGCTCACTTGCCCTCTGGTTTCCAGTTACATTTGGCTAATGGGAAGCCCCAGAAGTAGATCAAAGTGCAGGAATATTCTGAAGTCAGAATATTGGTAACCTGAGATCTCATCCTACCAGGTAACCGCAGGTCATACGTGACCCTCCACCAAACGGTCATGGCTTCTACCCAGCAGCCCACTCTACCACAGCTCTTCCGGGTCTGCTCTGTACTCCCTCGTTTGCCAATCCATGACTTGTGTTGGAAAGTAGTAGCAGTTCCTGAAGTTGCCACTCCTGGATGTACCTTCTTAATTTCCCTAAACCCTACTCACGCTTTTGTAAATAACTCCATTTTTAAGTTTTCCTCAAGTACTCAGTTTAAATCTGTCCCTTGCACAGACCCTTACTGATAGAAGGGGGAACCCCTTTCTCCTGGCATCATATTTTCTTGCCAAAGGACCTCCTCTAGGGTGGGGGTTGGGGGGGGTGGGCAAAGCCACATCCAGCTCTTGAGCTAAGAATAGTTTTAACATTCTTAAAAATGGTTGAAAATAAAAAAGAATATTTTGTGACATATGAAAATTCCGAGTCCATAAAAAAGTTTTATTGGAACACAGCCATATTCATTTGGTTATGTATTTGCCCATGGCTGCTTTCGTACTCTCCTGGCAGAATCAAATAACTGCAGCAGAGACCAGGCACCTTGCAAGGTATAAAACATTGACTCTGTGGCCCTTACAAGGGAGAATGTATGACCCCAGCCCTAGATATTGTTCCTGTCCTTTCCCTCCAACTACTGGTTGACAGCCGAATCTCTTGGTTGGGTAGAGCCAATCCAAGATGTCATCCCCTTTTCTTTCTTCTCTGGCCCAAGGCCCAGGGCCCAGGCTAGGAGAAGGAGAATAGCAGAGTCTGGAGGCAGAACAGCAGAGTTAAGTCTGGTAACAGATTTAAAACCACGTTCTCTGATGGGCTCTCTTTTGTTTGACCCATGTATCCATCTCTCAGTTGGTTCTGAGCTCAGGAGGGAAGAGAGTATGGTTTCTTCCCTCCTTAGAATTCCAGCAATCCCTTTCTCCCCAACCTTAACCCCTCAGTTTGAACACCCATCATCCCTCATCAGGATCACTAAAATTTCCTTCTATCTGACTTTTTTGTCTCTGGTATCACCTTCCTCCAACCCAGACAGCCAATGTAATCTTTCTAAAACACAAATCTGACCCTATGCCTTCTCTACTTGTGAAGACTGATTTCATGCTTCTCTCCTTCCATGCCCCCAGATAGTGCCTTCCCACACTGACTCTAGGCCTGTGACTTGCTTTGGGCCAAGGGGATAATCACAAACTTGATACAAGCAGAGACCTGAAAAAGCACTTGCATGTGTTTCCTCCTCTCTTGGACCTCTGCTAGTGCCACAAGAGCATGCCCACACTGGCCTGCTGAGGGACATGGAAGACACGTGTACAAGAGCCTCACTGTCCCAGACAGGGCCATCCTTGGATGAGACAGGCCCCAGCCAACCTGCTGACTGCCTATGAATGCGTAGTGAGCTCAGCCCAGAGCAGCAGAACTGCCTCACCAGCAAATAGACTCGTGAAAAATAATGGAAGTTGTTTTAAGTCTCTAAGTTGGGGGGGGGGGTGTTTGTTATTCAGCATAGCTAACTGATACACCTATTTAAAACTCTTCAATGCCTCTAATCATCTCCATAAAAAAGCCAGAATTCCTTAACTCAATGACTATCTTCCTGAGTTCCATTTAGGCTAAACAGACCATTCCCAGGCTATTCAACCATCACTGTAAAAACTGTTTCCCAACACCCTTGCTGGCTTCACCACCTGCACCTGGGACTCCCAGCCACGCTCTCTCTTTCCTGAGAAGTTCCTGGTTTGCTCTGTTCTGGTTGTCTCCCAAACTGAGCTGAACCTGGCTTCCCTCTTTGTCACTCATACTCACCCTTTAGTGTTCTCTAAACTTTGAGTCATGACCCACTGGGTCAGAAGTTGAGAGAGTCATGACTAGCATGTTTAAAGGTAGAGTATGAAAGAAATTAGGACAGAATAAATGGTGCCTAATAAGAGTACATTTTCAGTGTATATGTATTGGTTTGTTACGTAAAATTTTTTTTCTGTGAAACATAGGCAAAACAAGCTTGAAAACACGCTGCTTTAAAACCTATCTTCTGGCTGCTCTGAGTAAATAACTGCCCCCAAATCCCCCTGTCGTCATGCTGTTCCAGTTCTTGCATCTTTCCCAAGAACTTGCTCATTCTCCCTTGACCTCACCCACCTCTCCACATCCCTTGCCCTCCACTCTCCAGTATGCCCCACCACCCTGAATCACCAGCTATGCCTTTGCAATTTGGTATTTCCCCCAACCAGTAACAATCTTTCCTTCCTTAGTTTTCTGGAAAGTTCCTATTTTGTAGGGGCTGCTGTAAGTGCATAATCCATTATTTGATGTTCATTTTGCTCGTGGTTCCAGGTGTTCAAGTGGCACATTCTGCGGAAGGCTTCTCTTTCCCCTCTCCCACCCCCAATTCTGTTCCCAGTCACACACCAGACTTGATGATACATCAGAGCTTACGAACATTCTTTCTAAAGTCTAACTTCTGTTTTCCATGTTTTCACTGGAGAATTGTCTGTGCTCCTAGAGCCCTGGTGATGCAGCTGTCACAGCATTTAGCCATCACCAAATTATACCTGATGAATCCACATGTGTATTTTCCACACAAGGTGGGAGCTCCTTAAGGTTAAGGCCCGAGTGCTGTTGATCTTTATATCACCGGCACCTAGCGCGGGGTCTGGCATCAGTGCAACTTGATGCTCAGTTCAAGTTGGAATTGTCGCCTTGTATAGTTTGGAGCGCACAGGTGTCCTGTGGGAATGAGATAGAGGGTCACCTGGTCTCTGGAGGAAGGTCTCCAACCCTCAAGGAAACAGGTTGGTGTGGGCAAATGCCCATGGCACTGGGGCTCCCGCAGAGGAGATGGGGGAACCGCCAACCAAGGCCACTCAGGAATTCAAGCGGCCATGTTCCCCAGCCCTTGAAAACCAAATGGAAACCCCAAAGCCCAAACCCACATGATGTGAGGAAGCAAGAAAACATCCCCATGGTCTCTTCTGGAGAGTTTTGTATGCCACAGCACAGAAGATAAATAAAAGGAGCTCAGAAGCAATCAGATAAAAAAAAAAAAAAAACCATGAATAGGCATAAAACCCTCAGGGCTGGGGGAGGAGGGGCCCTTCCCAGACTTCGAAGAGGGAGAAGGGAGATAAGAACTGGCACTTGCACAGAGGCAGTGGGTGGCCCAGGGGCCCGGAAGAACAGAGGCACATTCCTTGTTCAGTGGACACTCTGAAGGAACAGAAGTGAAGGGGGGGGGGGGGCACAAAGCTTCAGAGAGTCCAGGGGGAGTCTTTTGGTGCCACAGAAAGCACACTCTGTAGGAAACTCAAATGCATTCGTCACTCCATGCTACATTGGCGCAGGTACTATCGGGGGACCTCCTGTCCCAGATACCAGGTTTCCAATAAAGGGCTCGGTTGCCACCATCATTACTTAACCACGGGCACAGTGGACGGCTGCTGAGTAGCAGGTGGAGAGAGAGCCCAGGAGGCTTTGGAAAGTTCACCCTAAGTTATACAAGTCCTTCCAGGGGGAATTCCTTTACTCGGGGGGAGTTTATAAACAAGACCAGCAGCTAGCACAGGACCTGGCACTTTCAGAGGAGTCGGTGAATCATTGCATGGCTCTCTCTCCCTTCCTAAAGCAACCAAATCATTTTGGTTTGTAAGAATAGCACTTCCTGAAATAGCCTGGATGTCTTTGGAAGACCATACTGACCTGGCGCTGGGAGGCGGAGAGTGGAAATTGACAAGGGGGCCCAGGGAAGAAGGGAGAGAGGGAGGAAAAATTCTTCCCTCTTCCCAGCCACATTCAAGCCCATTTCAAGGAGAAAAATCTGTGTATGAAGGTATCCCACAACCGGTCCACTCAGTCACATTCTCAAGAAAACAGAGGAGGCAGGTGAGACCCAGAGCCAAGGAAGGGAGGGAGTGGTTTTTTTTTGGCCTCGGAATTCACAATGAGGTAAGTCTGAAAGCACAGGAGATAACTGTCAGTTTCTTGTAGCAGAGCCAACTTCCTGCTTTTTTAATGGCTTGGATCATCAACTCGGGAAATGCGAGCATTTGAACCAAATGATGAATCAATTACCTCCATGAGATGAAACACCTAAACTCCGAGAACGCATCAGGAAACACCAACAAGGAAAAGACGCCGTTGGGTGTCTTCTGAAAAGTAGGCTGAGCAAATCTGCCGATAAGAGTCTCCTCAGCAGGGCCCAGTGGCAAGCGGATCCCTCCCACTCCCAACTCCCAGGAGTGTGCCCCCAAAGGCTGTTGCTCATTAATAAAAATACAAAAAGAGATCACGGTGAGAAATTTCAAGAGGGGAAGGGGTCACTCAGGTAACCAAGGGCTAGACAGGGTGACCTGGGACAGATAGGGAGGAACAGGGACAGAAAATAAGAACACACTGGAGTGCAGAGCTGCTGAAAGCAACTTCCTCATCTTGGGTGACTCATTTGTTGACTGCAGCCTTTAAAGGTGGTCCATAACATCCCCAGCCAGTCCCTGGGGGAAAAGCTCTCAAGTAATTCAGGGAGCTAAAAAAAGAACAGGACTATTACAGGACAATAATTTCAGAATTAGACAGCACCTACAGAGGGAAGAGAGCTTGCGATTCTGAGTCATCGTGTTTGCACTTCGAACGCAGTTTTATGTAAAACCCAGCATGAGTTATATTGGTACACGTATGAGTTGTGTTGCTGGATGAAGCATTTAGATACAGGTCCCAGCATTCTGCAGGTTGTCCTTGGTTCCTCAACCTGTTGGTCCCTATCCAGGCAGTCAGCCATTTAGATCCCTACCTACAAGCTAAGCCCCTACTTCTGTTCGTATGACCAGTGTTAACCTCAGACAGTAGGTAATTCTGGAGCTACAATCTAGCTTTATGGAGCAAACCATCAGGTCATCTGACTCTAAGTCCAGCTTTGACCTGTGCTCCCACTTGGATAACTAGCATCTCCTTGAATTGCTGGTGGGTTTCTACCTCAAGAACTCTCTGCCCAAGACATTGTTTAGAGCACCTGCCTGCTACTTTAGGTTTTCTAGGACTGAGTCTAACAGTCCCACTCACTGTATTCTGTCCTGACCACAAACAGGTGGGGAGTGCCAGCAGCCACGGTCCTCAGCAACCAGAAATGGGACCTGTACGGAGGGGGAACCAAGCAATAGCTACCAGAGACACAGTCACCAGGGTGAGAAGGGCCTGGACAGAGGAAGCAGGGGGTGAGTGTGTAGGAAAGAGCTGCTGGCCCAATTAGTGTCTTAGCCTCCTTTCAAAACTCATAGGAAAGGCAGTGGGAAGAGCCCTATAGAGGAGGTGGATAGGGAGGTGGCCATTCTTTACCTACATGCAACCAGTGACCCAGAGAACTGGCTGGCATCACCAAGACAAGACCTAGTTCTAGAGAAGGGGTAAAACAGGTAGAAGAGGTATACAAAGTACCCATCACTGGGGTTCTCGTCCTAGGAAGAAAAGCTAAAATCCTAAGCCATGCACATGAACACCAAGACCTGAAGATCAGGAAATGTCTTATGGAGGGACACCTGGATGACTCAGTTGGTTAAGCATCTCCTTCAGCTTAGGTCATGATCTCATGGGTCCTGGGATGGAGTCCCGTGTTGGGCTCTCTGCTCAATGGAGAGTCTGCTTCTCTCTCTTCCTCTGACATTCTACCTACTTGTGCTCTCTCTTTCTCTGTCAAATAAATAAAATCTTTAAAAAAAATGTTTCATGGAGAAGAAAGATCCCAGAAAGACTTGTAAGGATAATCAGGGACAGTTGTCTCCTAGACTCTCCTGGCCCTGAATCTTGCCTTTCTCCAGTTGGCCTTGTCTCTCACATTCAGACCTGATTTTTTAAAACACGGCTTTTGTCCAGCCACTCTCTGTTCAGGCTCTTGGTCAAATGCTTGGTTATAACAAGGCATTTGTATCTTCAGCTGTCCAACGCAGCAGCTGTCGCAAAGCCTCCAGAACAGGGCAGCATGGTACTGCCGAAACCAAGGTCGGGGGTACTGCAGAGAGGTTTATGAGGTGAAAATTGAAAATAGATAGTTTTACTTTGTGCCTGGAAGGCTGTTGGAAACTTTAAAGTGAAGCATTTTTATAGTAGTTTTGAGAGTGGATGACAGATTACAAGATACTGCTAGAAAGAAGAGAGCAAGAGCAGGGTTTTGATTAGCTGAAGAGGAAAGAATGAACGCTTTGTGTTTGAGGGAGTGACATGTGATCAATATTTTTGTTTCACACCCTAATTTGTCTACCTGATTTTGACTCACTTATTCTACACATATTTGTTGAGTACCTACTATGTGCCAGGCTCCATACAAGTTAGAGAGGACCCAGTGGTAAATCAGACATTCATGGTTCTGCTTTTAGCAATTACAAAGGAATGATGAGTGTGACATATAGCTTGTTACAGGTCTCAATTGTCATCAGTGTCTCTAGCCAGATTGGTTTCCTCCCATTTCTCTCCATGTGTCCCACATACTCCTGACTTCAGGTCTGGGATTATATTTTCACTGAGCCTATTTAGGGCGCCTATTGATTCTTTAAGGTCTATCTTGTGTCTCGGATTCTTCCTGAAGAGATTTCTAGTGAAGATGGCATAGAAGTTAACACTTTTCGGTCCATACCCTGTCCCAGGTCTCCAAACCCATTAACAGTGGGACACAAAAATATGTTAAAGAAATCCAAATACAAATGGCCATGCTCAAAAACTAAATAAAAATCTTTTTTCTAAAAATATTTTATTTATTTATTTGACAGACAGAGATCACAAGTAGGCAGAGAGACAGGCAGAGAGAGAGGAAGGGAAGTAGGCTCCCTGCTGAGCAGAGAGCCCCATGTGGGGCTCGATCCCAGGACCCTGTGATCATGACTTGAGGCAAAGGCAGAGGCTTTAACCCACTGAGCCACCCAGGCACCCCTCAATAAAAATCTTTATTGACCAAAGTATGAGCAAGGCTGAAACCATTGGCTGCTAGATGTGAACATAAGGACAGGCTGCAAAATGTTAATATCTGGTGCGAAAATGGAGGCCAAGTGTATCCTATGAGAGGCAGGGAACAGAGCCAGTTTTACTGAGTGAATCCAATGCTTCTGTGGACTTTGCCACGTGTGAAAGGAAGATGAAGAAAAGATTCATTGGACCCTGCCTGGAGCAGTGGAGGCTATGAAGCTGAGTGCCTTGAAAGGTTAGAAATAATGGATCTTATTCTGAAGCAAGAAAATGAGTCAAATAGTACCCCTGAGTTGGTGACAGAACCTTTTCCAATGTCATTGGGACAGGTTCTTCTGAAATGCTGGGGAGGAGGAAGGGAGAGGAGAGGAAAAAGGAAAGGAAAGGCAGGAAGAAAAGGAAGGAAAGGAGAGAAGGAAAGAAGGAATGAAGGAAAAAGACATCTACATTGGGACCTGTGGGGCTAGGATAAAGTGACCACAACATTCTCAGAGCCTGGAGACTAAAGAGAGAGAAACAATAAAACCTAACCACGATGAGTCTTCAAACCAAAATTCCAAAACACATGGAGAAAACCAAGATTAAAGATATAAATAACGAGGAGATAAATTGACTCCAAATGAAATGGGAATGGAAAAGATTAATATGAAAATGTCTTTTAAAAGGTATGTTTAAGATCCTTAAAGAGATAAAGGGGAGAAGAGCATTCATAAAAAACAAGAATAAGAAATGCTGAAGCAAAACAGAAGAAAAACAGGTGGTTATAAAAACATGACTAACTGGAAATCCTGAGAACAACAAATGCATTTGTTGAAATAAAAATCAGAACGAGTGCGGTCAACCCTAGACTGGACATATTTGAATAGTTCATTAAAGAACTGGAAAATACTATTGAGAAACTCACCCAGAACACAGCATGGAATGCTAAAGAGATTGAAACTATGAGCTGCCGAGGCAAACCAAGAAATAGACTGTTAGCAATAGAGAACAAGCTGATGGTGACCAGAGGGGGTAGGGCGGGAGGATGGGTGAAACTGGTGATGGGGACTGAGGAGGGCATTGTCGTGATGAGCACCAGGTGTTCTCTGGAAGGGTGGAAACACTATATTGATTATACTGTACACCTGGAACCAATGTTACACTGGATGTTAGCTACCTGGAATTTAAATAAGAACTTTTTAAAAAATATGAAATGCCAGTTAGGAAACACAGAAAGTAGATGGAAAGACTCCAACGTGGTCCTCACAGGAATTCCCGGAAAGGAGAATAGGGAGTGGCAGATAAGATGTATTTGTGGAGACTCTGGCTGGTAATCTTGGGGACCTGAAGACCAATAAAAATGTACAACTCATGCTGAACGGGATAGATTTCTTTGGAATGCCTTACATGACCTAGCTCCTTACTAACTCCATGACTTCATCTCTTAAACTGCATTCTTCCTTGCTCACTCTGCTTTAGCCATACTGGCGTCACCAGTCCTTGAACTAAACAAGCCCGCTCCTACCTTAGAGCCTCTGCACATGCTCTTTCTCTGTTTGAAATGCTTTGCTCCAAGATTATCTCTATGTCACATTCTCTCTTTCTCTTTAAATTTCCCTTAAAATGTTACCATATCACAGAGACCTTGCCCGATTGAAGCAAGTAAGTATTTGCTTAGGAAATGAATGACTGAATGGGTAGGTGGATAAATACTAGCCTTTCTATCATCACCTTACCTACACACGTGTCCGTGGTACTTAGCACAGTGCTGGGTGCATGAATAAATGTCCAGCTTAGGTTTTTTGTTTTTTGTTTCTCGTTGTTTTTTTAAGATTTTATTCATTTATTTGACAGAGAGAGATCGCAAGTAGGTAGAGAGGTAGGCAGAGAGAGAGGAGGAAGCAGGCTCCCCGCATCAGGCCAAGCAGAGAGCCTGATGCGGGACTCGATCCCAGGACCCTGAGGTCATGACCTGAGCCGAAGGCAGAGGCTCAACCCACTGAGCCACCCAGGCGCCCTCCAGCTTAGTTTTGATGAAAAAGTCCATGTAAAGTCCTGTTTACGTCCTCAAAATCGACATCACTGCGTGTGCACATGTATTTATATTTTGTGATAGATAGATACGTTCTATTTCCCCTAAAAGTTTCACTTTTATAATAGGACCATTAAATTATGGAATTATAAAGCTTAAAGTGGCTTTAAAGCTCATCGGCTAAAACTTCTGTGTTTTACATGTGAAAAAATTGCGGCCAAGAGAGGTAAAATGGACTGATGGCCAAACAGTTTAACAGAACCAAAACTAGAAGTCAGCCTCTTGAGCCCTTTCTACCACCACACTGTGTGTCTTCTTTATCCCCCTTGCAATCTGAGAAATTGGGACATAAATAATCCTATTCCCCCAACACCTTCTTAACCTCTACAAACACACGTGTTGTTTCCAGGTAACAATAGATTACCACTACCTGCTCGGGAGAAGTTGAGGCTTCCAGGTGCCACTTCATTAAAAATGTAATTTCAACGTGTTTTTATTTCTACAGCTTCTTGTCATTAAGAGCCTATAATTAAAATAATTAGAAGAAGAATCTTGCCTGTTAATCAGTCTACATTTCAATAAAGCATTTTAAAATTCACAGTCCAAAGCTGTTACCTTATTATTTAAGCATGAGTTCTATTATATAAATTGTCACCACAGCACAGCCAACCAGTTATTTATAGAAAAAAATCTGTTAGCTTTCCCTTGGTAAACCAATGTCACTCTATGCTGAAGTTATTGAAGAAATTATAGGGAGACGGAAGATGGGTGGGCTGGCATCCCCCCCGCCCAGTGTAACTGGGCTCTGGAAGATTTCCAAAGCCTCTTTTGGATGCAGTGTACGTCAAGAGGGTTGAGAAGAAACACAGTTTTGCAGCCGCAGTGAGAATTCATGGTGCTAAATTTTGGGTGTCATGCATACATATATATACACACAGACATATGTATGTGGTGATAGTGATGGAAAGATTTTTTTAAGCTGCTATAATTCAGGAAGGCTGCATTCCAAAGGTACAACTGGGTTTGAGACACTAAAAAGCAATGATAATTATAATCGCTGTAACCAATTTCTCATTGTGTGTATTCTGTTCTCTATTTACTGTAAGCCTGTCCCTTTAGTCCTCCAGAAGTCTTATGCTAGTGCATTTCTGTAGGACTGTTCTCTTTGTGTTCCCCACCATGGTAAGCTTTGCGTGACCTAAGAGGGTCTGGGCTGAAAGGCCACTAGAGCTCACACAGAGGGTTTAGAACTGAGGCTTTAAGTTTATTTCATGACCCTGCTAACCCCACTAAGCGCACACTTCCCTGAGGTCCTGTAAGCAATAGCTCCTTTCCAGAAGCAAGTTGATAATACAACTAATAAGAATTAAATTCCATGTCTTAAGAAATAAATAACATTTTTAACAACCAGCATAAGATAAACAGCCCAGTTGGGATTTTAAAACATTTTCAAAAAATTATAAATCTCTCTCTAGCCCTGGAGAAGGAGCTTTCTGACAAATTTTGGAGTTGGTGGAGAAAGAAAGGAAAAAGTAGAACATTTGACCTCTTTCTGTGGCTGATAGACTCTAAGATGTATCCCCCCACACCCACACCTATTCTCCACATCCTCGTATGACCCCCTCCCCTTGAGTGTGGGCAGGAGCTGTGGCTTGCTTCTAAGCCACAGAATATGGCAAAGGTGGTGGAATGTCACTATTGTGATTACATTATATAAGATTGCAATTTTTCCGTCTCATCCGTGCACACTCAATTGGTGGCTTTGATCAAATACACTGCCACAGGAGAGGTCCATTAGCAGGAAACTAAGGGCAGCCTCTGGCTGATATAGGCCCTCAGAGTTGAGACCCTCAGTCCAACAACCTGCGAATAACTGAATTCTGCCAACATCTATGTGAGCTTAGACATGGACCCTTCCCCGGTCAAGCCCCAGCTGAGACTCCAACCCCGGCTGATCCCCTGATTGCAATCCTGTTGGAAACTTGGAAGTGGACAATCCAGCTAAATCATGCCAGATTCCTGACTCACAGATAATGTGTGCATTGTTTTCAGCCTCTAAGTCTGTAGTAATTTGTCCTGTAGTGATAGAGAACTATTGCACACCTCAATGATAAAAGGGCTGGGGGGGTAGGTGGGTGATTCACATTCTGAAGAAAGAAGGAGAATATGTAGAAAATTGAAAGGGGTCTGGGCACAGATATCAGAAGGCCCCGGGGTTTAGTCCCTGCCATGCCATTTAGTGTCTGTGTGACCTAGAATTAGTCCCATGTCTTCTTCAGACTTCAGTTTCCATATCTGTAATCTGAAGATAATATTTTCTGCCTCATCCTGCTGTTTGCAGGAGTAAACCAGATAGAGTATTTAGGAGATATAATAAACCAGATATATAATGTCTCTGGCAGATGGAATGTTTAATAAATGCTACCTATCACTGTAGACTTCCCTTATTGGAACGATTATGGTATGACATAGCTATAGCCAGGATGATGGTTTTTTAAATATATTTTTATTTATCTATTTGACAGAGACACAGTGTGAGGGAACACAATTGGGGGAGTGGGAGAGAGAGAAGCAGACTCCCCGCTGAGCATGGAGCTGGATGCGGGCTCCATCCCAGGACCCCGGATCATGACCTGAGCCGAAGGTAGATACTTAATGACTGAGCCACCCAGGCACCCTGCCAGGTTGATTTTGCTAGCTTTTTCGCTCCCTCCAGAAACAGAAAGTTCTGTTTCAGAGAGGCTGAGTGGCCTTCTATTCAGTCCTGAAAAGGTTTTATTCTCATGGGTATTATAAATGTTCTCTTCTCCGAATGTGACATGATTATCTAATTCCTTTTTGTCTGAAGCAAAACTAGGGAGATATGGGAATTATGGGGTATTAAGACTCCTTTTTCAAATAAGGGAACAGATGACATTCCCTCAGTGACATAAGTATCTGACCTCAGCCCTGTTACATGAGGCAACTCTGCGTGGAGGCGAAGCTTCATTAGCAGGCTTAAAGCACCCAACTGTCAGTCACAAATTCCTAGCAGCCTTTTGCCTTCTTGGTCAGCATTAACATATTAGGAACTGTGAAATTTTTATCCTCCACTTAAATGGTGTGAGTAAATGCAATAGTAAAACACCTTGGTCTGCAATGCAAAGGTTTCTTAGACTCTGCTCGGACTACACCTATCCGGCAAAAAGAAGCTATAATTTTGTTGAGTGCCCTGCCTTGGTGACTCACGATCAGTGGAACTTTATACTTAAAAGTAGTCATTTGGGAAATCCAGGAAAAAAGAGATCTGTTTTGTAACCATGGAGGGAGATATGGAGGGATATCTCCAGGAGGGTTGCATTGATCTTTTTTCAAGGAGAACCCAACATTTACCCTCACGGAGAATTACAGGAAGATGTTCTTTTCCATACTCTCCCTCCCTTACCGACTTGTCTCTCCTTTTCTTATAACAACAAAACAAAACAAAGATGTATCTCTGCTATCACGCTGTGTATAATTTGGTTGGGTGAAAGATGGGTTCAAATCTTGGCTCTGTTGCTTAGTTTTGTGTTCTTGGGGCAAATTACTTCTCGGAGCAAGGACTTGGTTTCCTTGTATTTATACTAAAATGGAGAGAGTAATTAGAATCTCGAAGGATGGGTGCAACGATGTCATGAGGTAAGATTCGTGAGGAGGCGAACCTCAATCCTTGTCTAGGGGTACACATGCTAGGGGATGGAATCAATTTCAGGACAAATATTTTAATGCTTGTCTTTTTCTCTATACATTACATTTCCCACCTGTCTGAGCAATAAGCTATCTGGTATAATGCTCAGAGTTGTCCCCTCTGTTCTGAAGTATATTGTAATTCAAAAGATTTGCTTATGACGCCTTACGAATGAGCCAAGAAACCTAACATTTCATCACGCACTTGCTAGGGGCAGTGTTTGGCATATATTTACTCATTCAATCCTCATGGTAACTCTACGGAGAAATGGAAGCCTGGAGAGGTTCATTGACTTGCTAAGGGCCATGCAGCTCGATGGAGTTAGGAATCAAGCACAGTTCTCTGAATTCAGAGTCCACACTACAGCTGCCCATGAAGCACCCCTGTGTATCTTCCGCAAAATGCTGGTCTCTCGGGTACTCCTCTCCTAAAGCAGTGGAGCCAAGGAATCGGAGAGCAAAAAGTTTTGCAAGTGGGTCATTAGATGGAACTGCTGTTGTTGGAGTGGACTAACTCACGCCTTGCTTCCCAGATGTGCGTGTGCTGACGTTGGGGGAAAGAGCCCTGGGTGTTGGTCCCTCCCCTGGGGGGCACATACTTGCAGTAAATGTAATGCCGAGCTCTCTGCTCTTGCCCTCTAACTGGCACCTTTGAAGGTGAGTGTGTTCTTAGTGGAAAGCGATCACTTTAACTTCCATTTATTATAAATATGTTCTTTATTATTACTACTACTATTATTATTATGTTCAGTTAGCCGCTGTATAGTACATAATTAGTTCTTGATGTAGTGTTTAATGATCCATTAGTTAAGTCTAACACCCAGTGCTCATCACAGCATGTGCCCTCCTCAATACCCATCACCCGTTACCCCCTCCCTGCACCCTTCTGCCCTCTGATACCCCCAGATTGTTTCTCGGTGTCCACAGTCTCTCATGGTTCATCTCCCTCTCTGATTTCTGCCCTTTGGATTTCCCTCCCTTCCCCTATGGCCCTCCCTTCTATTCCTTATGTTCCACATATGAGTGAAACCTTATGTTAATTGTCTTTCTCTGCTTGACTTACTTCACTTAACATAATCCCCTCCAGTTCCATCCATGTCAATGCAAACGATGGGGATTCATCCTTTCTGATGGCTGAGGAATATTCCATTGTGTATATGGACCACATTTTCTTTATCCATTCGTCTGTCGAAGGGCATCTTGGCTCCTTCCACAGTTTGGCTATTGTGGACATTGTTGCTATGAACATTGGGGTGCACGTGCCCCTTCTTTTTCTTGCATCTGTATCTTAGGGGTAAATACGTAGTAGTGCAATTGCTGGGTCATTGCGTAACTCTATTCTTAACATCTTGAGGAATCTCCATGCTCTTTTCC
Source organism: Mustela nivalis (assembly GCF_964662115.1). Lineage (NCBI taxonomy): Eukaryota > Metazoa > Chordata > Mammalia > Carnivora > Mustelidae > Mustela > Mustela nivalis. The sequence goes on along the minus strand of NC_139029.1, from coordinate 102,337,428 downwards.
AGAGTGGCTGCACCAACTTGCATTCCCACCAACAGTGTAAGAGGGTTCCCCTCTCTCCATGTCCTTGCCAACATTTGTTGTTTCCCGTTTTGTTAACTTTTGCCATTCTGACAGGTGTAAGGTGGTATCTCATTGTGGTTTTGATTTGTATTTCCCTGATGGCTAGTGATGATGAGCATTTTTTCATGTGCCTGTTAGCCATTTGTATGTCTTTTTTTGGAGAAGTGTCTGTTTATGTCTACTGCCCATTTTTTGACTGGGCTGTTCGTTTTCTGAGGGGTGAGTTTGAAAAGTTCTTTATAGATGTTAGATATCAGCATTTTATCTGTAGTTTCTTTTGCAAATATCTTCTCCCATTATGTGGGCTGCCTCTTAGTTTTGTTAACTGTTTCCTTTGTTGTGCAGAAGCTTTTTATGTTGTTGAAGTCCCAACAGTTCGTTTCCCTTACCTTTCGAGACGTGTCTTGAAAGAAGTTACTGTGGCCGATGTCGAAGAGATTACTGCCTATATTCTCCTCTAGGATTTTGATGGATTGCTGCCTCACATTGAGTTCTTTCATCCATTTTGAGTTTATCTTTGTGTATGGTGTAAGTGAATGGTCCAGTTTCATTCTTCCATATGTAGCTGTCCAATTTTCCCAGCACCATTTATTGAAGAGACCGTCTTTTTTTTCTATTGGATATTTTTTCCTGATTATATAAATATATTCTTATGAGAACGATATTAGCCACTATAAAAGAAACCACTAAAATGGCAGAGCTGTTAAATAACTGTAGTTCCACCAGCTTCTGAAAAATTACATAACGCCGTGAGCAGCATTGTCAATAAGCAGCTATAAAATAGTTTGTATTTTCTTATTTTCCTTTAGAATCACTGTGATCCACAAGCCTTCCAAAGCCTAATCTAGCCAAAGCATCAATAATAAATCATAAATATTTATAGCATTTAATCATGAGGCAGCCAAAGAACGAAAGAAATGTTATATTATTCAGCAGCTCATTAAGCACCCAGCATGTTTCTAATCCAATGGCGAGGTCTGTAAATGGGGTCTTCTACCCCCGGCTCTCTTCCTTCTCTTCTGTAGAAAAAAAGTCACAAATGCTCATGGACACTTAAGTTGTAGCAGGTGTGGACTGAAGTCAATTAGACAACACTGTCCCCCATGTCCCAGGAATGTATAATTTAGCTGAACAACCAAACGTATCCTCCCTGCAATGCCATTACAGAGGGAAGAAGGGAATGGCTGAGTGGGGTAAGGGTGAAAGGAGAAAGACAATTACCGAGCCCTCCTGTGAGCCAGGCAATAATAGTTGGAACGTCACGTTTACATTATTAACGACTCTATTTCACTTCGATTCCCATGTTCCCTTTGTTTTATTATTCCTGAAAAGACAATACCAGATATATGACTCGGTATACAAGAAGAACTAATAAGAAGATCCATTCAAATGTGGAGTGGGGGCCCCCTTTGGAGATAAGAGTCTTATCACTGGCAGTGTGCAAGCAGAGGCGGGATGCCCTTCTGTCGTGGGTTTTAAAGAGGGGTTTTCCTATCAGAAAAGAGGACCAGGATCACTTCTATGGCAGACAAAGATGCAAACCTCCTTTTCCTTCTCTGCAGGAGAGGCTGGACCGCAGCTTTCCCACAGTCAGTTGGAGAGAGCAGGGACAACGTGACCCAGTTCTGGCCAGTGAGATGTTTGCAGAAGAAGAGGGGTAGGAGAGGCTTTTGAGATAAGGTTTTATTTTATTTTAAGATTTTATTTATTTATTTGACACAGAGAGAGATCACAAGTAGGCAGAGAAGCAGGCAGAGAGAGAGGGGGAAGCAGGCTCTCTGCTCAGCAGGGATGGGGGGCTGGATTCCAGGACCCTGAGATCATGACCTGAGCCGAAGGCAGAGGCTTAACCCACCAAGCCTCCCAGGCGCCCCGAGATAAGGTTTTAAAAAAGAAAGAGTTATAGGAACCCTCTTTCCCTGCTGGTGGGAATGTAAAGTGGTGGAGCCACTTTGGAAAACTGTGGCAGTTCCTCAAAAAGCTAAAACACGGGGTACCTGGATGGCTCAGTCAGTTAAAGATCTGCCTGTGGTTTGGGTCATGATCCTTGCGTCCTGAGATCCAGCTCTACATCAGGTTCCCTGCTCAGCAGGGAGTCTGCTTCTCCCTCTTTCTCTGCCCTTCCCTCATGCTCGTGCTTGCTCTTACTAATAAATAAAATCTTTTTAAAAAAAGCTAAAATACAGTTGCCATGTACTCACATAAAAACTTGTACACATATTCATAGCAGCATTATTCAGAATAACTCAAAGTGGAAACAACCCAAATGTCCATATAACCTTGTGTGATATCAGGGTTGAAATATTATTCAGTGATAAAAAAGAATAGAGCACTGATTCTTCCCTTTAGTGGATGAACCTTGAAAATACTATGCTAAGTGAAAGAAACCAGACACAAAAGGCCTCATATGGTTCCATTTATATGAAATGCCCAGAAGAGGCACACGGAAAGAAAGGGGATAGTGGTTGCCAGGGGCTAGAGGGAAGGGGCAGGAGATGTGGATCGAGTTCTAATGGGTACAGGTTTCCTTTGGAAATGATGGAAAGGTTCTGGACTTAGTGGTGATGATTGCACAATCTTCTGAATGTACTAAAAACCACTGCTTTATATACTTTAAAGGGGTGAATTTTATGGTATGTTAATTAAGTCTCTTTCAAAAACGAAAAAAAAGAGCATCACCTGGGTGGTTCAGGTGGTTAAGCGTCTGACTCTTGATTTCAGCCCAGGGTCATGAGGTTTAGCCTCACATTGAGCTCCTTGCTCAGCGGGGAGTCTGCTTGAGATTCTCTCCTTCTCCCTCTGCTCCTCTTACCTGGTCATGCGCGTGCTCTCTCTTTCTTAAAAAAAAAAAAAAGAAGAAAGAAAAAGAAAGAAAAAAAGATAGACTCAGCTAGCCTACAAGTAAGGCCTCTTGCCTTGTTGTTCTTTCTCCCAATCCTTCTCTTCCATCCTGGAATGAAAATGGTAGGCCGGACACATGGCAGCCACATTGTGATAATGAAGATGAAAACCATCTGCTAAAGAGGTTGGACAGAAGGGGTCAGGGCCCGGTAAATGCCCTTCTTGCTTAAGCTACTGTTTGTCAAGTTTGATGCTGCCGGTAGCTGAATCCAACCCTTCCGAGTAATAGACCTCCCAACTTTAAGATTTTATGAAAAGCCAATTACTGTTAAAACAGAAAGGAATTGAGTTATGAAAGGTGGTATGTAGAGAGATGTAGAAAATAGTTCTTCGCAAGGTGTGATTTAAAGAGGATTTCCCATTTTATAGAGATGTTTAGTACTTGTACTGTAACATGTGTTTCAGTTTATGATGCTACACTGTGACACAGAGTAATGAAATGTGAAGTATGTATTTAAAGCATTTTTAGGAAAATACAATAAATATAAGTAATTACCATTATAACTGTTCTATGAAGACATGCTATGCAGTCAAAGATGAAGAGTGTAGTTTTGGATTGTTTCCAAAGTACCTGCAAAAAAAAACTTGTAATGGCCGGTCCTTGTTATATCGTTAGATGAGACTGAAGACATTTTAAAACTACAACTTGTTACGCAATAAATAGTCATAATCTGAGTATAAGGGGAGCTATTATGAGTGAAGACACTAAAAAATAATGTTGACATTTAGAGTCCTCTCTGAGATATTAGCAAGTTCCAGTGCCATTTTAAACCAAACTTTCTGAAATCTCTGCTCATAAATTCTCTGTAGAGTTTCACACACTGTTATTGAATGGACAGTATCTTAACAGCCCTCTGTGACTGATTTTCCACCCTGTCCCAGTGTTATAAAATTCTGGAGTTCTGAATTTTAGAATTGCTGACTAAATGAACGCATTGTGTTTGGGTTTACTTATATTGGCTCTGGCAAACAAAGTTTGATTCTTGTGCCTGATTATTCTCAGAAATAATTCACGCGGAAGAAAGGTGGCCCCCAAATCTTTCACTCATCAGGCATTTTAAACTACCAAAGATTTTGTTCAAAGACTGAAAAATCAAATTAATCACATGTTTGCTTGAGTGAGTAACAGACAATTATACCATGAATTCAAACAATGCAGATGAGTTGAACAACATGGATTCAAACAACACAGACAGGCCAAGACAATTTTTTTTTAAATTAAACTTTGGGGAAGAGATAGAAAGGACAGAATATGACAATCTGGTTAATATCCCCTAAATTTCTTCTTTCTTTTGCTCCTGAGGACCCCGTCATAGTGTTCATCTTTCTGGAAGTGTAGATGGCGCGCAATTTGGAAAATTGTACTGTTCTTCACGGGTCGTGTGTTGAGTAATCTGTTTTTCAGCTGTGCTCATTTGGTTTCAAATTCCATAGCTGCACAAAGAGCAGAAACCCCACCAAAAAGTCTCAGAGATTACAGGAATTGAAGGAGTTATTATGGCGATGGTGTTACAAGTGATATTTTATATCTAATTGTTCTGTTCATCTCTCATTCTTTCTAGCCCTGTGGGTGTATCAGCTCCCAAACCACTCTTCTGCAAGTTCTTCGGATAAATGTTCAGTAAAAAGGCCACGTTTGACATAAAACTGTGAAGCTGTGGACAATCATTTTTCAGGGACTAAAAATAATTAAAAAAAAAAACCCATGATTTATACACTCACCACTTCTTTCTATTCAAATGATGTCAGCTCATGATATAAAACCGTAGCTGATTGTTTAAAGGCTGTGTGCATGGTTAGCTGACAGGGTCCTTGAAGGGTGGATGAGGCGATTATCAACTCAGGCACCAACTGTTTTTGTTAAGCTCTGGCTGGCTTTCTAGAGCAGGTAAAAAGAAGAGAGAAATACTGTGTCACAGACAGAAGAGTGGGGCGGGGTGGGGTGGGGGACTGTGGCTTCACCATGCCTGTAGGCATCCAAGACCATGCTTCCTAAGTATAGGTAGAAGACATATGGAATTCCTCCAAGGCTGGAGATATTTTTTTTTAGGGAGGAAAAGAGAAAAGGAATATGTTAACTCGAAAGGAGCCTTTGCTGATGAAAATAATCACAATAATTAGTCATTGCATCAAAAATATATTGTGGAGAGTTGCTCAGCTGGAACAATTACTATTCTCCACCCCACTGACCTTTTAAGAAGCTTCATCTTGTAGTTAAATCTCACGTTCATCCCCCACACCATAACCTCCACTCCTTTCAAGGGATCAGTAGTGACGCATGTTTCTATGCTGAGATAGGATTATAAATACACACAGATGTGCTAACAGGAAAGTCATTAGAGTCATACCCAAATGTTAGAGCCACCTTAAAATAGCAGTGCTTTTCTATTACATACTCCTTAATGAGTCTGTTGTGTTTTTCCTTTATTTATATATTTTTGCATGATTTGTTTTCCACTTTTCCAAGAAGCACTGAGGTTGTAAAGAGGGCTTCTCGGGGAACTCAGTATGTTTTCCACATTCACGCCTAGAAAGCTGGTCGTTTCCATTTGTTGGTGGGAGTCAGGATGTGAGCCCTGAGGGACTCAGGGACAGTGTCCTGTCCCCTCCCCTTTGTGTCCTCCAGGGTTCACACTGCCTACTACTCAAGTCAACCCGAGTGATCTTAAGAGGAAGCAGAAGACCAAATCCTCTTACCGGGCACTTCGCGTCCCTCAGACAGATAGGTCGCAAAAGTGATATTAATAAAATTGGGGGTGATAATGGCTCCTTTAATGACAAGTCAAATTTTAATATTTTAAAGAATTACACTAATGGTAAGACTATGAAGATGTAAAGCCACATTAAGGGAACAGAACTGAACGTCTGAAAGGAATGAATCTTTAGAAGGAAAAAAATAGCCTTAGGCCAATCTATGCAAAGTCCATGTTGTTGTTTTTTTTTTCATTCAGGGACATTCAGGGAATGTTACTATTTGCATGCTTGTCATGAAAAAAAAAAAAAAGATTTTTTTCCCTTTTCCTTCCCCCTTGTGAAATACTACAGAATTAGTCAACTCTATTTCCATGACAGAGCTGTTAGGGAACATTGAAAGATTACACTGGTGCAATTTGGAAAGTGATTTCCTAATACGCTAACTTCAAAGGAACTTTGAAATCTCAGAATGTAAGATCCAGCCCAATGTCAATCTACCAAAGCACCATTTAGTGGCCTGTTCGGGCTGTGTTTTGATAGGTTTTTAATCAGCAGCCAAGCACAGAAAGCAGGCTTCTGAGAAGAACTTTCCTCTCTGCTATCCCCTAACCTTTCTCTCCACGAAGGTGTCCTGCTTTGGAACACCCAGAGTCCAGTGAACCCCTGCTTCCCTCTACATCTGCCAATGTGTCTCATGTTCAGTTCGCTTTCCTCCTCCCTTAGGATAGCAACATGGAGATCCAGAACTTTCCTTCAGGACAAGGACTCCAGCCGCAAACCACGCAGGGTGAGAGCGATGATGGGATCACCTTCCTGCTCTAGTTTTTACTATTACCATTTCTTTAACTTCTTGATAGAAGGATGAATGGCAGGAGAGGCAGCAAAACCAAACAGCCGCTACAGATCCCACTTTCCATATGCAGGCTGTTGGGATGGCGTGAATAATTAGGCCAGCTTCAAAGAAAGCAGCCCCCCCTTATCACCTCGCTGAAGAGCCATGAGTGATGGCACAGGTGTGGTTTCTCTATGGCCATGCCCATCTGGACCACATGCTCTTTGAAAGTATGTGTGCACAGATGAGGCTGCAGGTGTTTGCTTCTGGGGGGGTTGGTGTGAGGGAGAAATAAAGGTTCTGTCTCGCCCATCCTGCACGAAAGAGCATTTCTCGAACAGTTCAGCACTCATAAATATGTAAAATCTCCTAACTGGAAAATATCATCCATTAAATTGTTCAAGGTCCTTTATTCAAAAACCTCTGAGACAAATTATTTTCAGAGCTCAGTGTCAGAAAAGGTTTGTCTCTCCTGAATAATTGGCCTGTTTGCTTCTACTAGAAAAAAGAGGTTATATAACTCATCATATTTTCCTCTTTGCCTTGGTTACTAGGAAACTAAATTTTGGATGCAAACACTGTAGCTTTCTTCTTCCATGTTTTCGCTAAAATATAATTTTCACCTCTCTTTTCCCTCCCCACCTTTACTTCTCCTAAATCTGATAGACCCGAATGCTGTTTAAAACCAAACTTGGCAGAGTTTACAGAATATAAACTGAGAATAACAGTAACCACTCACATGAAATGTTCTAGAATATTTGATCTATGTGGTTGGTGGTAGAGACTTCTTACCTTTTCAGATTCCTATCCTGTGCCCTCTCTGCCTCCTACTCTAGACCCCTTTTTTAAAAAACTGGAACAAATCAGAAAGGAAAGTGATACCTTCTTTGGGTCACAGGATTGAGAAGAGTTCTTTGAAGGAAACTCTGAAAGAACCATTGGGTGATAAAGGGGTGTTTGCTTTTCTGCCTTCTTTTCTGGATTGGATTTCCTGGCTAGAAAGCACATTTGCCTCGTTAAAACTCATACTAACCAAGTTACAGCTGGTTTTTCTGCATTTGAAGTTGAACTCTGCTTCTCAAAATTGGGCGTTTGTGGGCTGTTATAAGTATCATGTCCATAAATCCTTGATTATCAGGGACTTTCTCAATTTCAAATATTCTGATTCTTTCCCAAGAAAAAAGGTCCCAGAAATTCCAGTATATTTGGTGTTCACAATGTATCTCACAAAATGTCTCTTATACCTGGTCACAGGACAAAAATCCCAGGTCAAATTATATATCCTGATTGGGTGCTGAGAGAAGGTGGCCACCAGAACCCCACATTTTAAAAGGGGTGTAATAAGAGGAATTTGTTATTGCAATCGGCTGTAAGAGAATGGCTCTGACCTGTTGCAGTCTCCTACATTAGTAATGAAATCTTGGCATTCACAATATTTTCTTACTAAGACCATTACTGATAATGACCATGTACTTCCCCAGACATAGAATCTTTCCAAGAAGACTGGGATCCCATATAAGACACGGTGTTTTATGATAATAATCCTCCCGGAGCCATCCATTCATAATTAGCCTATTCACAATTATGATGTTAAAATAATTTGTTCTAGTAATATACCTGTATATATTCCTATTTCCATTTTATAGATGGAACAAACAGAAGCTTTGAGATGACCAGTGGCTTGTCCCAGGTTGCCTGGTACAGTTTGACAACTCCTTCCCCAGTGCTCAGCCTCTCCCGTGTACAGAGGTATAAGGTGAATGGTATTACCATTCTCTACACAGCCTGTAAAGTTTAGCCAGATTAATCTGCTTCGAGCCATACACGGGTACTGAGTAAGCATGGGTGTGTATACATAAATGAGCAGTCGCATACCAAATAGCTATTAGCCTAGGTATGTTTGAAGACGAGTGCTTTAGGAAGAATTTGTAAAACGAAGTTCCAGAAGGAAAGCCTTTTATGCAATGATCCTATTAACATTCTATGGAACTGTGTGAAATCGATGTGGTCCCTCTAGCGTATCACTAAATATACAGAGGAAACTAATAATTTTGCAGCGATTACTACTGCCCAAGTGAAGGGCCCAGGCAATTGCTGAGGCCAAGTGAACATTGCTTTAGGATTTTCATATGATCATTAATATAGCTACACAGAGAACACGAAATAGCAGGCTTTAAAATTGTTGGTGTTAGAGTTATCCGAATAATTACCTCTAAGTCAGTTGCTTTGTATGTATATTAGACGGAGAACTGAAAATGATTTAAGAAATTTTAATTAAAAAAAAAAAAATCTATTCCTCAGAGATGCCTGGGTGGTTCAAATGGGTAAGCATCTGCCTTTGGCTCAGGTCATGATCTCGGAGTCCTGGGATGGAGCCCCGCATCGGGCTCTCTGCTCAGCGGGGAGCCTGTCTTCCTCTCCCTTGGCCCCTCCCCTGCTCATGCTCTCTCTCTCTCTCTCTCTCAAATAAATAAATAAAATCTTAATTAAAAAAAAATCTATTCCTCAAATTGGTCCTAATGATAGCATTACAATATTTTTTAAGTACAGCGGACACACAACATTGTATTAGTTTCAGGTGTAGAACATGGTGATTCAACTTCTCTAAGTGTTAGGCTCTGCTCACCCCGAGTACAGTTACCATCTGTCCCCATACAATGCTATTGCAATATCACCGAATATATTCTTTATGCTGTGCCTTTTAACCCCATGATTTATTCGTTCCATACCTGGAGGCCTCCATCTCCCACTCCTTTTCACCTGTTTTGCCCATCCCCCATCCCTCTTAAGAGAAGTCCCTCTGATGCTTTTGTTGATGGAGGCGAGGGCAGAGGAAAGCCTGCTTTCTGGAGAGCCAGCAGCTTGGCTTTGACTCTCCATCTGCCCTAGTAAGTTTCAACCCTTGCCCCCTGTTCTCCCATCCTTTTCAGGATCTCGAACCTATTGTTAAGGAAGAAACCTTCCCTTTTCTTCAAAAGGTTGCTTTGAAGAATTTCTGTTTTTGTTCAGCACTGTTGTTCTTCTGTGCCCTAGGCCTTGTGTGAGAAAATGAAGATTGTTTGCATTTCAAATTCCAGAGGTTTGCATGGTAGAGATGAAACTCTGGCTGGGGTGTTTTTCTTTGTTTGTTTTGCTTTTTGGATAATTAAGATTGGTTTGTATCTTGTACAAACATCCTTCTCATTCATTAAAAGAAATGTAATCGACTATTCAGGCCGGGAATTCCTTCAGTTCTCCAAAGGCAAGACCTATTTGCAACTTCAGAAACTGGAGAGCTGGATCAGCCTCTCATGGCCAGTGAGTTACTTGTTGCCTTCACTCTTGGCCTAGGTGTGCTACCAGGAGCAAGGTTCCGGCTTCAAACATTTGGTCCTTAATCCCACATATCATTTCTTAAAATGATCAAGATGACTTTATTAAGCAACTACTGAGCCACCTCATGGATATTGCCAATGGCATAGATTTTTTCTCTAGAAGGAAAAATTAGTTTTACCTTTGGGAGTTTGGAACAATTTTTTTTTTTGCTTTCACAAAGTTAGGGTGGGTTTTCTTGGTATGTGTTTGTTTCCTTGTTTGTTTGTTTGTTTTTAAGTAGGCTCCACTCAGGGCTTGAGAGCAAGACCCGAGCTGAGATCAAGAGTCAGATGCTTCACTGACTGAGCCACCCAGCTGTCCCAAAGTTAGGATGGTTTCATACTTGATCTCCCAAATCAAAGTATATTTTAAGGAAACTGCTGAATGCTTATACTCAAGTAATAGAAGGAAGGATTTGAGAAGTAGAAAATAAGCTTCCTCCCTATGTACTCCTGAGGAGTTTATTAACTAGATGGGACAAAGACAACATAAAAGTGTTAAGTGAACAATTACATATGGAATGATAGAAACTCTGGAAGGGAGGAAACGCATGTGGAGTCCTCTAGATCAACGGTCAGCAAACTCTTTCTAAGAGTTACACAGTAAATATTTTAAGTTTTACAGGCCACATGGCTTTTGTGGGAGCTATTCAGCTCCGCTGTTTAATACAAAAGCAGCCATTGACCATAATGAATGTGATTGTGTTCCAATAAAACTTTATTTATAAAAACAGGCACCGGGCCAGATTTGGCCAGATTTGCTGACCCCTGCTTTAGACTTAACTCCTTGTAATGCAGAAGCCACGTGGAGCAACACCCAGAGCATTTATATTTCATAGTTACAATAACTGGAGGTTTTCCTTATACAAAGCTACACCATATCCCCCTGAAACTCCCACGCATTGTGACCACCACTGTCTCTGACATGGACCACGCAGTAGCCTTCTGCTTGGTCTCTGGGGTTCTATACTTCCCCCTACTACAACCTAGTCTCCACCCAGCAGCCGCTGGAACAATCCTTATAAAATGTGAGTCAGATCAGTCATCCTCTAGCTCAAGGAGCCCTGATGGTTTCCTGTAACATTTAGAACAAGACATGATGGCCTTGGCCTCCAACGCTCTAAGCACTGGTTCATGATTGTGTCTCCAACCTCATTTCCTACTACTCACTGATCTCTGCCTACACGAGCCTCTCAACAATTTTCAAATATGCTATCCGTGTTCCCAGCACAGGGCCTTTGCACTTGTTTTCACTTCTGCCTTGGATTTCTCTCGGGCATCTGCAGGTCTTGCTTCTTCCCTCCATTCAGGTCTCTGCTCAAATGTCACCGTGTCAGAGAGGCCTTCTCTCACTGCTTTATCCATCATGCTCCATGCTTGCTTTTCTTTTCTACGCTGTGCTATTTTATTTCAGAGCACCGTGCACTATCTAACGGGATATTATAAATATGTGTGTGGAACTCTCTCTATCATTTGCTTCCCTACTGCATGTCAGTTTCACATTAGTCGGAATTTATGAGCCTTGTTCACAGGTCTCTCTCCAGTGCTTAGACCAGTGACTGGTATATATCAGGTTCTCCCTAAACATTGGTTGAATACATGATGAATGTAGCTTGGCCCTCTGAAGTTTCCAAAAATACACGTGACCCACATATAGTTACTTTTCCCTATGACAACCCTTCTACGCATGAAGGCCAGTTCTCCATTTCCCTGAAATCTCTTTATGCCCAGGGCTATGTAGCTCTCCCACCGTGGCATCTTGCATTATCCCCTCAGGCCCAGCGACTGACCGTGCTCCTTAAGGTTTGACCTTGGCTCTTGCCTGTACGTGTCCATCAGATTACATAAATCTGCCCCTGGCCACTCTGGGTACCTACTTTCCCAGGTCCGGTTTGATTCAGGGGAACGTAATTCCCTGAGGTTTGCCCAGGCACTTGTGAAAGGGCATCAGTCACCTAGTGTGTGGACATCTGTCATTCCTTTTGGTGACTCAGTATCTGTGTTTTGGGAATCCCCCCACCTTCTGAGACAGAGCTCTCTATTTGTCACAGAAACTGCAATTTCCATAGGCTCAGTTTCCCAGGCATCCTTACCTTACGGGCAAGATGCTGCCATGTGATCTAGGCTTCGCCAATCAGATACTCTCATGCCAAACTTACAGCCAAAAGCAGTGAGACTGAGAAGCAGCAGCTGCCCAAGATCATTCCGGTGACACTGGGACAAGACAGCCATGACACCAGTCTCAAAAGCAGAGTTCTAGTGCCCTCAGCACTTCCTCCTAACTCATGGGATCACTCGCTTGTGTGTTATGTTTATTATTTTTTGCGCTCCACAGGAGAAATTTGTGGTGTTCATTTATGTGTCCCAAGCATCTAGAACAGGGCCAGGCATATAGCAGGAACTCATTAAATATTCATGAGTGAATGCACACTGAAATGACACTCTTTAATCTGTCAGACTGACAGAAACCAAGCCTGATAACTCAAGGTTTATCAGTGAAATATGGGAAATAAACATTTGCATATTGTTGGTGAGGTTGTAAATTGCCTCCAACACCTTTTGCCCTAAAATTCTTAACAGTTCCACATCTAGGAATTTATTCTACAAAAGCTTATTAAGATCTTAATTCAAAGATGTTCATTGCAGCATTATTTGCAATAGCAGAATATTGAAAAGAACCTAAATGTCAATCAATAGGGTACTGGTTAAAGAAATTATCATATATTCCTGGAGTAGAGCTATGTGCATTGACATGGAAAGGTTTTCAAGATCCGGAATAGTCTGATATAAATAGTACCTACTAGTAGTTTACAAAACTTTAATTTCAAAAAAAAAAAAAATCCAGAAGGGTATATAGACAAGAAAGCTTTTATAGTGGCTGCTCTAGAGAAGTAGGGAGGTTTGGGATTAGCAGAAAGAGGGAGATTTTTTCTTTCTTATTTTACACCTTTCTAAACCATTTGGCTTTTTCTTTGTATGCATGTATTATTCATATTTTTAAGAACAAAGAAAATTAAGTGAGATGCCATTTTTACTAATCAAGTTAGTAAAGTGTTTTGTTTTCGTTTGTTTTGTTTTTGTAATGACAATACTCTATGCAGGAAAGATGGAAAATGGATTCCCCTACATCATTAGTGGCATTATAAATTGCTACTTCCCTTTTTGAAAGTGTTTGATAATATATAGCAAAAACCTTAAGTAGTTGTATCTTTTAGAACTGTGCAATTTCATAGAAATCTAACTGAAGGGAATCTGTCCCACATGTGAATAGTGCTTTATATGTAAAAGTATCAATCAGACTACTATTTTAAATGATCCAAATTAGAAATAACTTAAATATCCAATAATATATTAATTAAACAACATCTATAGAAAGTTAATATCTAATTATTTAAAGAGATATTTACAGATATTTACAGATTTTGTTACAAGATAAATATGTTCAGGTGTCACATTAAGAGCAAAAACACCTTAAAAAGAGAAAAAATGTATATAGTCTGTTAGATATATTGTACAGAATGATTACAATCACATTAAAAAATATTCCTAGAAAAAAATACTAACAACAAAATATTACCAGCTGGGGGATGACTTTTTCCTCTTCTGGTTTTCTGTTTTTTTCCAGGTTTTCTGTAACAAATACTTCTTATAAGAGAAAAAAATAACTGTTCTATTAAAAAGGAAATGATGTACCTTTGTTACGATTTGTTCATAGTCAACCTATGCTGATGTTACATTGATCTACCAGTCTAATTTCTAAATTAAATGCTCCTCGACCATTTCTAAATATTGATTATAGCATTTTGTCAAGGACCAATCATCAAACTTGTTGATTTTTATTATCCAAAGATACTAATTGCTTATTACCAAGTGCTGTGAATTTTGTCTTCTAAATGTTTATTGACATCACCCCTCCTATTCTTACTGCCTGCCCCCACTGTTGGCCCTGGCTAAAGCTTTTATCCCAACCACTCCCTCAGCTTCATTCTTGATTCCTCCCATTTTATCCTGCACTCTGCCTTGAGAGTCATCTTCTTATAACACTAACCTACCACATGATTCATTTGCTTAAGCCTCTCCATGGCTTTTATGTCTCAAGAGCCATAAGAGTTCCTGTTCCTTGGTAAGCTTGCAAGGTCCTCCTAACCTGACCCCTGTCTGCATGTGCCCGTCTCACTTCCAGCTCTAAGACTGCATAAGTTGTCATAGTTCTCAGAGGTCACACTGCTCTTTCATACCTCCTTGACTTTGTTCACACCATTGCTTCTGCCTGGAGCCCTCTTCCAGTGCTAATGCTCCACCTTCCTCAAGTGTCAGTTTTCTGACATCAGCTTCTCCAGAGAGACTTCTTAGACCCAGCAGGCTGAGTAGCCCCCTTCTTGGGGCAGGCGTGCACGCACGCGCGCACGCGCACGCGCGCACACACACACACACACACACACACACAATTACTTCCCCAAAGAACACAGATCAATATCATTTGTATGTTTCATGTAAACAGATCAATATCACTTGTATGTTTCTAAAAGGCTTTCAGATGTAATAACCCCTGTAACCCTCATTATCACCCTCTGAAACAGGCAAGAAATACATAATCCCCCCCTGTATGGACAAGAAGTGCAAGAGTCAAAGAAAATATACTTGACCTTGCTGACACAGTGCATAGGGTGGAGTCAAGCAAGACTGGTACCTAGGGGACACCTGGATGACTCAGTGCAATAAGCCTCTGCCTTCAGCTCAGATCATGGTGTCACCGTCCTGGGATTGAGCCCTGCATCAGGCTCTCTGCTCCGGGGGGAGCCTGCTTCCCGGGACCTCTCTCTCTGCCTGCCTCTCTGCCTCCTTGTGATCTCTCTCTGTCAAATAAATAAATAAAATCTTAAAAAAAAAAAAAAAAAAAAAGGATGGTACTTAGGTGTTCATACCCCTAACAGTGTTGTTTTCTTTCAACTTTGCTTCCAGAGCTGCTAAGATTAAAGAGGTGTACATGGAGAGGCTTAGGAGTTAGCAGGGAGAAGGAGGATCTAGCTGATGGAGAATCTTGAGAACTAGTCTAGGGAGAAATTTTGGATAGTTAACCACCTTTACTGAGAATCCACTCCATTCCAGATTTGGCGCTAGGCATTTCATGCAAATTGCCTTGCATTGTGGTTAAGAGCTAGACTCCAGTGCTCAATGCCTGGTTTGAATCCCGGCTCTGTTACACCATCCAATTCTCCAAACATTCACATTTTATATATGAAAAAACTGAGGTCCATATGGGTTAAGTTGCCCAAGGCCACATAGCTAGTAAATGGTAGAGAGAGTTCAAGTCCAAGCCTTTCTGATCCCCTTTCTACTACATAGCCACCCAAGTGGCTAAGAGAAGAGCTTGGGCTTTGGGGTCATTGTAAGAGCCCAGTTAGCCAGAGGGAGCCATTTGGTTGTAAATTTAGATTGACCCTGCCCTTCCCAGAAGAACTTACTTGCAAAGCCCAGATAGAAGGGCGGGCCAGGCAAGGTGGAGACATCCAATCAGTAGGGCGGGCATATATTTACTATGGTAAATTGAAATTCAATTGGCCACCCATATTGCCGACCTAGCATGACTGTGCAGTTTTCCCTGTGTATTACAATCTTATTGGCCACTTGTGTATAAGCCAGGCTCAACCACCTCTATAAAAGTTAGGCTGTGAGGCTGGGAAGGGTCATCGTCTCTTGGAAGAGAGACAGCCCTGACCCGCCAGTTTGATTCTGGATGTTTGGTGCGAAATAAAGCTTTGCTTGACCTTCGCTTTTTATCATTCTTGTTCCTTTGATCACGGACCCATTATTGGGGGACCCTGACAGTCATAAAGTCATTGGTCTACAATTTCTGGGGATGAGATCTTGAGCAAGTTGCTTAACCTTCTCAGTAGCAGTTCCTGTAGCTCAAAGTGGTAGAACCCACCTGCTAACCCTGTTCTAGTGGGGGCAGCACGGTACCCAGCACGTGTGAAGCGACCACATATGTTCCTTCTTTTTCTTATGCTGCTGCATCGCCAAGGGACATAATGGAAGGATGTCTGTGGAAACTCTTTTTGGCAGCTGTGTAAAAGGACTGGAGTAAAGGAGGCAAGGGGCTATTGCAACAACCTGCATGTGAAGTCACAAGAACTTGATGGAGAATGCCGGCTTTGGCGGGAGTGTAGGGAGGGAAAGAAAACATTGAGCTCCCAGGTGCAAGAGTGGGAATGGTGAGTGTGGCTGCTAGAAGCTTTAGGGTCCTACGTCTTATATTCTATTTTACCCTTCCTGATTCTATAAATGGTATGTGTTTTTAGAGAGATATATGTTCCATCAAAGCTTTTAGCATTGTATTTTTTAAATGCTATCGATAAATCTCAGTAACAACAATGATTTCTACTGACTTTAGTTCATGATCCAGGTCTTGAACTTTTAATCTATGTTACTGATGAAATTAATATGAATTATGGATATTTTTTTAAAGTAGGCTCCACACCCACTGTGGGGCTTGAACTCACAGCCCTGAGATCAAGACCTGAGGTCAAGAGTCAAATATGCTACTGACTGAGCTACCCAGGTGCCCCAATTATGGGTATTCTTTAAACCTGATGGAAGAAGAGGAGATCTCTGCTAATTCAGTTGAGATTTAAAAACCCATCAAATACCATTATAATAACCTTCACCCAGAAAACCCTGTCTGTCAAATGGAATCATAGTGTAACAAAAACTCAGCCAGATGTATTCTTAGCCTACAGGGTCCAAGCAGGGGAATATAATGCCCGGTGAATGTTAAGAATTGATGGCTAACAGCATTATGTCTCGAACATAGGCTGGACTCACCCCCTTTCTTCCTTGAAGGTAGGAATCACTTCATGGAAGCTGAGATAAGATTGCAATTTTGGAAAAAAAAAAAAAAAGAATTAAGGGATGCATGTTATTTTCACTGAAGCAGAACCAAAGGATTGTTAAATCAGACTGGTTTCTTCCCCTAACATGTAAACTCTCAAAATGAATCAGCTCATAAGGTCTGTTCAGTAAGACTAATAAGCAATACATTATCTGGCACATTTATTATGAAAAGTGATTGTTACCTAGACTAGCAGGGAAGAAAACATGTTGTATAGGGATTGGCATAGATTTGTTGTAACCAGACTAACAATACTCTGCTATTAAGGGGTATCATGTGAAAGACTGAACATACAAAAGGACAATGGCCAGACCATATATAAAAATAGAGCTCTGACCCACAGCCTGCAGCATCCTACCCAGAAGACCAGCTCCTTATCTACAGAAACCACCCAGGAATCCAGCCCGCTGTAAGTCAGACCTGCAGAACACCAGATTGCTATCTCTAGGAACAATCCCGGAAGCTAAATAATAACTAGTATAACAACCGGCCCCAAACGGCCAGGACGTGATTAATGACTGTCAGCCTCCCTAAATTTTGTTTCTGCTTCTAACTTAGGACTCTATCAAGAAAAAGCAAAAAAAAAATCCCCCAGACCAATAGGTACCCTTTCTCGTTAGCCTGTCTACAGCTTCCCTAAGCCAACCACCTCCAGTAGGGCACACCTGAAGCCACCTTTTTTCCACTGTAAAACTCTCCCACCCCACTGCCTGCCTTTGTGTCTCTGCCAAAATGCAAGTGACAGTGGCTGACTCCCTTGCTATATAGCAAGCTCAGAATAAACAGCTTTTGCTTTTTTTTTTTTTTTTAATTTGGCTCATCTTCGTTTATTTTTATACTTGAGAACATAGAAATAATGATAAAACTCTTGGTTTTAATGGTGCTAAAAAACAAAATTTCAAAGATCTTCTTGGCTTTATTCAACAGTTCGTGAATTGAGCAGCATTCCATCTAGCTGATAGAAAGGAGGTCCAAAGCCCTGTGCAAAATGGAAGACTCCTGTAGGCAGGAGGAGGTGGGACAAGGAAGTTACTCTAGCAGAAAGCTAATTGTTTTCAGGCAAGGTCGCTTTGGGGGATAGCAGGGGTCTATCAGGTGGATTACCCCACCGGGACTGGCCGGTTTACTCCAGATTGACTGGTTAAGATTACATTTCTGGGAGAGGCTGAAACTGCATTTAGGTTACATACTACAACTTGTTTTGGTGACATGGCCTTAGTGCAAGGGAGTCTATTTGGGGCCAGTTTTTTTTTTTTTTTTTTTTTTTAACAGTAATCTCAACATAAGATACTTTGCTTTTGACATCAGCAGCAATTATGAATTATAAAGTTATGTAGACTATTATCACAGAGCAAGGTAGGTATGAGGAGGATATAAACAAGGAGTGTAGAATTTGGATAAAAAGTAGCCACACTGGGGCACCTGGGTGGCTCAGTCTCACGTTTCTGCCTTTGGCTCAGGTTTGCTTGTCCCTCTCCCTCTCCTTCTGCCCCTCCCCCCACTTGTGCACACTCTCTCTCTCCCTCCTCTCTTTCAAATAAATAAATAAATAATTTTTTTCTTTAAAGGTAGCCACACAGAAAGAGGCATCAGATATACTTGGGTGGCTCAGTTGGTTAAGCCACTGCCTTTGGCTCGGGTCATGATCCCAGGGTCCTGGGATGGAGTCCCTCATTGGGATCCTTGCTAAACAGGGAGCCTGCTTCTCTCTCCGCCTCTGCCTGCCACTCTGCCTGCTTGTACTCTCTCTCACAATCTCTCTGACAAATAAGTAAATAAAATCTTAAGAAAAAAAGATAGACATTTTTTCTTTCCAGACACTTTTCCTTTCCCTTCAGAACAAGCTGCATAGGCAACATTGTTGGTCACAAACAGGCCCAGTACTTCTGTTTCCTTTATTCAGTCCTCCATCAATTTCTGCTGTTTCCTGGTGCTGCCTTCATTTCAGCCAGCTTGATATAAGCCTTTTGCTTTGAGCAAAACGTGCATCTTTTCCACCATATACTTGACTAGTCTGCAGGACCAGCTATGTAACTGGCAGGGCCTGGAGCACAGTGTAAATATGAGGCCAGACCCCTAGTTCAAAAAATTAAAATGAATTTCTAAACCATGGGGGTGCCTATGTGGCTCAGTTGGTTAAGAAACCACTCTTTGTTTTGCCTTAGATCATGATCTCAAGGTCCTGAGATGGAGCCCTACATCAGGCTCCACGTTCAACACAGAGTCTGTCCCTCTGCTCCTGTTCTCATTCTCTCTCTTTCTCTCTCTCTCTCAACCTCATAAATAAATAATAATAAATTTAAAGAATTTTTAGTTTTTTAAAGGTTTTATTTATTTATTTATTTGACAGAGATCACAAGTAGGCAGAGAGGCAGGCAGAGACAGAGAGAGGGGGAAGCAGGCTCCCTGCTGAGCAGAGAGCCCGATATGGGGCTCAATCCCAGGACCCTGGGATTATGACCTGAGCCAAAGGCAGAGGCTTAACCCACTGAGCCACCCAGGCGCCCCTAAATTTAAAGAATTTTTAAAAACAATTTCTAAATAATGACAGCAAAGCAGTAAGCCAAATGTGAGTCCCTTCAGAATGTAGGACCCCGGGGAGGGAAGATTGTCTCTACGTTCTCTCTGGTCTGCATTTACTGCACTTTGCCAACTCTAAGACCTGAGATCCTAAAGCCTGAGCACTTGGGGCCAGCAAGAGTTTTTTTTGCCAGCAGCCAGAAGGTCTGAGCAAGGCCTAGCAATGTGTTCATTTTCCAGAAAAAGCAGAAATCTGTTCATGATAGATAAAAATGAGATACTTGAAGTTTGTAAACTGGGTTAAATTAATCATTAGATAGTGTGCTCTTTGCTGGAAGTAATAAAAACACACATTGAGTAGCAAGTGGCCACATTCCTTCTTTATGTGCAGTGTGTTGCAGATGTTCTAATGCACAACAAAGAAGGGATGGTGGGAAAACAGTGCAGACAGGAAAGTGATTCTTGTTCTCTTTTTACTATAGAGTCAGGGGTTTTTTTTTGTTTGTTTGTTTGTTTTGTTTTTGTTTTTTAATTAGAAACAATGAACCTGTGATGTCCCATGTTTCAGCATACCCGTCATCAGCAACGGAGATCAGGTGATGTCTGTAAACATTATCAGACCAAAATCATCATCATCATCACCATCATCCATTATTCACCCTCTTCTGGAAAACTTATTGTCATAAAGTTTAGGGCAGATAATTCCGTGGGAGGCTTGAAAGTTTTTCAGAACAAGATTTAACTGGGACTACATTCTATAAAACGAAACTAAAAGGTTTGGTTAAATGTCACTTGTAAAACCCAAGCACCCTTGAACTCCAACCTGACTTTTCTGTCTTCAGAAACTGGGGGTTCCTGGTTTTTGTGAGCTAAGGGAGTGAGGGCCTGTTTGTACTTCTTTTACCCTTGTTTAGGATGTCAGGCCACTAGAGGCTAAGGCCACTCATCAAGTCCGGCTATGTCTTGTCACGTGTGCACATGTTCCCGTAGAATCAAGTTCAAATCCCTCTGTAAGACACGTAAAGGAACTAGTATGGGGGAAAAGTGCACAGATTCTGGTTTGAATCCCGGTGCTGTCACCAAGTAGTCTGATGACTGTGAAAAAAATCTCATCATCTGTCTGAACCTGTTTTCTCCTCTGTAAGCCTGGGAAGTAATAGACTTGTTGGAAGGACCCAGTAAGATACATGCAGGGCCTGGCACATAAAGGGGGTGGCATTGAGACTCAGTTGCCCTCCCTGCGCCTCCCCACCCCCAAATATGTTTCAGTCTAATTTTCGGTGACACAGCCTTCCACTTCCACCAGGCTATTACTCACCGCCCCCTCAACACTGTTACACAATCCTGCTTTTTCTTAGGTGTTCTCCTCCATCTAGAGCCTTCCCTGGCAGTCCTCATCCAGCTAAATCCTACTCATCCTGGAAGACTCGGCCCAAGCCTCACTGCTTCTCGGCAGCCTTCCCAAAAGGTCATGCATGAATTTCAAAGCACTGTGGTGGGGGGGGGCGGGGAATCAATGGTCCACACTGCTCCAAAGCTTGCCTGTGCTGTCCTAGCTTCCCAAAGGTGCTACAAGCTGCTTGAGGGCAAGGATAGGCCCTTAGTTTCCTTTGTATCTCCCAGAGATGATTCCCGTGTGACACCCATGACAAGCGCTCAATAATTATACGCTGAGCGTATGAATGAGCGCTGTGTCATATCGCGTTTTGTTAAATTATACGTATACGCCTGGGGCTTGAAATGTGAGAAAATGACACGGCTATTCCTCCTCCTCCTGATGTAGATTGCTTTTTAAAATATTATCTAACTTTTTTTTTTAACATATGGTATTTCTTCTCCAATATTTCAATATACCACTTAAAATCTGACCTGAAAAAAGAAAAGTATTAAAGTGTGTGTTTTAAATGGAAGAAAAATGCACCAGCTATGACTAATGTCTTCAATTTAGAGTTTGTCCAATTTGGAGAAGACCATGCTTTTTCATAAGGTTGCATAACTGCGAACAAAAACATTTTCAGCCACAGGATGTGTTTTGGAAGAATTTAGCTCTTTATTAGGCTAGGGAAAACGTAAAAAAAAAAAAAAAATCCAGAGACACAGATTTCCTTAATATACATCTTACCCTAGGTAGAGAAGGCACTCAAGTATTTGTCAGATTGAGTGATTTCTCCTCATAGAATGTTTGGTGGTAGGCAGAAAGTAGATTGAAGGATTCTCAATAAAAATGATTCATTCCTTCTAGTCTGGATGTTGCACCCTTGTTAATTATATAGATGTTTCCAACTATTGAGTATTAGCCCCGAGGATGATTAAAGGGGAGGAGTGAGAGATGGCATGTATTTCTATTACCATTATTCTGGATTAAATAATCAACACAAAGAGACCGGTAAATAAGCCCCTTCCTAACACTTGTTACAGCCCTTTGAAGATAGAATAATAGTGAACAATCTTCCAAATGAATCCTGAGCACAGGGTTCCAGGTAATTCAGTGACTGCGGAAGTAAGAGCCTAAGGTGGATAGTAGGTTACATTGGTGAATATCTCAAATTTACAACTGTGTGTCAGCAGTCTTTCCTCCTCCCAAATATGACAGTGTAAGCCCTGCCCAGACCATGACGTTGTGTGAGTCTAAGTTAAGAACGAATTGACATGTTCTCTTTACGAAAAAAAAAAAAAAAACCTTGATAATTTAGGAACTGTAACTTATCAAATAGTTCAATAGAAAAGTTGAAACTCCAGGTTGTGCAGCAATTCAAATTTTTGTTTTTAAAAGTGGGGGTGGAGGGATGCCAAAAAGATAAACTCATTGTCTCTGTCAACCTAATCAGAATAGATTTTAAATTTCAAACTCCTATTTTTGTTCCTTACCTTGAGGACTCATTTTCCAGCTCAAATAGAAGATGTGAGAATTAAGATCTACAAAACAAAGTTTTGAATTAATCATCAGAAGCAAAACATTGTTTTCAAAGACAGGAATGAGTTCTGACATTTTAATTATAAGCTCAGTGGAAAGTTTGATAGTAGAATGTGAGCTCTGAAAATTATTATTACGTTGTCTTTAGGAATTAATGACTATAAAATGTCAGTTTTGAGTGGTAACGATAAATTACAAAGAAAAACTTATGGAACTCCTTTTTATTTCCTGATGGACCATGCATATTCATCATAATTTAATTGATTAAAAATACCCAAACAGTGGAAAAATACAGAGACATCGATTTTTTTAATGGATTATATAAATATAAGGCAGCTTTTTCTTAGCAATCCAAAAGATGCTCATCATAACATTTTTTATATTTGTAATATCAAAAAGCTGGAAGTGACCTTAGTGTTGAGCAATATGAGAATGAGTAAGTAAACTATGGCACATTCGAGTAGAGGACTACACAATTATTAAAAATTATACATATATAAAGATAGTACCACAAATTTAAAAAGACAGTGATGTAAGGTTTTTAATTCTCTATATACAAACATTAAAGTATGTTATGACTACAAACATACAGACATATACATCAGAGAAAATAATGGAAGGGAATGTACAGGAATGACTATAGAATTTATATTTGGGTGGTGAGATTACGGATTTTTCTTAATTTTTTAAGTCTTGTATAATATTTTCAATTCTATTTATGATTTTTTAAAATTAGTTTCTATTTTCAAAGACCTGTCATCTGCTGCAGTATATTCATTAGATCACACTGTATGGAATTTCCAATTTCTGATCATTTTTTTACTTACAAAAATATAGCAACAGAGTTCAACCTAACACTGTGTTATCATGTCCAACTAAAAAAATGAATCCTTTTTTTAAAGGATTTTATTTATTTGAGAGAGAGAAAGAGAGAGAGAGCACACACGCATGCTTGCTCATGAGTGGGGGAGGGGCGGAGGGAGAAGCAGACTCCCTCCTGAGGAGGGAGCATAATGCAGAGCTGGATTCCAGGACCCTGAGATCAGGACCTGAGCCAAAGGCAGACGCTAAATGGACTGAGCCACCCAGGTGCCCCGAAATAAATCCTTTTCTCGAATATGATTTGTCATGGCTATTTTAAACTGTTCCTTAAGCTTCAAAACAGAGGCTTTTTTTTTTTAAGATTTTATTTATTTATTTGATAGACAGAGATCACAAGTAGGCAGAGAGGCAGGCAGAGAGAGAGAGAGAGAGAGAGGAGGAAGCAAGCTCTCACTGAGCAGAGAGCCCGATGCGAGGCTCGATCCCAGGACTCTGAGATCATGACCTGTGCCGAAAGCAGAGGCTTAACCCTCTGAGCCACCCAGGCACCCCCAAACTTTTTGAAAATTTTTAGTAAATTACTTGAAAATCACATCTGAAATGACAACTCTAAAATACAGACTTTTTCGATTTTTAAGAAAACAAACTAAGCTGTCCTGAGTTGATACAAAGCTATTGCCATTATATCTTTTTTTTTTTCATCTCTGCAGTTAAGTGTCATGTTCATTTTTAAATTATTCAGTGGCCAGTATAAAGTAAAACATTCATAATTTAATAAGTAGATTTGCTTCTAACCTATGCCGGGCATGACATTTAATTGCTTCATTCTCTGATTACTCAAAGATAATTAGTCCTCTAAATATTACTGTAATGAAAACCATGGGTTTAATGAACCACACACATTCAAACCAAACAGAATCCTTAATTCTTTACTGAATATTTAAGTTCAGCATAAAAATTGTTTAATGATTGGTTAGAATTTTAAAAAGTAGGTTAGGGCAAGCCAAGCCATAGAAATGTGAAGCAAACGTAAATGTACTCATAGGCATTTGTAAAAGCCATCATTGAAAAGAGTTGAGCAACCTAGATTTGAGGAGAAGACAGACTTCCCCTTGGGTATACAATGGCCATTATAAGTGTTTAATATTATGGATATTGTTTCTGAATTTAAGAGAAGCATTTTAGTCTTTTAGGGCATATTTGTTAGTAAAGTATAGAAATATGGACTCCTTTAGATTTCTTTAATAGCCTTAGTTTAGTGCATATTTGTTACAAACATGGACTTTGGAGTCAGACCCCCTGGGTTTGAATCCTATGGCACTGCTTCCAGTGGGTGTCCCAAGTCCCCTGACCAGGCCAAACCTGCATTTCCCTATTGTAGGAAACGCTGGAGTTTCTCCCTTGTAGGAATGTGCTCCAGCCTCCCTGATTCTTTACAGGTTTCAATGTAATCGTGTAATTCATCATTTGGGAGCACAATAAGCCATTCAGAAACACTAGCCCAGCTGCTACTGTTATCATCAAATACTGATTTATTGAAGAATTCCTGTTCCTTCTGATGACCCTAAGATTTAGAATTTAAGGAAACAACAGACTTTGAGAAGCTCATAGGTCTCATTCTGCTTTTGTCCAGATGTGATAGAAAGGATTTTACAGAAATCTCTTGCAGAAAGACTCTGTTGAGATGTTGCTTCTCTGGAAACTTAACTGAGAGTCTCCATAAGTTGGTTAGGGCTATGCTGTCACAATCCTGGCTCGGTGGACCCTCTAAGGCTGTCATGGGACTGTCTGTAGTTTGGGTCCGTGCTTATTCTGGAAGCAAAAATGCATTTTTGTTCTGGGGAACTGTCCCTCCCTGCAGCATGCAGTCTTGGTGGGACCGTTGGTGAAGCAGCAGGACATTCCCTGGCCAAGGGATGGGCATGTGATCCACCTGGACCAATCAGACTCTTCTGGAATTTGCGCGACACGAGAGTGATTGATGCACTGTTGGGAAATGATGGAGCTGATTGATGCCAATGGTGGAGCCATATTTGTATAGGCTCTCAGTCCTTTCCTAGCCTCCAGATTCTTGGTGCTATTCAAGCTTCTGTTATTTTGAGGAACTGGTTCTTTTCTTTCTTTCTTTTTTTTTCCTTAAGTTTTCTGAGCTGTCTCATAGCCTTCCATAAGTTTTTTGGGGTGTTGTTGTTGATGGTGGTGGTGTTTTTGTCTGAGACAGCCGATTAGCACGTGTTGCTTGCGCCCTGAAGATCTGGATAGACTCAGCATTTGTCACTCTGGGCCATAATCGACAGTTTGCTTATCCACCCCCCTCTAGTTTTTGGGGATGCTCCTTGGGACTAGAAACTGTGACCGCTGATATATGGCATGGCCAGTGCGGGGACCAACACATTGTTTTGTTAGGAGCAGAAGTCAAGCATAATCTTATATTTGCAATAGGAAGTTCTGCGTTCAGCTGGTTTTCAGGTCATCTTCATGATACTTAAAATTGTTGGGATAATTGAAAAGGATTTAAAAGTATGTGACTTTAGCCCAGCTGTGGACTCTACCCTCCCCTGCTTTCATGCCCCACCTCCAAGCACATATTCAGAAGCATAACAAAAGGAACCCACTGAACAGTTGCAAAACCTGTCAAGTTCTTACATTAGTTGTCTCTGATCTACAGCTTTTTACAGGCTTTTATTGTCTTAAAGGAAAGCTTCACCTGAAATTCTCTTCTTTTCCTAAAGTTGTCCAAAAGTCCCTGGGTCTTCTCTTTCCATTCTAAAGAATTTATAATTCTTATTTTGAAATCCAATAAAATATTCGGTTTTACCTTGTTGTAAGTGGGTAATGCACTTCTCTGGAGACCTCTGTGAAGGGTCTTTGCCGGGACAGGTGCCTCATGGGGCACTACTTCACAGTGATTATTGAGAATGTTTGGGCCATCTTTTGATTCATTTATTCATTAGTTCAACAAATATTTTTTGCGAGCCCCCATCACTTCTGCACACTGTGTTAGGCACAAGGGATGAAATGGTGAGCAGAAGTGGAAGAGAGCTGTCCTTTCTTGGATTTGTCCTTCCCATCAAAGGACAACGGTGGGGCACCTGGGTGGCTCAGTGGATAAAGCCTCTGCCTTCGGCTCAGGTCATGATCCCAGGGTCCTGGGATCGAGTCCCGTATCAGGCTCTCTGCTCGGCAGGGAGCCGGCTTCCTCCTCTCTCTCTGCCTACTTGTGATCTCTCTCTCAAATAAATAAATAAAATCTTTAAAAAAAAAAAAAAAAACAAAAAAAAACAAAGGACAACGGTGATCTGTAGTAGAGGCCGTAAAGGAAATATACCCAGTGCTGTGAGACCATCTTAGAAGGTGATCCCTCCTAGTTTGGGTAGTCAAGAAATGCATACCCGAGAAAGAAACTCGATCAGTATGCTAACCTCCAAATGGCTGGGTTCTAGATTTGATGAGGATAATAGCTGCCTTTATGACCTTAGATATATCACTGAACCTCTCGACCTCATTTAGGTCATCTATAAAATGAGAAGGTTAGACTAGGTGATCTCTAGATCCTTTTTATTTCAGACAGCTTTTTATTTTATTTTATTTTTTTTTTTTAAGATTTTATTTATTTCTTTGAGAGAGAAACAGTGAGAGAGAGCATGAGCGAGGAGAAGGTCAGAGAGGGAAGCAGACTCCCCGTGGAGCTGGGAGCCCGATGCAGGACTCAATCCCAGGATTCTGGGATCATGACCTGAGCCAAAGGCAGTCGCCTACCAACTGAGCCACCCAGGCGTCCCTCAAACAGCTTTTTAAAATGATTATTTTTGGTAGCAGCTTTTTTGAAGTATACTTTACATTCCATAAAATCCATCCATTTTAAGTGTATGATTAAATGACTTTTAGTATATTTATAAAGTTGTGTAACCATCACCACAATCAGAATTTGGAACGTTTCCATCACTACGAACAAGAATCTCATGCCCATTTAAGTCATTTCCCATTTCTACCCCCAGCTGTGGACAATCATTAACATACTTTCTGTCTCTACTGATTTGCCTTCTGGGATATTTCATATAAATGGAATTTTATGATGTGTGTAGCTTTGTGTCTGTCTTCTTTTACTGAACAAGAGGTTTTTGAGATTCATTCCTGTTTTAAAGATCATTCATGGTAAAGCATGTATCAGTACTTTGTTCCTTTTTATTGGTGAATTCCATTGTGTAATTCCATTTTTTAATTCATTCACCAGTGATGGACATATGTGTTATTTCCACCTTTTGACTATTGTGAATGATGCTGCTATGAACATTTGCACTCAAGGCTTTGTGGGGGCCTTTAATTTTTCCTCAGTAGAATGGAATGGAATTGCTGGGCTGTATGATAACTCTATGTTTAATGTTTTGAGAACCTGCCAAATTGTTTTCCAAAGTGCCTGTGCCATTTTCCCACCATGATGTATGGGGCATAACTTCTCCAGTCCCTGCCAACACTTGTCATTGTCTGTCTTATTGACTATAGTATTTCTGTTGAATGTGAAGTGTCTCATTGTGGTTTTGATTTGCATTTCTTCAATGAATAATGATATTGATCATCTTTTATGTGCTTAGGAGTCATTTGTATATTTTCATTAGAAAAGTGCCCATCTAAATCCTTTGCTCATTTTTAAATTTAGGTGTTTCTTTTATTACTGAGTTGTAAGATTACTTTATATATTCTAGATATATGATCTTTATTGGATATATAATTTGCAAATAGTTTACCCAATTCCATAGATTATCTTTTCACTTTTCTTAATAGCATGTTTTAAAGTTTTTTGTTTCAATTAGATCTGGTTTATTAATTCTTTCTTTTATTGCTTTCCTAATCCAAGCTCACAAAGATTTTCTCCTGTTTTTTTCCTAAAAGTTTTTAAAAGATTTATTTATTTATTTTAGAGAGACAGTGCGACCAGGGGGAGGGGCAGAGGGAGAGGAAGACAGGCAGACTCCCCACTGAGCAGGAGGCAGTGGGGCTTGATTCTAGGACCCTGAGATCAGGACCTGAGTCCAAATCAGGAGTCAGATGCTTAACCTACTGAGCCACACCGGCACGCCTCTTCTAAAATTTTTACAGTTTTATCTCTTACATTTAGATTTTTCATCCATTTTGAGCTCATTTTTCATGTATGGTATGAGGAAGAGGTCCAAATTTATTCATTTTTTTGCTGGACATACCCAATTATCCCAACACAATTTGTTGAAGAGGCCATTCTTTTCCTATTTTTTGGCACATTGTCAAAACTCAATCGACCGTAAATGTAAGGGCTTATTTATGGGCTCTCAGTTTTATCCCATTGATGTTTATCTTTGTTTTTATGCAAACTTCACTCTGTCTTGAATACTGTAGCTTTGTTGTAAGTTTTAAAGTTGGAACGTTTATGGGATGCCGAGTGGTTCAGTCAGTTAGGTGGTGGACTCTTGGTTTCAGCTCAGGTCATGATCTTGGGGTCATAGGATCCTGCCCCATGTGGGGCTGCATACTCAGCAAGGAGTCTGCTTGAGGTTCTCTCTCCTTCTCTTTCTTTGCCCCTCCCCTGGCTCACACACTCTTTCTTTCTCTCTCTAAATAAATCAAGTTGGGATGTGTAAATTCTCTTAGTTCTTCGTTGTCAAGATTATCTTGGCTATTCTGGGTCTTTGCATAAATTTGGGGGTCAGTTTGTCAATTCCTGCCAAAAAAAAAAAAAGCCAAGGATTTTTAAAATCTGAATATATTTTTAACATTATTTAGGCATGTCTTTATGTATCATAAAATTCACCCTTCTCAGATATTCCATTTGATGATTATTAAAGTCATACAACTATCACCATGAGTCATTTTAAGAATACTTTCATCACCCCAATAATATCTCATATGAAAACCTACTGGGTTTTTGTTTGTTGTTGTTGTTGTTTTTTTTATTTGACAGACAGAGATTTCAAGTAGGCAGAGAGGCAGGCAGAGAGAGAAGAGGAAGCAGGCTCCCTGCTGAGCAGAGAGCCCAATGCGGGGCTCGATCCCAGGACTCTGGGATCATGACCCGAGCCGAAGGCAGAGGCTTTAACCCACTGAGCCACCCAGGCGCCCCTGCAAATCTACTGTTGATCCTGTTCCTCCTCCCTCCAGCTCCAGGCAACTGCCAAACTACTCTCTGTCTCTATAGTTTTGTCCCTTCTGAAGAGTTCATGTAAGTGGAATAATACAGTATGTAGCCTCTTGTGATTGCCTTTTGGGGGGGAGTGGTGGTGAGAATAACATTTTTGAGGTTCCTCCATGTGGAAGCTTATGTCTGTCGCTTGTTCCTTTTATTGTGTCGATATACCACATTCTGTGTGTCCATTCACCAATTGATGGACATTTACATTTTTTCCCAACTTTTGGCCCTTTTGAATAATACTACTAAGAACAATCGTGTATCAGTCCGAGTGTGGATATATGGTTTCACTTCTCTTGGGTAGTCTAAGAGTAGCATGGTGAGGCCATAAGGTAAACTTACGTTCAGCTTTTTAAGATATTGCCACACTACTTTGTCATGTACCATTTTATATTCCTATCAGCAGTGTGTGAAAGCTCTTGTCTTCCCAACATTGTTGTCTTTTTTACGTTATATATAGAGAGAGATTTATTTATTTATTAAAAATATATATTCTTCTCTCTGTGTCTTGTCTTTTTTATTATAGCCTTTACAGTTGGTGTAAAATAATATCTCATTGTGATTTTCATTTCCTTTTCCCTAATGACAAATGATGTTAAACATCTTTCCAAGTGTTTATTAACTATTCATGTAACTTCTGTGGTAAAATGTCTATTCAAGTTGCTCTTGACCAATTTTTGATAGGTTGTTTGCCTTATTATTGAGTCTTACACATTCTTTGTATATCCTAGATACAAGTCCTTCATCAGATGTGAGTTTTGCAAACATTTTGTCCAAGTCTATTTCTTGTCTTTTTATTGTCCTAATGGTGTCTTTTGAAGCCCAGCAGGGATTTTGATATGGATTGTGTTGAATCTATAGATCAATACATTACTTAATTTTTAGGCTAAGCCAAGACAAAAGCGCTAATGTGGATGTTTTCATTGCAGGGTAATAAGATAAATTCATAAGCATTCAGACTGGACTTTAAATGGTTTCTTGGATATGACACCAAAGACACAGGCAACAAAGAAAAGAAATTAATTGGACTTCAAAAAAATTAAATATTTGCATCAAAAGACATTATCAACAGAATAAAAAAGCAACTCACAGAATGGGAGAAATTATTTGCAAACCATATATCTGAGAAGGGGCTAATATCCAGATAGAGACACAACTAGAAAACAACCCAATTTAAAAATGGGCCAAAGATTTGAACAGACAATTCTCTGAGGAAGATACACAAGTGGCCAATAAGCAAAAGGAAAGCTGCTCAGCCTCACACAAATGAGGGAAATGCAAATCATGACTATAATGAGGTGGTACCTCATACTTGCTAGGATGGCTCTATCAAAACGAGAAAACAAATGTTGGTGAGGATGTGGAGAAATTGGAAGTCATGTGCACTGTTGGTGGGAATGTAAAATGGCACAGATGTTGTGGAAAACAATCCTCAAAAGATTAAAAACAGAACTACCATACGATCCAGCAATTCCGCTGCTGGGTGTATATCCAAAAGAACTGAAAACCGAACCTCGAAGGGAGATTTGCACACCCATGTTCATTGAGGCATTATTCATAAAGCCAAGAGCTGGAAGTAACTCAAGTGTCCCTCAGTGTATGAATAGATAAACAAAATGTGGTACATAAATAGGAAGGAATAGTATTGAACCTTGTAAAGGAAGGAAATTATGCAATATGCTGCAACATGAATGAATCTCGACATCTTATATATATGTTATATAATATATATAATAATATAACCTATAATATATACATGATATCTGTTCAGATCTATTTGTATTTTAATTGGATTTTTTTTTTTTGTAGATGAGTTGTGCAAGCTCTTTGTATTATTTTTCAGGGGAATAATCTGTTGATTTGACAATTCTAGGCATTACTCAATGCCCACCATAATAAGTATAGTTACCATATAACCCTACTATGTTACTACGATATTGACCATATTCCCTATGCTGTATTTGTCATCTCCATGACTTATTTATTTTATAACTGGAAGTTTGTAGCTCTTAATCTCCTTCATCTATTTTGCCCATTCCACCCCTCCTCCTGGAACCATCAGTTTGTTCTCTGTGTTTAAGGGTCTGTTTTTTCATTTGTTCACTTCTTTATTTTATTCCACACATATGTGAAATTATGTGGTATTTGTCTTTCTTTGTCTGACATTTCACTTAGCATAATGCCTTCTAGGTCCGTGTTGTGACAAATGGCAAGATTTCATTCTCTTTGATGGCAGAGTAATATTCCATTGTTTATATAGACCGCATCTATTTTATCCATTCGTCTACAGATGGACACTTGGGTTGTTTCTGTTTCTTGGCTATTGCAAATAATGCTGTAATAAATGTAAAGGTGCATGTATCTTCTTGAATTAATGCTTTTATTTTCTTTGGGTAAATACCCAATAATAGAATAACTGGATCATATGGTCTTTCTTTCTTTCTTTACTTGATTTATTTGAGAGAGAGAGAGGCAGAGCACAGTCAGGGGAGGGACAGAAGGGAAGAAAGGGGGGGAGAGAGAGAGAGAGAATGAATCTTCAGCAGACTCCCAGAGCAGAGCACGATGTGTGGCTTGATCTCATGACCTGAGCCGAATCAGGAGTCAGACACTCAACCGGCTGAGCCACCCAGGTGCCCTTGAATCACATAGTATTATTTGCACACTGTTCACACCAATTTGCATTCCACCAACAGTGCATGAGGGTTCCTTTACTCTGTATCCTCACCTATATTTGTTTTTTCTTGTGTTTTCGATTTTAGCCATTCTGACAGGTGTGAGGTGGTATCTTGTTGTGGTTTTGATTTGCATTTCCCTGATGATGAGTAATGTTGAATATCTTTTCATGTGCCTCTTGGCCATCTGCATGTCTTCTTTGGGAAGATATCTATTCAGGTCCTCTGCCCATATTTTAATTGGATTGTTTTTTTGGCGATTGGTTATATGAGTTCTTTATATGTTTTGGGTATTAACCCTTTATCAAGTATTTCATTTGCAAATATCTTCTCCCATTGAGTAGGTTGCCTTTTTTGTGGTTTCCTGCACTGGGCAAAAACTTTCTATTTTGATGTAGCCCCCAATAGCTTATTTTTGCTTTTGTTTCCCTTGCCTGAGGGGACATATCCATAAATATGTTGCTAAGGCCAATGTCCAGGAGATTACTGGATATGTTTTCTTTTAAGAATTTTATGGTTTCGGGCGCCTGGGTGGCTCAGTGGGTTAAGCCTCTGCCTTCGGCTCAGGTCTTGATCTCAGGGTCCTGGGATCGAGTCCCGCATGGGGCTCTCTGCTCAGCAGGGAGCCTGCTTCCTCCTCTCTCTCTCTCTGCCTGCCTCTCTGCCTACTTGTGATCTCTCTCTGTCAAATAAATAAATAAAATCTTTAAAAAAAAAAAAAAGAATTTTATGGTTTCAGCCCTCACATTTATTTTCATTATTATTCCGTTTTGAGTTTATGTTTGTGTATGGTGTAGGAACGTGGTCCAGTTTCATTCTTTTGCATGCAGCTGTTGAGGACATATAAAGTGAAGTAAGCCAGTCACAAAAAGACAAATACTGTACGACTCCACTTATACGAGGTACTTAAAGAATCAAAATGGTTGTCGTGGACTGAAGGGAGGGGAGAATGGAGAGTTATTGTTCGATAGGTAGAGTTTCAGTTTTCCAAGATGAAAAGTGTACTGGAGATGGATGGTGCTGTTGGCAATGCAGCCTTATAAATGCATTTAATACCAGTGAACTGCACACTTAAAGATGGGGCACCTGGGTGGCTCAGCTGGTTAAGCGACAGCCTTCAGCTCAGGTCATGATCTTGGAGTCCCAGGATGGAGTCCTGCATCACGCTCCCTGCTCACGAGAGAGTCTCCTCCCTCTGACCCTCGCCCCTCTCGTCCTCCCTCTCTCTCATTCTCTTTCTTTCAAATAAATAAAATCTTTTTTAAAAAGTGGCTAAGATGGTAAATTTTTTGTGTGTATGTTATTACAATTTCTTTTTTTTAATTGAGGGAAAACCCCAGAAAGTAAAATGGTGGTTGCCAGGACTGAGGGAGGGAAGTGTGGAAGTGAGGAGCTGTTGTTCCCTGGATACGGAGTTTCAGTTTGGCAAGAAGAGAAAGTTCTGGAGATCCGTCGCACAACAACATGAATATGCTTAATGTGACAGAACTGTACACTTAACGATGGTTAAGATGGAAAAAATTAATTTTAGTCAACTTGATTTTTCAAGAAGAAAATGTCTTCAAATATTATTATCAAAGGAACCAATGCATCATTTTAGATTGCTCCCTTGGCCTTGTCTCCAGGTGAAAAGAGGAACAGAAATTAAAGTTGTGTGATGTGTGCAACTTACAGCTTTGGGGAGACTCATGGAACTCAGTCTTAAGTGACCTAATCAGAGGTCGCTCTTATGCATAGTTGGTGCCATACAAATGAAGAGAATAAACAACCTCAAAATGGTCAGATATCATGATTTTATCTAAATGTATCTAAATACACACTAGCAATTTGCTTTCCTGCTTAAGTACAGGTATAATTAAAATGCTGATTACTCAGTCTCTTTAGCCTCGACCAAGAATCCACAGATATTTTTACCATAAGAACAGATTTTTGGGTAGTAGGGCTGTTTTGTTTTTGAAGATTTATTTATTTATTTATTTATTTATTTGAGAGAGAGAGAGATCGCGCACGAAAGCCCAAGGGTGCCTGAGTGTGCATGAGGGGGCAGGGAGCAGAGGGAAGGAAACTCAAACAGACTCCCCGCGAGCATGGAGCTGGAGGCGGGGCTCCGTCTCCAAGACCTTGAGATCATGACCTGAGCCTAAATCAAGAGTCGGACACTTGAGCAACTGAGCCATCCAGGTGCCTCTCCCCCCTACCTCTTTTTAAAGAGGTTTCAATTTTCCCATACTTTGAAAGAGGAACTCCTTCAATATTTGGTGATTAATTTCAGCATTGGAATCATTTGCAGCTTTCTTTACCTCCTCAATTTAATTGCAAACACCTTCAACAGAGTGCTAGCAAACTAATTAGCAATTCCTTTTCCTTAAAAAATACTCCTAATCAAGGAAGATAATCATTTTTGATTAAACAACAACCAGAGTTATGAAATGTAAATTTGCAATTGATTACAGAAAAAATATAGTGTGTGCTTTCCCTCTTAATAACAGTAAGCATTATTTCTTTCCACTCAGTTATATTTAGTTTCTCTGGTTAATTTAGGCTGATCCATCTCTTTTGATGGTTTATTCACTGGGAATGCCTATATTATTTCCCAGAAGAATAATCCCTGCGCAAATAAAATATCCAGATGGAAAGTATGCGTATGATAAAGAAAAACCTGGCAGTTTCCCAAATATTTTAATAATCTGGATGCTACTGAACTATTATAATTCAGTCATTCAAATCCTTCTGGGAGTCGTAAGGTCATGGGGAATAATATCTAGACTTAAAAGATGCAGAGCAGATTGTCTCATTTTGGAAAGGAGTTCATTCTTTCATCCACTTGTTCATCCATCCGGTTAAAATGTAACAAGCGCCCACTATGCTCCGTAAATCATCCAAGGTCCTTGGACTACAACAGTGAGCAAGACACGGTCATGTCCTCCCGGAGGTTTACAGGCTGATTGGGAAGTCAGGCGAGCTAAAAGGCAATTGCAGATCAGTGGGACATGCGCTACCAGTGGGGGAAAAAGGGGAGTAAGACTCCCCATGATGGCATTGTTCAGGGGAGTTCGGGAGCCCAGAAGGAAGTGAAGCCTGGGTTCAGTCCTGGAGGATCAGTAAGGGTTAAGTAGGGGAGGGAAAGGAAGCAAATTTCAACATGAGCCGGCTTCCAGAGGTAGCAAAAGCATGTGTTTGGGGAAGACCCATAAGAAGTTCAGCAGGTTTGGACACGATGGTGAGAGAAGAGGCTAGAAGGGTAAGGAAGGACCATTTTATGAAGAACAGTATGCACCTTTGGAAGGAACGTGGGTGCTCTTTGAAAGCAAGGAAGACCCAGTGTAAGGTCCATTTTAATAGATTATCATATGTGCAGGTTAAATTTGACTTTTCCCTCCCATGTGCCCTATTCTGGATTGCAGACTGGGTCCATCTCTGCTTTGGAGAATTGCTGGGCAGTTAATAGTATTTTTGGTTCTCTAGGTTACACTTGATCTCAGTTTATATGGATAGAAGACAGGAGACTGTTACCCCCAAACTTGATGTTGCCTTCTGAAATGTAATAGGAAAAAATGACAAGTAATAAGATCATCCATTGGGGTAGAATCTAAAGCAGAGTTAAAAGGGATTCCCCTTGGACAAGTAGTAGGACATTTCCTCTACATCAAAAATCAAACAAGAACAAAGAATCTTTGTCCTTAATTATGCATTTGCTGCTAAGTTATTTTGCAAAAATACAAATTCTAATCCCAATGGCTGGAATGTATTGTGAAAAAAAAATGACTGTACTTATAGGTAACATAATGGTGAGGCAATAGTTTTGTGAGAGTATAGCGTATTAAGAACTATGACACTTGTGTCAAGTGCATCTTGATTGAAATCCTGATTCTGCCCCTTACTGTCACTTTTTTTTTCTCATTCCTCACTCCTGGCTTCTCCCCAGGGCTGTTTAGTGTAAAACAAGCTACCCTCACATCGGATTCCAGAAGGAATATGCGTTAAAAAAAAAAAAAAAAAAGAAGACTGATGACGTTTATCCTTTCATTGTACTTAGAAAGAGAAACAGTTTTATTATTTTACTTGAATAAAATATTTCTTGAGCATAGAGCATGCTCTTTTTTACACAAATGACAACCATAAAAATGAGGCCCCAGAATACCATTGTGGCCGCTATGTTTGAGAAGAATGGTCTAGAAAAACATTCTATCACATTCTTCCCCCAAAATTCCCTGGTGTAGAGATGGATACGTACACACATACATACTGACTCAGGGCAATGGCCTTGTAATAAATGCCTACTATGTTCACAAGGAATGCAGAAGGTGATGAGAAACAAAGGCTATGTAATGTCTAGTAGGGCAGCAACCATATCATATCATCAATTTGGCTTTTGAAAAAGCTCAGCCAAGTATCTATACAATTTTCTGATAAGGCAAAATATTTTGTGGCACAAGAGAGGTGCAACTCAAGGATGGTGAGGGTGGGGGCACCTGGGTGGCTCAGTGGGTTAAGGCCTCTGCCTTCAGCTCAGGTCATGATCCCAGGGTCCTGGGATCGAGCCCCGCGGAGCAGAGAGCCTGCTTCCTCCTTCCTCTCTCTCTGCCTACTTGTGATCTGTCTGTCAAATAAATAAATAAAATCTTAAAAAAAATAAAAATAAAAAAGAATGGTGAGGGTGCAGAGAAAGCGTAGGTCCCTATGGTAGAGTGACAAAAAATGGGATCGTGAAGGACAATGCACTTGAGATGGTCTTTGGAGAATGAGAGAACTGTCATAAGTCAAGTGTAGTACATTTCAAACAAAGGAAAGAGCATGGGCTATAGAGACAGATAGACAGGGTTCAAATCTGTATCTGCCACTTCCTAGCTATGTGATTCTGGAAATTTCTGTAGCTCCCTCTAACAGTGTTTTCATCTGTTAAAATGGGTGAGGAGCTCCTACCCTTAACGTTGTTGCTGAGTTGATGAAATGGAGAGTGTTTACTGTGATGCCTACAGTGTAGGGCTGTCAATTGACACTATGACCCCCGCTATTGAAATCAGAAAATCCCACAAGATGGGAAAAGCAGATAGTCTGTATTGGTTAAAGGGGAGAACGCTGAAAGAGAAGACCGCAGTTAAATGTTGAGATCATATTATCGGGAGCCATGGACACCAGACGGAGGAGCTGGACCTCACTCCAAAGAGCAAAGAAATCCTGGGTTGTTTCTCCTCCCCCCTTGGTCCTCCTCTTCTTCTTCGTCCTCCTCCTTCTCTTCTTCCTCCTCACCCTCCTTCTTTGACTACATCAGAATTAACTTTTTATTTTTATGTATTTATTTTTTAAATATTTTATTCATTTATTTGAGAGAGAGAGAGTATGAGTGGGTGGGAGAGCAGCAGAGGGAGAGGGAGAAGCAGACTCTCCACCGAGCAGCGAGCCTGAGGTGGGACTCGATCCCAGGACCCTGAGATCATGACCTGAGCTAAAGGTAGACACCCAACTAACTGAGTCATCCAGGTGCGCCCCAGAATTGACTTTTTAGATTAAATAAACGGTATGTGGAGTGGACAATGGTTAAAAGTGGCAGATGGAGTGGCAACAATGTCACTCACTGGAATTTCATAAAAATAGCTGCGGCACAGAAAAGAGTTTCTGAGTGTTTGTGGTGGCAGTGGCAAAGACTCTAACATATGGAAATATAATCCATAGACTGATATAGAAAAGAAATTGCTTTTGAGTCTTTGAAATGCCGAGCATGATGGGGTCAGTAATGGAAATTTGGAAGCACACACCGAAGGAACAATATTGGAAAGGAAATGGCGAGCAGAGTGGGCTGATCCCCTTGGTCCAGCTCAGTGAGTCAATAGGAGTTAGAAAAAGGAGCAGTGTTCATATAAGACCAAGTAGATTTTTCTGCAAAGTAATGTCAGTTGCAAACACAGGCAAAACAAAAATACAGTAAAAGGTGTTGGGGGTGAGGGAAAGGGCGCAAGCCAAGGGAATCTGGGTGGAGACAGAGCTGAATGCGAAATGAGGCTTTGGAGGAGGAGGCAGAAATGGGGAGGGGTGCGCCCACACTAAGGAAATATAAACCTCAAAGCTGAGATTATTAAAAGGATATGTTGGAACTGGGGAAGGGGTACAGTTAACGTACTAGAACGGAGTTAACAGAGAAGTCTGAAGCCAAGCTGATCTTAAGGTTCCAAATGGCTTCTTTGTGTCTACAAAATTTCTTCCTCTGGAGGAGGATGAGCTGATGGTTGACTCACAGGTTCGACTGCCGTGGGTCCTACCCTTTGTTGAAGCCCTTCATCAGAGTTATCATTTTTTATCTGCTAGTCTACTCTTTCAACTCACTAAAAGCTGCTATAGGTGTTCTAACTTGTTTTATTTCTCCACAAATAAAGTCAGAAGTAGAGGCAACGAAACACCTCAACAACTTGAGAAGTTAGAAAAGAAGTGGCCACCAGAAAAATAGGTCAGTGGATAACAGACACCGAAAGGTAATAGATATTTGCTGTAGAATCAGGTCATTCGTGAGAACCCATGTCAGGCCAACAGGAAAGAAATTTGGTAAGTCCACTCACAACTCCCAGAACCTATTAATGATGCAGGACCTTGACATCACAGAATCATCCAAAGATCGTGAACCCTGGATTCTTGTGCATACTGTAGTGACACACATCATTAGAACGAAAGATAAGAAAATGATTTTCTGCATATTTTGATTGACGGCAATGAAACATATTTTTATGTGTGAAGCACTTAGACTCTGGAGATACAAATATCTGTAAATAAGAAATTGTCCCCATTCTTAGTAGCTTCCTTAACAAATGCATAGCCAGGACAGAAAAAAATAATCAGCACAAATATATGCAAAGTTACCTGTAACATCATGCTAAAGAGGACCAGTCTCTGGAAACACATGGAACCCATGAAGACCAAGGCATACTAGATTCATAGTGAGGCAAACTGCTCTCTTAGAAGCAGAAATGTTCTAAATGTAAGGGAAAATGATCTACACAGAAAACTTTTTTAAGTGACACAAATGTCTCCTAATGTGGGGAAAATCATGCTTATTCTTGTTGAAGACAGGAGCTATTTGGCCTCTCAGTAGCTGAAGTGGAAAATACATGGAGTTCTTTCTTTACATGTTGCAACAATGTAAATGTTGCTATTTCTTGTACTAAGCACAGCAGGTGTTCTAAAGCCGGTCCCAAAGAGCAGAGCCAGCACTGCCTAGGAGTTCAAGTCTCCTAGGTCAGTCTTTGAAGGCAGCCTAGCTCTGATATCTGGGTGACAGGCGAGGGAGGGAAGAAAATGAAGGAAGGCTGATAAGCCATTTTCTCTTCAGTCTTGTCCATCAGAAGTGGTCTCTCCCTCCCACCAAAGTCCCATTATGCTTGAGGACTCCGGAAGCATCAGACAGGAAGAAAGCCTTGGGGAAACAAATAGCCAGGCTTTCTGTACCATCTCCTTACGGGGGTGGGGTTGGGGGTCAGGCTCCATGGAATCCTGACCAGCTGATATTCTGTACTTTTTTCTCATTGTCACTGCTCTTCCTATTCTAAAGAGACTTTGTTACTTCTTTCTATCTCTACACTGAAAATCATGTAACTTTTGTTACTGGCATCCACAGGAAAATAAGGCTGGATATGCGGCATTCTACCTAAAGGCAAACTCTATGAGAACAAATTTCAGGAGATATCTGTAATCTTCCCAGGACAGTGATGAATGAATCTTTCAATAACGGATCTGATACAAAGGCATTCCTCTAGATACAAATGTAGAAAATGCGGTAATTCCTAAAATGTTGCCCGTGGAAGAATAATACAGGTTAACCAGTGAAATATAAGTGTTTGCAAATGTACGCTACGGCAAGGATTAAAATCTATTAAGAGTAGTGGTCAGAGGTAAACTGGTAACCATGAGTAAAACTTGCTTATTGGATTATTAACATTTATTGTAAAGGAATTTTACAGTGAGAATATGAACTAGCCTCCCCAAGGCGCTAATACAATTATATTCTTGTAAATATTTAAGAATAGCTTGTCAGGGTCATCATGAATATTTAGCAAGAACAATCTGGCACCAAAGAAACCAAGATGGGGTGGAAAACCCTATGACCTAGTTTGCTGGTCTTATCAGTTTTAGGATTATATCAGTTTTTAAAATGGCATCTCCCTTTGCTCACATTTAAAAGAATTCGGCAGCCCAATTCTACTTAAAAAAAAGAAAGAGAAAGAAAGAAAGAAGAACTTGGAATGCTATTAGATATTCTCCCGGAGGGTGCATATGGGCTACAACCTTGTTACACACAATCGGACAAAACATAGCTCTCCCCAGAGGGTAATGGTAGCTTAGAACTCTACAAGATAACAGGACAGAAGCTTTCCTGAGAAAAGCATAAACATAGAGATTACTTGTACTTGAATGGAATCACAATACAATGGAAGTGAATTTCTATTACCTGGGCTGTCTGTAAGCAGTACAATACATTCTTCAAAAAATTTTTAAAATTATATATTGTTTCCAAAGCTTTTGATTTTCTTCAAGATTTCCCTTGCCCTGTCTTTAAAGTGCTTTCTTTCCATACATTTTCTTGTCCATTTCACTGAACAGCATTGTTAACCAAGCGCTCCCAAAGCCATAATAGAGGTTAACCCGGACAGCAATAAGCACATAGTGGCTGTATGTCTGCTGGGTGTCAGAGGCAGAACAAAGATTTTTTTCAAATGAAGTTTTCATTCTGCAAACATTTTACATTTACAAAGATACTACACAGAGTTCCCACACTCTTCATGCAGTTTCTACTCCGGCTAACGTTTTCCATGACCATGGTACACTCGTTGAATTTAAGAAACCAGCGTTGACCTAGGACAATGAACTAAACTCCAGACTATAGGTGGCTTTCCCCGGTGTTTCCATTAGTGTCTTCTTTCAGATTCAGGATCCAGTCCAGGTTACCACATTGCACTTAGTTGTTAGGTATCCTTAGTGTCCCCTGGTTGTCACAGTTTCTCTGTCTTTCATTGGTTTTCATAACCTGGACAGTTTGGGGGAATATTGGCTAGGTATTTTGTAGAGAGTCCTTCAGTTCGGGTTTGTCTGATGCTTCTCTTGGGATTAAACTAGGTTGTGGGTTTTTGGAAAGGATCCAACAGAGGTGAAATATCCTTCAAGATATCAGAATGAACCTTAAATCCACACAACACTTGAGGTGTTAACCTTCAACACTTGGCTCAGGTGGCATTTGCTGGATTTCTCCACCATTAAGTTCCTATTTTTCCCTCTTGATACTCTAGTTTTTGTAAGTAAATCATTAAAATTTAGCCCACACCCAAGGGTGGTGACGGCGTGGTGGTGGTTTGCTTTTAAAATTCCTTATATACAAAAATATGAATGTATAATAGAGGATCCTGCTTTCATTCAAATTCAATTCAATAAACGTTTAGGATACCACGAAGAGAAATATTTTGGAGATTTACACAGCAACCATTGTAATCCCTAGAAGTAGCTATGGATATTACCATTGTATGGAAAGACACAAACCTTAATCCTTGTAACGATTACAGATAACTGAGAATGGTTTTCTTTACCTTACCTGAGTTGTAGTGAAAATGACTGCTTATTTTTCTAAGCTCTTTTTAATGTCTGCTGAAATCCCTGGATGAATTTTCTTCTGAGACTGAACATGCTACAATGCAAATTGTACACAAGCTAAAAATTCATCTTCATATAATTGTACTCTGGGGTCACACAACATTTAAATGCACATTGCCAAGAATGCTGTTTGTCTCCAGAATCATAAATGTACCGATGAATTATCTCTTTCAATGGTCATGTATTTATAAATCTTCTCAAAAGCACCTAACTTACAAAACAGCTTGCTTCTTTACATGTAAAGGCATCCTCGTTTATCATTTTCATTAGAAGCTCTGCTGTCATGCTACATTTTAAAATGTTTTTATTTACAAATTACTTTATTTTTTAAAATTCTACCGGCTTTCCTTAACATTTGAGCAATATTTTAGTTGGCATAATTTACATAGCGGGCAACAAGATGAAAATGTGTTCTTTTCAATTTAGAGAAATTATGTGACCATCTTGCAAATCTGTAATTAAGGTCTTGAATTAGTTACATTTTCCTAATTTGATTATTTATATCTATCTTGTCCTGATTAAACTATGTCATCATAAAGATAGAGTTGCTGTAGTTAGAAATGCATACCACAAGATAACATTTTCTTCCAGGGCTTTATTTGTTTCTTCAATATTGATAACCTTAAAACAATATGCTAGATACCATGGGAAAAATAATGCAAGGAGCTTACTTTCTAGTAGAGAAGCTCAAGCCTCTATGAAGTTTATTATAAGGTAGAAACTCTTAAGTGACATAGAAGAGGTACAAATAAAACATATCAAAAATAGACAGTGATGAGGAGCCACAGAAGGTTTTTTAACAGGCAAGTGACAAGACCAGAGACGTCATTTAGAAAATTAACTCAGTAGCATTGTATTGGACAAATTACAGCAGTAGAAGAGACGAGGAGGAGGATAGAGACGGAAGAGACTGGGACAAAGAGATGAATAGGAAACCGCTCATATTAAGGAGGTAACGTGAACTAAACTATTGGCTGTAGAAATAAAGAAAAGACTGGAATCCAAAAAATACTGCAGAAGCGAAACTAATAGGTCATGGCTATGGATTGAACTTAGAGAATCAGGGATGGGAAAGATTCAAATAAAACTTTGATCCTTCAAGAAAGGAAGTGTGGTTCTAGTACAAATGTAGAAGGAGCATTTTCTATTTGTGTTTGTTTGTATTTCTTTGCAACACTTCACAATGAATTCGGTGTGCAGGGAGAACTAACGTACTACATGAGAAGATTTCCTTATCGTTATGTTTCTCTCATGACTCACTCATTATAGGAACCTCTTTTCCTTTCTGGAATAAGGTGCAAAGTAAATAAATGAATATGCATTCATTATGTTTGATTATATAATTGTGCTTCCCTCTCAGCAAATGTCTCAAGGTAGTAATATGATGGCTTCTATTATATCACTAAAATCTAGGGCTTTTTTTAAAGGGATGTTTTTGTGCTATATTGTGTTTGTTATCTATTTTATGACATCTAACTTTCTTAGCATTAAGTAGTAGGCTTCTACGGAAAGAAACTTTC
The DNA here is from genome assembly GCF_964662115.1 of Mustela nivalis. Taxonomy (NCBI): domain Eukaryota; kingdom Metazoa; phylum Chordata; class Mammalia; order Carnivora; family Mustelidae; genus Mustela; species Mustela nivalis. The sequence goes on along the minus strand of NC_139029.1, from coordinate 102,294,461 downwards.
TCATTTTAATTTGGAATCAAGTAAAGTAATAAGTCTCCTATTTTTCCTTAAAACTTATTCCTTTAGAATCGAATGCTTCTCATTTCTGTGTTAACACCATATGAACTTTTCAATAATGATCATAGCCACACAAGCACCGCTAATACTTACTAAGCATTTAGTATGTTCAAGGCATTGTTCTCAGTCTCTTTTATATATAATCCTCACAATAATCCTTTGGAGTAGGGACTGCTAGAATCCCGTTTTACAGAGGAGCCACAGAGAAATGAAGTAACTTGTACAAGTTTATACAATGAGTAAGTGTGGGAACCAGAATTTGAACTCACCAAGTCTGGTACCAGAGCCCACGTGCTTGGCAGCTCTCCCCTCCCCCACTTCCTCTGAGTGTTAAGAGTCAAATTAGTCCAGGCATTACTCTTAGTGGGGTATATCTCTCTGCCATAGATCTTGCATTTTTCTGAAATTGGGTCTATTTTAACAGAGAAAAGAAAAAAATCTGTGACACCCATTGGCATTCTCAGAAGGCTTAATCATTGAGAGTCTACAAAGACATAATTCCCTACACACCAAGACATTTGATTTGGTAATTTTAAAATATTCACTTCCTGTGGATAGCTGTGGGAAAGAAGTGTTCTCTATTTGTATTTAAGCTGAAAGTAGTAAAAAGAGAAAGGGGAAATAAGTGAAGTTGAGTTGATTTTTCAGTCAACGAAGCACGTGAAGACTTAGAAAAGGTAAGTTGATGTGTGAGTTTCATGATTCCAGTGAAGTTGGCTTCCCAGGGATGGGGGGCTCTGGTGTTGGGATGAGGACCTGGAGGACCAGGAGGCACTGTGGACACATCCGTCCTAGCAAAGATTTTTCTTTTTTTTTTTAAGGTTTTATTTATTTGACAGAGAGAGACAAAGCAAGAGAGGGAACACAAGCAGGGGAGTGGGAGAGAGAGAAGCAGGCTTCCAGCCGAGCAGGGAGCCCAATGTGGGGCTCCATCCCAGGACCCTGGGATCATGACCTGAGCTGAAGGCAGACACTTAACGACTTAGCCACCCAGACGCCCCCTTAGTAAAGATTTTTCAAGATGAAATGTTGAGGGGCGCCTGGGTGGCTCAGTGGGTTAAGCCTTTACCTTCGGCTCAGGTCATGATCCCAGGGTCCTGGGATGGAGCCCCGAATCGGGCTCTCTGCTCAGCAGGGAGCCTGCTTCTTCCTCTCTCTCTCTGCCTACTTGTGATCTCTCTCTGTCAGATAAATAAATAAAATCTTTAAAAAAAAAAAAAAAGATGAAATGTTGACAGCTCTCCACATGGATGCCTAGAAGATAAATCTTTTTTTTTTTTAAGATATTATTTATTTATTTGACAGAGAGAGTTCACAGTAGACAGATAGGCAGGCAGAGAGAGAGAGAGGGAAGCAGGCTCCCTGCTGAGCAGAGATCCCGATGCGGGACTCGATCCCAGGATCCTGAGATCATGACCTGAGCCGAAGGCAGCGGCTTAACCCACTGAGCCACCCAGGCGCCCTTTTTTTTTTTTTTTTTTTAAATTCAGAAGTATGAAAGGACTGAGTTATTTCTGAAGATACTAGAGTCTGGAAGTATGTTTTGTCGGGAACTCATTCACCAAATGCCTTCATGGAAAATATCTTCATAGATCACATATGCTGAAGAGATTACCTAATATATCTCAAAAATTCATCAGGTAAATGGGCCCTGAACCACGAGATCTTCAGCCTTTATGCTTTTTGTTTCCTTTGTGCACTTTGCTAAGTTTGGACCATGAAATCAGAGAAGGTTAAAACACACACACACACACACACACACACACACACACACTATTTTCTGCATCTTAGGCACAATTACATAACCTAAGACAAGGTGATTTTCCCAGAGAATGCTATGAAATAAAAGTTTTTAATCCTGTTTTTAACTTTGACTTAAAATGTCCTTCCTTATTTTTAAAAAAGATTTTATTTATTTATTTGAGAGAGAGAGAGAGGCAGAAGGACAGAGATAAGCAGACTCCCTACTGAGCTTGATGCGGGGCTCCATCCCTAGGACCCTGGGATCATGACCTGAACCAAAAGCAGACACTGAGACGTCTGAGCCACCCAGATGACCCAAATAGCCTTCCTTATTCAGTGGGATATGTCTGATAGCTTAGCCTCCTATGTTCCTAGAAGCTAAAAGCTAAACAACTTAAATGTAAATTATATTTTATTGAAAACAATCACACACACACACACAGAAACACCACATAGTTGAACAGAAATGAATCTCCCTGCCTTTTAAATCTTAAACAGGATAGATTAAAAAAAAATTCAAAGTACTACTTTTGCTATTTCTTATCTAGGATCAGTCCTACCTACAAACATCTAATATTTTGGAGTTGTGTGCAAAGGTCTCATTATTCTGAAAGGTAGGAGATTCTCCATCTAAAGCTGCTAAAGGATTTTACCCCAAGATAAATTTTCTCCAGGTCTTCAAACCTGCTATTTTCTGCAATTCTCAAGGTGAGGGAAGGAATGGAGGGCTGGCAGGATGGAGGTACATAGATTTTGGAAATGGCTTCAAAAGTGTGGAATACAAAAAAAAAAAAAAAGTGTGGAATCCAAGAGAATTGAACTAAATAACCAATGAAGTCCCTCTAAGAACTTTGCCTTAGGACATTTAATGGATCTCAAAAACTGGTCCCTACATCACTAAGAACATGTTAAAAATTAAGATTCTCAGTCTGTCCCAGATCTTCCGCATTCGTAAATCTAGGAGTAGAGCCAACAATTTTCCCTTTATCAACCTGTTCAGGTGACTCTGATTATTGCCTAAGTTCTGGAACCGCCAGCCCAGAATCACCTAGACCAGACACACCTGGGAGGCTTGTTTAAAATCGCAGACTAGGGGCGCCTGGGTGGCTCAGTGGGTTAAGCCGCTGCCTTCGGCTCAGGTCATGATCTCAGGGTCCTGGGATCGAGTCCCACATCGGGCTCTCTGCTTAGCAGGGAGCCTGCTTCCTCCTCTCTCTCTCTGCCTGCCTCTCTGACTACTTGTAATCTCTCTCTGTCAAATAAATAAATAAATAAAAATAAAAAAAATAAAATCGCAGACTAAAGGGCCCTACCCACACCCAAATCTCTAATGGTAAAACCCAGAATGAAGGATTTTAAGACGTTTTCCAGGTGATTCTTATGCACACTAACATCTGTGGATCATTGACCCAGCAGATAAGTCAGTCGACAGGCTTGTGATGGAAAGGAGGTAGTCTCAGCGTTCTCTGGTGAGAAGAGTATGGGTGTTGGAGTCGTACTGACTTGGACTGGAATTTCAGGTTTGTCATTTTGCTTATGTGATATACAAGCCGTTATGTAGACTTTCTCAGCCTCAGTTTCCTTATCTACGAAATGGGCACAAAAATACCTAGCTTACTCCACTTTGAGAGAATCAGAGAGGATGGGGTATATGTTCTGTACAGTGTCTCCTACATTTTAATAGACATTAATCTCTGTATTTTTGTCTTTTAAAGATGTTCTGGCTCATTTCTGTCATGGCGCCTAGCACTTTGCTCAGTAATATTTGCCAAATACGAGAGGACCAATGCAAACATTTGGGATTTGAGCCCTAGCTCCACTGCTTATTAGCTGTGAGACCATGGGCGAGTTTTTTGACCTCATGTGCTTCAGTTTCAGTATCTTTAAAATGGGAATAAGAAGAACAGTTACTCCTAGGCTTATGGTGAGGATTAGCTGAGATACTATATATAAAGCTTTTTTTTTTTTTTTTAAGATTTTTTACTTATTTATTTGAGAGAGACAGTGAGAGCATGAGCATGGGGTAAGTCAGAGGGAACAGAAGACTCCCCACTGAGCAGGGAGCTCAGTGAGGGGCTGGGAACATGACCTGAGCTAAGGGCAGACACTTAACCAACTGAGCCCCCTAGAGACCCCCATGTAGAGCATTCAAGAACAGTGTCTGGAACACAATAATTCTCAAATGTTCTTGAAAGAAAAACTCAGATATACAGTTCTAAGCTTCAGAAGGATTTGACTTTCAAAGAAATAATGGAATGTGTTTATTAATGTTTCCACAAACATTTGGATATAAAGTGACAAGCTCTGAGTGAAGTCTCAGGGACACACAGCTCCTGTTCTCATGGAGCATCTAATCTAGAGGGAGAGGCAGACAGTAAACACATAATCAGGCAAATGAGTATGTAATGACCAGAATGAGAAACAGGTGTGTGGGAAAGAACAGCTTGAGGGGCTGGAGCTCTGAGAGCCGGGGGAGGGACATGGAGCCAGGTACGCTGTCGGGTGAGAAAGAGGAGGAGGCCTCTGAGCTGTCACACATTTGAGTGTATTTCTAGGAGCAATGAAAGGCTTTGAAGAGTTTAAGCGAGAGGGTGAGATGGTCAGATGTAGAGTTCCAGAAAGGTGTGTCTGGTGGCATCATGGAGATAAGATTGGAAGAGGCCTGTGTGTGGGTGCAGGGAAGTGGGTGCTCCTCTTTGGTCAACGAGAAGCTTTTCACAATACTCAAGAGACAGCAGCAGCAACAGACGGGAGGTGGTGGAAATGGAGCTACCTGGAACTCAACAGGTATGTTGGAGGGGAAGTGGCTGGGATTCGGGGATGAACTGGGAAGGATTGGGAAAAGACTGAATTGCAGGGAGAAGGCAGAGTGTGGCACTGGGCATGGTTAGCTTGTCGCTGAGAGATGTCCAGATGAGGTACGGAACATATTGCTCTGGGCTCAGTGTAGAGCACTGGGCCAGAGAAACAAATCAGGAAGCTCTAGGCTCATGGATAGAAGCTATGGTTCAAGGAGTGAAGGGGATTGTGTGGGAGAGCGTGTAGAGCCCAGCTTCCCAATGACTTGGGGAGAAAGATGAACCTATGAAAGAGGCTCGTGTGGCAAGATAGTCTGTAGAAATACTAATGTGTTTGTTTTTCTCTTGTTTTCCCTTTTTAAGCTGATTGCCTGGTTTTGATTCCTGGCCTCAGGGATCTTGGCAGGGCCTAAATTAAAAGGGTTTTGAAGTTAAAGCCTCTAGCAGTTTTTCGTAGATGTCCAGAAGGCAAAGGGAAGCTAAGCAGCAAAGACAGGCCTGAGGGTCTCAAATTGTAAAGACCGCCACACACAGATCTTAACAAAGATCCCACAGCCTTTCAGAGCCCTCAGACCTCACAGAACCACTGAGCCTGAAGGCCCCTGGGGGATGTGGACAAGCCTGTTTTGGAGATAGGTGAGTCAGTGGCCAATGAGCAGAGAATGCCCCTCAGTGCCATGGCACCATCTGCCTGGTGGCTTCCAGAACTTTCTCCCAGCTCTAGAATGGGAAGTTCCAAAAATGACTGTGGTTAAAATTCTCACCAGGCTGGTGGGACAGTAGGTAGATGTCTGAAATTCGGTTCAAAAAATAGAGCACAATGTGATGTTTCTGGGCAGTTCCATAACACCGTATACTGAGTTTTGAGATGGAAGAAAAAAATGGGACTTCAGCTTTAATGGAAGTGAATTCAATAATATTTTCAAAAGCAACTTCTTTATTTCCTCATTTTCACTTAACATAACAAAATTGCCATGTTTTAAAATTTCTCTTGACAAGTGATCATCTTTAATAATTTTTAAATTGAAGTAAAATCATCACTTCCTTTTTGGTATAAGTATATTTAAACAACATATTGATACATGTACTTCTCAATTTTTCAGTATTTTTCCAACTAATCCAGTGTTCAGGGAACAAATTAGCTATTAGGAAATACATCAAAACATGTATATAGGGACATACAGTATTTTTCTTTCATCTTGGGCTCCAATCTGAACCAACACAACACTGGGCTTCATTTAAAATTCTGGTGTTTTGTTCAGTGTGGATTTTTTTTTCTTTGATTGAATTTTCAGACTTACTCATTAAAATAGTATCCTTTTTACAGAGTTATTTAGCACCCCTCCCCACTCCCCCCTTTGCTAAATTTTAAAGTGAATAGAGTCCAAATGTCTCATTCGCTTCCGCCTACTTCAGGCGCTATTTCTTGAACATCTAACTGTGGGTTAAAAACCATTTCCAATTTATGTTGAAGAAGCCAGACTTGAAAGAGGAAATCCAAGAGCAGGTAGTGTCCTCAAAGGAAGAATTTCCAGGGTGCCTGGGTGGCTCAGTGGGTTAAGCCTCTGCCTTCAGCTCAGGTCATGATCCCAAGGTCCTGGGATCCAGTCCCGCATCGGCTCTCTCCCCCTACCCCGGCTCTCTGTCTGCCTCTCTGCCTACTTGGGATCTCTCTCTCTGTCAAATAAATAAAATCTTAAAAAAAAAAAAGAATTTCCAAAGGGGAGAGAATCAGAATGTCAAATGTTGCTAAGTCAAATGAGGCTAAGACCGAAATGTACCTTTGTTGAATGACTTCAGGGTCCTGGATCACTTAGTGTAAACAGCCTTGGTGGATTGATTAAGGTGGAATGGGCTGAAATGAATGGAAGAGTGAATAGCATGAGGGAGACTGAAACTTTGACTATAGGCAACTCCCCCAAGAACTGTGACTCTGAAGGAGAAGGAGGGCACAGTAGCCAGAGAGAGAATAGAGTTAAGGGTCAAGGCAGTGGTTGTATTTGGATATGATCCAGTTTTGAGAGAGTTTAAGGTACAAGAGGGAAACCAGGGTCATTGGTAATGTAAGATCCCTAGAACACTGGGGTGCATATGGCCCTCCTTTTCACTATATATGTATCTTTGGGGTAAATACCCAGTCATCAATTGCTGGGTCATAGGGTAAGCTCTGTTTTTAATTTTTTAAGAAACCTCTGCACTGTTTTCCAGAATGTCTGCCCCAGCTTGTATTCCCATCAACAGTGTAAGAGGATTCCCCTCTCCCCGTATCCTCCCTCGCCAACATTTGTTGTTTCTTGCCTAGTCGATTTTTGCCCTTCTAACTGGTATAAGGTGGTATCTCTGTGTGGTTTGGTTGGAAGTTCTGTGATGACTGATGGTGATGAACACTTTTTCATGTTTCTGTTAGCCATTTGTATGTCTTCTCTGAGGAAATGTCTGTTCATATCTTCTGCCCATTTTTTGACCTGATCATCTGAAAGGATGAATACCCAGCTTTTGCATCAACTTGGATAGAACGGGAGGAGATTATGCTGAGTGAAATAAGTCAAGCAGAGAAAATAGTTATCATATGGTTTCACGTATTTGTGAAACATAAAGAATAGCAGGGAGGACATTAGGAGAAGGAAGGGAAAAACGAAGAGGGGAAATCAGAGTGGGAGTAAGAATATGTAGTTATATTAGCTTGTGTTTATGTAAAGAAACTTGGGAAGAACGTAAAAGCAACCAATAAAAAGTACTAAAGAAAGCAGGAGGCAAACAGGGTGAGTGGGGGCAGAGATGGGAGAGGGACTCTCAATGTGTTCCTTTTATTTTTATTTGTACTTATTGATTTTGAGTCATGCAAATGTATTGCCAATTGTCCCTCCTTCTGTCTGACTCAACCCTCCTTCTGTCTGGCTGCCCCTTGGCCAAACTCAAACAGAAGCCAGAGGGCATGGGAGGCTATAGATGTAGTCTCTCAGATGACTACCCTGAGAACCCAGAGCCTAGGGCAGAGTGGGGGAGGATGAACAGCAGGTCTGAAGGGACAAACCAAATATTTGTGACAAGCATGGCTCCCTTGAGGGATATCAGGCTGGCTCTTCATTCTTAGCATTTCCCAAACCAACCACATGGTCTTTCCTTCATGAGCCTGACCTTTCTCCTGGATTCATTAGTTATTCTGGTTTGTGGTGACTCTATGCTTCACTGTCCTTTCTGACTTCCCCCTCCTGTCGTTCATGGGCACACTTGCACATATCCAAGTCTTTCTCTTCCACTGGGTAGCAAACTGCTAGAGGCAGGGTCCTTGAGCCTGGGCTCAGCAAATGTCTCATGAGTAAATAATAGCTAACTTTTGGGGGGCACTTGCCATATAAGGCATAGCACTGACCACTTCATTTGGATTGTGTCTTTGAATCTCTCAACACTCCCCTGAAGCAGGTCCTGATATTCTCCCCATTTTACAGATTAATAAACTGAGGCTGAGAGGTCACCCAAGATCATATTCTTTTTTTTTTTAACTGAAGTGTAATGAACATACAGTGTTTTGTTAATTTCACAGTACAGCATTGGTCCAATTCTATACATTAGGCTATGCTCACCACAATAATTGTAGCCCCTATCTGTCCCCATACAATGTTATTACAATGTTATTGACTATATTCTCTGTGGTACAATTTTATCCCCATGACTTACTTTGTAACTGGAAGTTAGTGTTTTGTAATCCCCTATTTCAGTCACTGTCCCACCTACCTCCTTTCTGGCACCCCCCCCCCCAGTTCTCTGTATGGAAGAGTCTGTTTGTCTTGTTTAAGATCCCACATATAAGTGAGATCATGTGGCCTTTGGCACAGTACCTTCTAGTTCCATCCAGGTCATTACAAATGATAAGAGCTCATTCTTTTTTATAGCTAAGTAATATTCCATTGCATATATACTACTACTTTATCCATTCATCCGTTGGCAAAGGTTCCATACCAAGATCACATTCTTAAAAGAGAACATCTGGCATGGACGCCTGCCCACAAGCACTATGACCCTCCCTCTGCCATCCCTGTTCAAGGTTGAATGGATCACCCATAGCGATAGCACAATGCTCCACTGTTGATTAAAAAAAATAAAAAGCCAAATGTTGGTCAAACAACACAATTCAGAGAAAGCAAGGTTTGATGTTGGGCTTGAACTTGCTGCTGAATTATAGAGGACAGAAGTGGGGAAAGGAGGATATGCCAGGTGAGGAGGCCAGTGAACATCTGGGAGGGGTTGCAGTTTGTTTGTGGGCTTGGGCAGAGAAGACATTGACCAGATCAGAGAATAAATATGTGGAACCAGTAGGAGAAGATTGAGGAGGATGGAGAAAACCTAGATTACAAAAGGCTTTGGAGTCCATGGACCTGCTGAACCTCCCTGTGGAAGATCGGGAAAGTGGCGTTTCAGGAAGATGAGCCTGTCTCTCAGAGAATGAGCAGGACAGACTAGAAGCAGAGGATGATGGGCTGCTGGAGGAATCGGCTGGAGAGCGGTTCTAATGGTCTGCCAATGGATCCGTGGACCAGAGCAGGGCGATGGAAATGAGGAATGAGCAGAGGATACAAGAAATATGTCAAAACAAATGGTCCACAGCACTTGCCCACTGATTGCTGTGCAGATGGAAGGGGCTTGACCTTCAGTTAAAATGACTTCAGTTTCTGGCCTTTGCCACTGGTCTTGCCATTGACCGAGCAGCTGGAGTAGGATGGCAGAGAAGGGAGAAAATAAGCTCAATGTTAGACCTCTTGAATTTGATGGGAGGGCCTAACTGACCTGCCCATCCCTCCCAATTTTGCCAATTTAGAGATCTAACCTCTGCGAACTAAAAGGGGCCCGAGCTATGGGACAGATATCACTCATTTCTATTATTATGATGTTCCAGGTCTCTGGCTTCTAAAAACAAAACCAAAAACTTTTGTTTCTTAATTTTGTGCCATTTTGGTTTTAATCTCTATTAATTTTTTGTACACATCTAGCCCCTGAACACAACCAGGCCTGCTGCGATGTGTGTGCTGGGGCGGGAAGCAGGGTATAGCTTCGGGTATCATAACACACCAGGGTACCGAAGCCCTGTGATTCAGGATCAGCACACTGCGGCTCTAATTGATAATATTTTCTACTTCACAGTAGCTGAGCTGAATTGCACAGACTTAGAGGAGTAAATGAAACAAGTGTTTTATGGAACAACAGGCAAACCATTTAAATCTATAACTACTATGCTTATGTTTCCTGCTTCCTTGTTTCTACAATGGAACGTAAGTGGTATCTATGAGCCACACAGTCATTTCCTTTTATGTTTGCAAATAACACCACAGATGATATTATATCCTTGCTCTAGCTCCTAGGAGACCTAAAAGGCTGAGTTGGCAAAACAGGAACGCTTAATCATTTATAAGGATGTAAACAACCAAATTTCCCCCACTATCCCTAGTCCTCAAATGCCAGAATATGGAAGGAATTCATAGAAACCAGAAATACTGATTGTGTTTTTTTTCTTGGCCACATAGACAAGATTGAAAAATTACACCGTTGGGTTTTTCTTTTCCTTTTACTAGAAAGAACAGATACTTCTCTGAATTGCCTATAAAGTTTTGCCACCCCTAAAGTTATGTAAATGAACCCAAAGTTTAATCTTTAAAATTAGAATTATGAATAAAACTGTTCCTAGATGGGCACCTGGGTGGCTCAGTGGGTTGAAGCCTCTGCCTTCGGCTCAGGTCATGATCTCAGGGTCCTGGGATCGAGCCCCGCGTTGGGCTCTCTGCTCAGCGGGGACCCTGCTTCCTCTTCTCTCTGTCTGCCTCTCTGCCTACTTGTGATCTCTCTCTCTCTCTCTCTCTTTCTGTCAAATAAAATAAATAAATAATTAATTAATTTTTTAAAAAAAAGTGTTCCTAGAGTTTGACCTTGAAAACACTGCAAAGTATTTGTAGCTTATTTTAAAATGGATTCTAAGGACGGAGACTAAGGGGACAGGCAAACATCTGCAGGCACTCAGGTAGTTTAGAACGGAACAGGAGCATAAATGTAGGACTGTAAAAATGGCAGGAAAACTTTTCACCAATGGCCCATAAAAACAGTTAAAGAGGAAGGAGCTGCAGATCTAACAAATCTGTCCTAGCAATTGGCCTTTCTTCTTCTAAATTACGGTGCTCTACCACCTTTGTAAATTACCTTCCTTGAGACTCCGCATCAGCTGATGCGGTTGGTTATGCTTTAAAGCAGCAACACTGCTCCGATAGGAAGGGCTCATTGTCCTGGTGTGATGCACTTGCATCCTCTTTCACTCTCAAAAGCATGTGCATTTGGGCAAGACACAGTCACCTGAACGTAAGTGTCATGATGCCATGTGTGAGATCCAGAGCTCGTTATCAAATGTCATGTGTTTCTAAAGTATTTGCTTTATATACTGTTTACCTCCTCTGTGCCAGGACTGAGAGAGAAATGAAGATACTGTCCTTATATACGGATGGCCACCTGCAGCTTACATCATACAATGTGAAAAGTGCCCTATAACAACAGCGAACCATAAGCACATTTTTTAGCTCTTTCCTGAGTAAGAATGATAGATTTGTCAACCAAACATGTTCCTGTTGGATTAGCCAGAACTATATTATGGTGACCATGGGCACTTTGTTCTCTTGTTTTATTTTATTTTATTTTATTTTTAATGTTTTTAGAAGATGTTATTGGGAGGGAGGGGCAGAGGGAGAAAAATCTCAAGCAGACTCCCTACTAAGTGCAGGGCCCATCACCTCGGGGCAATCTCCTGACCGTGAGCTCATGACCTGAGCCAAAATCAAGAGTCAGACGCTTAACCGATTGAGCCACACAGGAGCCCCTGTTTTCTTGCTTTCACAGTGAATGGTTCTGGTATTTCCTTCTTCCATAGAGTAGTTTCTCTCCAGCAGGAGTTTTGAGATTTGGGATTTTTCCATTTGCTCAGGGAGACGGGGAAACACCCTGAGTGATTTGTTGTCCCAGTGCCTGGATTCAAATTCTGGCTCCATAGAAGTTATGGCTGAGTGGGCTTGGGCTCCTTATTTCTTCCCTTTTATTCCTTAGTGTCTGTCTAATAAAAATAGGATAATTAGTGCCTACTTCATAGCGTTGTCAAGATTAAAAGTGCTAATGCACGTAAGGACTGAGAATAGTGTTGATATATGTCATGAACATCCCTTATGCTTTAGCTATTATTTATATTATTTTTTTTAAGATTTTATTTATTTGACAGAGAGAGATCACAAGTAGGCAGAGAGGCAGGCAGAGAGAGAGGAGTAAACAGGCTCCCTGCTGAGCAGAGAGCCCGATGCGGGACTCGATCCCAGGACCCTGAGATCATGACCTGAGCCGAAGGCAGAGGCTTAACCCACTGCGCCACCCAGGCGCCCTTATATTATTTTTTAAGTTCTTAGTTTATTAATGTTCTCATAAAAAATCTGCACCATCACCACAGATAGTCACTGCAGAATCGTTAGTCCTTCCATTGTCCGATCACCAGCTCACTTTATTTGTTTGTTTGTTTGTTTATTTATTTGATTTTTGCCAGCAACAACACTGGCTTTTACAGTCCCGCTGACTTTCTTCATTCTGTTCTTGCATTCCTTTTGCTGTTTCCTTGACCTTTTTCTTCTCATGTAGGCTGTGTCTTGCAAGTCTATGTTTGGGTTAGTTTTTCTTTGCATAATCCAAGGTATCCTAAATCATGCCAAAGCCAGTCATCTTGCCACCGCCAAAATGGGTTCTGCCTCTGAATGCAAAGAAGACATCCGGTGTGGTCTTGTCCATTTTTGGCGAGTTTTTCCTGAATTTCTGTCTTAAGTACTATTGCCTCTCCAGGGTAAAGAACATCAATCTGTTTCTGCTGAAGTAGTCAGTTGGTCATGAACTTCCTCATCCAGATAGTTACTGTGCTTCATGATGGCAGCTGAGCTTCAAGCAGCCAGGGAGGAAGAGAGCTTAGATGTTATTTAAACACCCCCACCATCCCCACGCCAGCTCAGGATCCTTCACTTGCAGTGGGGAGGAAAAAGTTAAGAATCACTGCTTTAAAGATGAAAACTTTCCTCCTGTGTTGTGAACAGAGCAATGGCACGTTATCTGCTCAGGCTAGACTATGAGATGAAGATTCCCCCGACACAGAAAGGAGAAGGTATTAGGTAGTACTCAGCAGTTTCCTCAGATTTAGAAAATGAGGGATCTAGTGTCACAGATGCTAAATTCTATCCAGTGAGAGCTGGCTTGAAATCTTTACTGCAAGGATCACAAAGAAGCAGAATATTTCTTAAATTGAAGAAGGATTACCTACTGGGGAGAGTTTTCAATGCTGGCAAGTCTGCTTTGTTTTAGAAGCAGATTCATTTCAGAATGTTTACATATTTTTCACTTATTTAATGCTACTTCTAACATTTTCTCTACAATTACAGGATGGTAGCACCCATAATCGTCCAGAAATCACTTCTGTATAAAATTGGCTTTTTGTTTATACCTTTATTTCTTAAAACCACATATACTTTTTTTTTTTTTTTTTTTTTTGTACCCGCTGAAAGGAAACCAATCACCTTGAAAGATAGGCTGATTCCAGGCATGTGGCAGGAAATTAAGAGGAGTCTGGGACATCTTGCTCTGCTGGAAAGCAAGGAAGCTATCAGGAACTAATGGGTCAGGTCAGAAAGACACAGGAACCGCCCAGGGCAAGATACTGGTGGAGGAATGAAAAAGAAAGAAAAAAGAATCGAGAGGTTGTTTAATCTGGGTGACACACGTGTGGGGTTCATCTTATTATTTCTTGTTTTCATTTGTATTTTTCATTATAAAACAAACACATCATTTAGACCTTCTTTAATGCAAAGCAACCCCTATGCATTTTCCGTAAAACCAGACAACACAAATGAATAAAAAGCACTGATAAGTCTATCACTTGGAGATAATTACTGAACTACTATTAATAACTTCTTGTAATGCTTTCTTGACATTCTTTGTGGCGTATGCAAATGTTTAAAAATGAACTTCTCCTTTAACTTCTACTTTCCATGGCCTGAAAGCACCACTTGGATTACATAATCCATTACCCTGTTTTCTAATCCGCGAGGGCTTTCCATGCTTATGGAATATAGCTCAGTCTCCTTGATATCAAGGTCTTCCAACATTCTTTCCAGAATTCTGTCTATCCCCTTGTCTCCATAGACCCTGTGCCCCAGCTGTACTAGATAGCCTACATTTCAGCCCAGATGGGATTCTGTATAGATGTTCTCACTTATAATCTGAACACTCAAGACCTTTACAATAATATATTTTGGGATTTCATGGTTTAGGACTCTTGATACAACTAGCAACTTGTCCCAGCACAGAACCTAATTTTTGTGAAAAGGCCAAGCTGTTACATAAGCATTTTGCCGAGATCCAGGAAAAGAAATCCAGAGCATGCGGTCCAGCCTGGAAGGGATGATTGAATACTTAAAAAAAAGTGGGAGAATCTGCCTCCACAGGTCTTAACGCCTCTGTGATATTTGTTTCTGCTCTGCGATGAGGGAAGGAGTGATAGCAGGCCGCTCATCTAGCTGAAGGCAGGGAGCATGAAGTTCCCCAAAGGTCCTAGCATCACATTCTTCAAGAATTAGAAATTTTGGTCCCTTGAATAAGCCTGTGCTTTGTTCAACTACAGTGCATTCACAATGCTCTACCTCTGCTGCTGTGAAGGATAATAATTTTGGTAGTCAAAAGTATAACTCTGATGTTTCTAAACATCAATTCTGTACATCAATTATTTTGGGTAGTTTTTTTTTAATAACTGAAAGATTCTTATTCATGATAGATGACTATTATCCTCTCATTTATTTTGATCTTCTTAATCTTCTAAAAAGTAGCCTTCCCTCTCCCTGGCTCATTAGTGGTCAATACTAGGATCCAAATGAAAAACTATTCCCAAGTTTCTTCCATATTCTATCCCAGGTCTTCCTAGTACTTTGTATCAAAATATATGATCCTCAGCAAAGATGACTTCAAAAATAGAATACTTGTCCCTATATATGAGTTGTAGGATGGAGAAAAAGAGGGCTAGTTAAACTTGTGTTCCCCAAGCCTAAGAAATCCCATCATGGTAAAATTCCCCTGTATTATAGAGCCTTAGTTAGTAGAAGGGAATGGAAAATTATTGTTTTCTTATATTTAATTGTTCAGTCACTTAAGGATTGATGCAAAAGTTGTATTTCAATTTATATTGTTGAAAATGGCTGAAATTCATTTCCCTGCATTACTAGGCAGTAGGTGATTTTTAGCTCCTCCACATTTAAAATGTTATGAGCTTATGAATCTTTCTCTCTGATAACTATGGTTTTTTGGTGTCTCATGGTCACTACTGAGAACTGTTCTCAATCTAATGCATCATTGCTGTAGTGGTTGTGAATGGAATGAATAAAATCTCTTAGGCTTGCAATATCCCAAGCAGTTGGTTGGATTTTTTTTTTTTTTTTTTTAAGAATACCTAGAATCTATTGTCTTGGGCTTTATTCTCTCTCTTAATTGTAGCAAACCTACAGAACTAGATAACAAGGCCAGTAGATTATGTTTTCACATACCTGGGCAGATCTGTTGGTTAAGCGTTTGCCTTTGGCTCAGGTCTTGATTCTGGGATGGAGCCCCACACCAGGCTCTCTGCTCCTTGGGAGTTGGCTTCTCCCTCTGCTTCTCCCCCACTCCTTGTGCATGCATGCGCGTGACCTACTCTCTTAGCGACTTTCAAATTCACAGTACAGCATTGTTAACTATCGTCACCATGCTCTATGTTAGACCCCCAGAACTTAGTTATAACTGGAAGTTTGAGCCTTTGACCATGTTCACTCATTTCCTCCTCTCCCACTCCGAATTCTGGCAAACACCAATGTTTTTTGTTTCTATGAGCTGGGTTTTCTTGGATACCATATATAAGTGAGATCATATAGTATTTGTCTTTCTATCTGACTGACCTACTAAAATCAACCAATTTGACACTAATACGTTCAAAACGGAATTTTTTTTTAAAAGATTTTATTTATCTATTTGACAGCGAGAGAGATCACAAGTAGGCACAGAGGCAGGCAGAGAAGGGGAAGCAGGCTCCCTGCTGAGCAGAGACCCCCCCCCCAATGCGGGGTTCAATCTCAGGACCCTGAGATCATGACCTGAGCCGAAGGCAGAGGCTTAACCCACTGAGCCACCCAGGCATCCCAAAACTGAATTCTGAGAATGTCTCAGGTTTTACCACCTGTTTACCTTGATTATTGCTTTATCAATATTCTCTAAAACTGTGTTTAAATTCCCTTTAAAGTAACTTCCTTTTGGTATATATTAACCTCCTGGAAAGATAAACATGGGCTAGAACACTTCCTGTAGAACAAAGACCCCAAGTCTAGAAATTAGTTGAACCCCAAGTCTCTCCAAAAACTGTTGATGAAATTTCTGCCAATAGGTTTTGTTCTAGTAGTTTCTTTTTATTTTTTAAAGTCTGCTTTTATTTAAAATACAATTCAACAGAAAGCAAAACTATTATTTTTTAAGATTTTATTTATTTATTTGACAGAGAGAAATCACAAGTAGACGGAGAGGCAGGCAGAGAGAGAGAGAGGGAAGCAGGCTCCCTGCTGATCAGAGAGCCCGATGCGGGACTCGATCCCAGGACCCTGAGATCATGACCCGAGCTGAAGGCAGCGGCTTAACCCACTGAGCCACCCAGGCGCCCCAGCAAAACTATTTTTTTTATCTAAAATCATTAGAAGCACAATACTGGCTCCTATAGAGAATTGTTGAATTGTCCAAGTGACTTCTAATCCATCTTTAGCTTTGGATAAGTAACATGTTAGTGTTTTATATACATATAAAGGGTATATATACACACATGTGTGTGTTTTCACAAAATGTTGATTCACCCATCATCTCCTCTAAAGACAGTAAACATTAAGGTTTAATTTCTGGTCAGCATAGACTAGCTCCAAGAACCAGGAAATTCTCTAGGCCAAATATCTCAAGTATCTCATCTCAAGTATCTTAGGCCAAGTATCTAAATAGTTTGGTTTTAAAAAACTAACCTGAGCTGAAAATACCAAACTGGTGCTCAAATGAGATTCCTGACTAGTAAACTGGATTTGTCTGTTTGAGACATGGAGGCCATGTGGGCCATGCAGAAGGGCAGGTCTTGATTACTTTTCTTCCTCCTTCTCTTCCTTCCCCTCCCCTTTTTTCTCCTCTTCCTACTTTTCTTTGAACATAGTATTTTTATTTTTGTCTTTTTTTTTTTCAAGTAATACATGTATAGTCCATCCTTGAACAACCCAAACCCCTGTGTAGTCGAAAATCTGTGTGTAACCTTTGACTCCCCCAAACCTTAACTACTAATAGCCTACTCTTGACTGGAAGCCTTGCCCCAAAACCATTGTTTAACACATTCTGTATATTGTATGCATGATGTATTGTATTCTTACAATAAAGTAAGCTGGAGAAAAATGTGAAGAAAATCACCAAAGAATACAAAAATACTAATTTGAAGGGATACATGCACCCTGATGTTTATAACAACATCATCTACAGTAGCCAAATAGACACATATACCATGTGTCCGTTGACTGATGAGTGGATAAAGAAGATGTGAGGTGAGTATAATGGTGTGTGTATATATATATACACACACACCATTAAATAATGGTACATATATATATGTTATAATGGTGTGTGTGTGTGTGTGTATATATATATATATATATATATATAGTATAATGGTATACATATATATATACCATTATACCCACACACATACACACAGTATATATATATACTATTACACACACACACACACACACACACACACACACACACAAAATGGAATATTACTCAGCCATAAAAAGGAATGAAATCTTGCCATTTGCAATGACTTGGATGGAGCTAGAATGTATTATGCTAAATGAAACAAATCAGAGAAAGACAAATATCATATGATTTCACTCATGTGGAATTTAAGAAACAGGACAAATGATAATGGGGTGGCGGGGGGCAGGGAAGAGAAGCATACCGAGAAACAAACTTTTAACTGTAGAGAACAAACTGATGGTTACCAGAGGGGGCGGGTAGACGATGGGTGAAATGGGTGATGGAGATTAAGGAGGGCACTTGCTGTGCTGAGCACAGGGTATTGTACGGAAGTGTTGAATCACTATATTGCACACCTGGAACTAATATTACACTGTGTTAACTGGAATTAAAAGCTTAAAGAAAATCAGAGAAAATACATTTATTGCAGTATATTGTCTTTATAAAAAAAAAATCTGCATGTAAGTGGATCTGCACAGTTCAACCCTGTGTTGTTTGAGGGTCAACCATCCTTGGTATAAATACTTCATGGTGCAAAAGGTTATTTAGTGGAAAAACATTTTCCCTTTCAGTCTCCTAGTCCCACTGCCCAGAGACAACCATAGCCATTAATTTCTCGCAGATCTTCCAGAGGACACAGGCACATACATGTGCATGCAAATATCCACCATACCCCTTTTTAAAATTCAAACAGGAGCAAACACATCAGTACATAAAAAAAAAAAATCTGTCTTAAGGATCTTCCCACATCAGCCTATGAAGCTCTACCTTATTCTGCACAGTATTCTGTTGAATGTTTATATCATTGTTCATTTAACTGGCCTCTATTCTAGACATTTTCTACCACATACAATCTGCAAAATACTAGCTAGTACATAAGTCTTTGGAAATTCCTAGTAGAGCTAAACTGAAAATTTTAAAATTTTGATCCTGGCATATTACTCACCAAAGAAGTATACCAATTTATAGTCTTGTCTCAACAACGCAACTCAAACTTTTTGATTCTTCACAATCTGTTGCATGAAAAATGGAATTTTATTGTTATTTAAAAATTAAACTTTTTTTTTGTATGTTTAAAGACTGGCTTTTTCTCCTATAACTTAGACTGTCTTTCCACCGGACTATTTTGTTTTGTTTTGCTTGCTTATTAATTTATAAGAACTTTCGGTATAAGAAGGAAATTTGATTTTGTCAACAAATACTGTATTTGTTCCAAGACTGTCATTTGCTTTTAAACTTTGTCTATGGTAATTGTTTTGTTATGTTTTGTCATTCAAAGTCTTTTGTAGTCAATTTAAGAATCTTCCACATTACTGTTTGTGTTTTTATAAGAAAGGCCTTCTTTCTCCAATATTATAAAACAAGTTTACCATCTTTTACTCTAATACTAGTTGAACATTTGTATTATTAAATATCTGATCACCAGAAATTTAAATTCAGGTAAGGAATACGGCAGGGATCAAGGATCAACATTTATTTATTTCAGATGGCTGGTCATTTGTTTTGTAACTATTGAATAATCCATCATTTTCTCATTGATAGAAAGTGTTCATTTAAAAAAACTTGTTTATTGATATGTAACTTATATGGTAAGGTGTATCATCTAAAGTATATAGCTAGATTGTTTTTATAGATGTTGATAACCCTTTAAAGCATGACCCGTATTAGGATCTAGAACATTGCCAGGGCCTCAGAATATCCTCTGTGCTCCCTTCAGTCAATATTCTCTCAAAGGCAATCATAATTCTAACTTTAATCGTGATATATTAGTTTGACCTATTCTTGAAAATCATATCAGTAGAATCTGATAGTATGTCATTTTGTGTCTGGCTTCTTTTGCTTGAAATTATGGCTATGACATTCATCCATTTTGCTGTGTACAGATGAATTTTATTCTTACATTGTTGTGTAGTATTCTAAGAGTGTACCAAGATCTACGTAGCTATTCTAATCTTAATAAACATTTGGGTTGTTTCCAGTTTGGGGCTATTATGAATAATTCTTGAATAGATCTTCTGGAAGACATACATACTCATATCTGTTGGGTATCTACCTGGGAGTAGAATTGTTGGATCCTAGTATAGACATTTGCTAACTTTAGTAGAAACAGCCAGCTTACTAAAGTGGTCGAACCAGTTTACATTCTCATTGGCAGCGTATGAGAATGTCCGCATGTCTGGCTTTTTTTTGCCAACACTTAATAGGGTCAGTCTTTTTCATTTTAATCATTCTGATGCAGTTGTGATAGAGATCACTATTTCTTCTTCTTCCTTTTTTTTTTTTTAAAGATTTTACTTATTCATTCGACAGACAGAGATCACAAGTAGGCAGAGAGAGAGAGAGAAAGAGAGAGAGGAGGAAGCAGGCTCCCCGCCGAGCCAAGAGCCCGATGTGGGGCTCAAACCCAGGACCCTGAGATCATGACCTGAGTCAAAGGCAGAGGCTTTAACCCACTGAGCCACCCAGGCGCCCCGAGATCACTATTTCTTAATCTGAGTATTTTGACATTTTGTTCCACTGTGAAAATGTCTTAGAATGACCACCATGGCAGAGGAAAGGAGGTGAGATATGCAGTAAAAATATCCAGTTTGAAGTTTTGACTCACATTTGATGTGGAGAAACGTGAGGGTACCCAGAGTAACCTGACTCATTAGTATATGGGAATATGATGATATCTGCTTCATAGGATTATTGCAAAAATTGAATTGCCATTTTAAAATTATTATGAAGATTAAGTGATTGAGTTTAGTTAATAGATCTGAAAGAATTTTGAAAGGAAAGCACTCAAGCAAAGTATTTATTGAGATACTACTATAAGCTAGCTACTATTGTAGGCACCCGGGATAAATTACTGAACTAAACAAAGATTTCTGTCTTCCTGGAACTTACATTCAAAGGTCAAGACAGGCAAAAAATAATATAGAATAATTATTATGTCTATAAGAAAGTGATAAATGCTATGGACAAAGAAAAGATAGAGCAGAGTGAAGAGGTCCAGGAGATAAGAGCATGTTGCATTTTTAGAAAGGATGGTAAAGTAGAACTCTTTGAGAAGGCACATTTGAGCCAAATGCCAAGAGGAGGTGAGAGAATGAGCCCCACAGTTACCTAGTGGAAGGGTGCACTGGGGGGTGGTGAGGTTGCGGGAGTGCATTGAGGCAAGAGCATGTCTGACATGTTGAAAGAATTCCAAGAAGGCCAGCATAGTGGTCCTGTTGGTCATTGTAGAACAATGTTTTTTTTAAAAAATTCTGAGTAAAATGGGGGTACAGTTGGTATTGAGCAAGGAATAACATGATCTCATTTATTTTTTTAAAGGATCTCTGTGATTGCATGTGTCTAAACCAGCTCTGCTGCTACAACAAAATGCCATAGAGTGGTGACTTAAACAACAGAAATTAGTTTTCCATAGTTCTAGGGACTGGAAGTTGGAGATCAGGGTGTTAGCATGGTTGGATTCTGGTGAGAGCGTTTTTTTCTCTTCCTGGCTTGCAGGCTGCCTCCTCCTTGCTGTGGGGAAGCAGAAGAGAGGTGGCTCTTCTCATGAGGCCATTAATCTTATTAAAGCAGGGTCTCATGCTTGTGACCTTATTTAACCTTAATTCCTTCCTTATAGGTCCTGTCTCCAAATACAGTCATACTGGGGGGTTAGGGCTTCAACATACAAATTAGGGTGGGTGAGATACAATTCAGTCTGTAGTAGCTTGTAACTCAAAATATTTAATTTCAACATTCTCAAACACACCAAAGTTGAAAAGATTGCCTTCAAAATTAGCCATTCAATGATCATATTAATGGTTCCAAAGGTTTGCTATTGATGTAATTACTTCCTCTGTTTTTCCTATTTGTATCTATCAAACTCTGAATGGACAATATTTGCTTATATCGATTTACTTGAGATATAATTGTCATATGACAGTTCCAGGTGTACAACATAATAATTGGATCTTTGTATGTTTTGCAAAATGATCGCCACAATAAGTCTAGCTAACATCCAGCACCACACATGGTTATAATTTTCTTTTTCTTGTGATGAAAACTTTTAGATTCTACTCTTAGCAAATGGCTCTTACATATTTAAGTGTGCCAAGATTAACGTGAGGTTCTAAAGCCCAGAAGCACCTCCTTGGAACCCATTTTATCTAGAATGTTGCCCAGCTTCTGGAACAAAACTAAGCTCCTTCTTTTCTTCACTCCAGATCCAACAAGGTCACACTCCATTTTTGAATGCAAAATATAGATTTCATTTAGATACTCTTGTTAAGTGTAAGAGAGGCCACAGTACGCAGACTTTGAATGGGGTGTGTTTTATTTTAAGCTCATGTAGTGTGTTTCCAATCATTTTTACTGTGAAATTTGGGAGTGTGCATTTGGAAACACTTCACCTAAGTTTAGCCAAGTAAATGAGAATTTTCCTTCTGTTGACGAAAGGAGTTTCCCATTGTGCTTTGTATTAGAATCTGTGAAAGGCACTGTTTATTTGCATCTTATCTGCGTTGAGAAGACTCAAGGGCCTGAAGTTTTCCAACTAGTCAACAAAACTAAAGATTTTGTATAGAGTGAAGCTCTTTTAAAACAAAGTTTGTGAGTTCCTTTGTAAGACAGGAAACAAATTCTACTTCTTACAACAACACATCCTGTAGATTAAAAGAACAGTATGTTGTTTCAGAAACTTTAAGGTCATCGTATACTTCGAGTAGATGTTACTTTCTTAAGAGATTAAAGAAGAACCTTGAACTTAGCATTCTACCTCTCCAGGCATGCTACTCAATAAACAGCAAAAGAAAGAACCTGTATAAATTTAAACTTAATTAAATATTTTCCACACTTTTTATTTTCTAAGTTCCTCCCTCTCACTGGGAAGGGACATTTCAACAAAGCAATTACATTTCACAAAGCTTCTCATTAAATACAATTGTAACATTTCCTTAACTGTGATCAGTCTCAGAAATTAAAACTATAATTTCTGATTTCCACAGTGCACTTGATAAATTTTCATTTTCATTGTTTCTACCCTGGTCCATGGCACCCAGCTTTCTCAGTGGGTTCCTGTTCCAGGTTTTTATCTGGCTTCCCTGATTCTACTGTCACCCACTTCCTTCTCCATGGAGCCATCAGAACCATCAGTCCAAAATGTCAATCAGATGTACCACTCCTCTCCTGAAAACTTCACAGTGACTGAGGTCTCTGTCAGCCTGGAATATTCAGGTCTCCAGTCTTCACCTGGCTCCCTCGTCCTTGGCATTCATGTCTCAGCAAAACTGTCAGTTTCTCAGGCAGACCTCCTTCATGATTTCCATCTGATGTAGCTTGTGTTTTCTACTAAATACCCACCATTTCATCGTTTCATCTTCTGTTTTAATTACAGTATTGTTACTAAGGGAAAATATCTTGATCATTTCTTTGCTTTGGGTTTGCTATTGATGGTGTTCAGAATGGGATACCCTAAAATATGGCAGCCTGGCATATTGAATATATTAAACTGAAACAGTGTGAGAAAATAGAAGAAGCAGGCAGGTCTCTCTGACCTTTTCCCAGCCCTTCTTCTCTGAAGTCGGTTAGAAGACCCTCAGAGGACAGGTGCCTTCTCCATACCTGGAGTAAAAAAAGGAGCATCTGGATATCCAGGATGGAGGGATATCAAGAATCTGAGCGAGCAGGCTTCGCTGAGTTTCCTGGGTTTACTACCTCAGCCCATGTTCTTTGCCT
Source organism: Mustela nivalis (assembly GCF_964662115.1). Classification (NCBI taxonomy): domain Eukaryota; kingdom Metazoa; phylum Chordata; class Mammalia; order Carnivora; family Mustelidae; genus Mustela; species Mustela nivalis. The sequence goes on along the minus strand of NC_139029.1, from coordinate 102,271,305 downwards.
TATCACATCTTCCCATGACTTCAACTCTTCATCAAAAACCACTCAGGTTTAATAATTTCTTCTAGTCTTTATTTCCTTATGAGGGCTACTGTGTCACATAAGACTTACATTAAATAAAGGTGTATGCTTTTCTCCTGGTAATGTCAGTTGAATTTTCAGACCCAGCCAGGAACCCTAACAGGGTGGAGGAAAATCTCTTCCTCCCCTTCACTGTCCTCTTCCCCATGAAACAAAGGACCTTGTAAGTCTGTTCATTGCTGTAAACCAACACCTAAAACAATGCCTGTTTACAATGGGTACTTGCTGTTTTTCTTTTTTTTGGAATGAATTTGTGTTAATCCCACTAAAGACCAAATACCCAGACCAATGAGGGGTACACGAGTGAATCAGGGATCAAGCCTGCTCTCAAGGATCTTGAGGTCTACTGGAAAAGAAAACACATAGAGATAACCTGCTATTAGTTCTGGAGAGGGAAGAGCTGACATCTAGCTGTAGGAAATCAAGGCTGGCCTTGAGTAGGAGATTGTATTTAAGCTGAAAGCTGAAAGATAGGTATTTTGGTATTTTCTATTTCACTCAATGTTCTCTTTGTCCTGCTTTGTTAGATGAACTTGACATCTGACTGTTTAACTAACCCCCCTTTCAAAGCATGTTGGCACTGCACTTGGTTTTGAATGTTTCTATTGTTCTGTGAATTTGGGCTGAATTCATTTGGTCATTTGCAGGTAAAGGCGCCCATGTGCAAAAATGCATGTTTATGTATGAAACATAGAAAGTAATACAGATTTTAGGCAATAAATTAGTTTGTTTAACTGAAACAAAATCTTCCTTGTAACTGCTTTTATAATTGAGCATATCTTAGCATTAGCATACAAATTAGCCCGTAGACATAGGCAAATAAAAATGCTAGTAAAATGTAAAGATACAATAGAAATTAATACTGAATTCAATTAGGTTATTAATGCTAGACTACATTTCCATAATATAGATAAATATGGACATTTTTGTCCCAACATGAAAGATTTTGTTGATCAGAATTTTTGAAATTCAAGATGTTTTTCTTCCCACAGATTATATAATAAAATTAAGATGAATGTTCTTCTCTTCTGCAGGGAAGGCAAAATATTTCTTCTGTCGGCATACTCTACTTCTTTCCAACCCTTCTGCCACCATTAATACTTGAGAACGACCTCATCTCAATAATGATTTGATTTACTAATACTAGAGATTCAAGCTTCCATGAAAGAAACTAGGGAGAATATAGAAATAGATGAAATTAAATACTTCTCCCTATGCATGCCTTGCTTTGGCACCAAGCCATGGACAGCTTCAGGGGCACGATCCACGTGGACGCAGATCCACGTGGACGCAGATGTGAGTGATGGTCCCAGGGCTGTCAGCCCACAAACTCTACCACCATACAAGGCACATTGGATTGTACAGAGGAGTAAGCAAGCATGGGTCATTTCAGAAAAATTTACACCTGCCATTTTATTTATACCTGCCATTCTGAAGTTTTCAAAGTAGAAAGGTTTATTTAACTCTGGTTAGGAGCACTCTGCACGGTATCATAAAACAAAACCAATTCCCCACCTTGTCAGAAGGAATATATACTAGGAGCACATCAATGCAGTCTCTTTGTGAAGGACGCTGTGGATTGCTTACCTAAAAGCCAGTCTTCCCTTCGTATTTGCTAAGAGACATCCCCCACCCCCAAGTTCAGATACTGTGCAGCTGTGCAGTTTGTAAGACACTGGATATCCTTTTGAGCATGAGAGGGTAAAACTGGGTAAGGGTATTTCATTACTCTTTGCATCTTCTGTGTAGGAAAGGGCATTTGAACAATTTTACCCAATCAGCTGGAGGGAAAGACTAGCTCAGAGCCTTTGGGGAGAGGTTTCCTTGATTCCCCACCCCCTCTCCCAATGGGGAAAGGAGACAACCACTTCCCTCCTTTCCGTCTTTAGACATTGTGATACTTGTATTGGCGTCTTTACAGCCATCTTGGAACCTAACTTGTGTGGTATGCAGCATCCTGAAACATATCTATGTTTATCTTATGGATGGTTAGGAGTAGCTCAATGAAACCTTGGAGAACATCAAATTCAACTCCATCATTTATTTTTGTTAAACCAGTTTCCATATTGTTTGGCTTACTAATACTCCGCAGTGCAAATCATAACTATTAGCCCAACTATTAAGTTTAGGAAACAGTGATCAACATAGATATAATTTGGTTAGGTGCCATTTTACAGGTAAACACTCATAATGTGACTCTTTTAATTATGCAGTAATTTCCAGAATAGTGTCCTACCAGAATTAAATCACTGGCATCCGCAGCTTATTTCTAGAATATTTTCAAAATGGGACCTTGGCTGACTAAGGTGGGTGAATTTAATACTTAGAGTGTTACAAATTGATGAACAATGCTTTTTTGCCTTGTCACAAAATAGCACACACTAATTTATCGAATGTTTGCTTTTATGCTAGACCATATGTTAAGCACTTTTTTTTTTTTTTTTAAGATTTTATTTATTTGTCATAGAGAGGGAAGCAAGAGCAAGCACAGGCAGACAGAGGCAGAGGGAGAAGCAGGCTCCCCGCCAAGCAAGGAGCGGGATGTGGGACTCGATCCCAGGACACTGGGATCTTGACCCAAACCGAAGGCAGCCGCTCAACCAACTGAGCCACCCAGGTGTTCCTGTTAAGCACTTCCTTGACTCAAATAGCTCCATTCAGTTCTCACAACAACTCAGGTGAGATTGCTATTCTATCCCTTTCATGGATGAGGAAATGGAGTTTAGGATGGTTGAACCGTTCACTCAAGATCACAGGGCTAATAGGAGAAAAACTGGGATTTGCATTCTGACTCCAGAGCTCAAGATCTTAATCACTGCAGATTTCTGCCCAAGGGTCAAGATAACTCCTCCTTGTTTGAGGCATGTGGTACATACTGTTGCGTTCTTACTTGATACCTGTTCTTTCTCCTCTCAAACAGAACCTCTATTTTGTTTGGGGTGACTCAGGATCAATTTAATGAATGGTGGCAATCTCATTTGCTTTTTGCCACCGGGCTGCAGTGGGCCATGTGACCATTGTCTGGCTAATAAGGGAGATTCTACTGGTTGGGGTGGAAGGTGGAGTCTGGGAAAGGTTTTCTCCTTCGTAAAAATGGGAGGAGCACTGCCTTTGCTTCCCTTCCTGCTTGTACAGTGACCTCTGAGGATGTCCTGTCTGGAGCTGTGGCAGCCATATTGCAATCAAGAGGTGATAAGCTTGGAGACAGAAGCTAACAAGCATAGCATGGCAGAAACAGGCACAAAAAGAACTTGGGTCCCTAGTGACATGATTCTGCTTCTAAACGAACCAAGGCTACTTAACATTTAAACCTTGTGTTAAAGATAGAATAAATGATCTTATGCTTTAAGCTGTTAATTATTTTGTTCCTGCTAGCCAAATGTATCCTAATGGATACAATCTGGGTAGGAAAAGACATTTTCTCAGAGGGGCTATGAAAGTAGATAATGTGGAGGTTATCAAGATTTCACCCAGGAATCTGTTAGTATAGGTAGTACTTCAGAAAAAAACCACTCCATCTTTATCTCAGATATGGGTATATCTGGGCAATCCACATGTCTGTGTTGGATATTTCCCCTTTTCTCTCCAGAGGCAGGGTTTCCTCTTCCCTGTGTGACTGACTGAGATGGATTGCAGCAAAGGATTCTCTTGCCCTTTGGCTTCTGGTTGGATTTGGCCACTGGGATGTACCAGGAGGAGAGTGGAAGAGGGAGGTGAGTGAGATATAAATCCCCAGCTTCCTCCTTGGGCAATTACTTAGGCTCACTGCATCCCTTGACTGAAGTTCATAGGCTCCTGTCTTGCTGCCTTTCTGGGGCTGAATTTTGGTTCCTTCCCCTTCTGCAGACCTAGGAGCTTATAGTCCTAGGGTTCCAGACTACCCTTATGGTTTCCTACAGGCTGCCCTCATTTTTGTAAAGTACCATTTGTTTCCTGCTAGGCTCTGCTGATGCAATGATGTGAACTAAATCACTGTAGTGGTTGAAACTTGGTCCACTCTATCTGATACATGATGAGATCCTGTGGAGTTATTCATAATGTAAATGAGGGCTTTCCTCAACCATTAAAAGGGAGACAGACAACTATATAATTAGGAATCACTCTGCAAAAGTAAAATAAAGTATCATAGCTCAGAGACAAGTTTCTGCTTTTAGGACAAGAAATCAAAGAAGACTGCCTGGAAGAGATGGCATTTGGGCTGAGGATGGATAAGATTTTTAAAAGACAAAAAGACTGATGAGAGTGTGAGTCAAGTGAGGGAAGAGAGAATGCTCAAGAGTTTTCAAAAAAAATCACTGCTGGAAAGGGACCTAATATGTTCTTTATTCAGGGTTACTCCTCTCTCCATCTCCTTCACAGATGAATAAACTTGAAGCCCGAGATTTGGCCAAGGTCAAACAGTAAATAGGTAGCATGCAGATCTGCTAGTTCCCGGGCTGGTGCTGATTCTCCACATCACCCTACCTCATCTCAGGCAGTCTGTGAACTTGTCAGACTCTCCCACTAGACTAGGACTTCTTGACAGCTGTTTTCGTCATCGTTGAACTCCAGTACCTAGCCCAATTTCCGAGATAAAGTCATCGTTAACATCACCAGCTAACAAAAGGTAAGCCCCACCTTCTGTAAGGCACTGTGCGGATATTTTATATGTACCTCATGAAACCTTCACAACAGCTTCGAGGGGTATAATTATCTCCACTTTCCAGCCAAAGATGCAGCGGCTCAGAGAGGTTGTCTTTGCCCCAGGTTACACAGCAGTATGCAGGACTCTCTTTTACCTTCCATCATGGGCGTTCAATAACATTTGTTGAATGAGTGAACAAACAAGAAGCACCCAGAGTGCAGGTGATCGGTTGTGCTAGGCCACCCTGGAGACCCCGCCACCTCGGGCGATGGACTCTGCTCTCCAAAATACACCCTCTCTCGGAAGCGCCCCGTGCGGGCTCTGGGGCTCCACCCCCTACTCCGCCCGGCTCTCCAGCCACGCCTCCACCTCGGGGTTCTCTCCGAGCTTCCCGTCCGAGTTTTCGCTTGGCTCCAGACGCCGCCAGGAGGGCCTCTCTCGGCCCTGCGATGTGTGGCCGGTTCCATTCCCCTGCCCCTCCCTTCGCCCTCCCTCACTCTTCAAACTTCTTTTTTCCACCCTCTTTAAACTTCAGTCATCCTACTGCCCGCCTCCTCCACTCCCACCGACCAATCGGTGGTCCTCACTCTCGCCGAGGCTCCGCCCCCCTGCCCGCTGGGGGCCAATCCACGACGAGGGAGTCGAGCGCTGGGGCCCGTTCCCTAGCGCCTGGCCTGTGACGGCAGCGCGCCGGGCGCCGCGCGGCAGGAGGGGGCGGGGCTCTGGGTGAGGGATGGGCGAGGGCGGGGGGGAAGGGAAGAGGGAGGCGGAGGAGGTTGCGGCGGGTTTGAAAGCGGCAGTTTCCTGGCAGCTTGGGCAGGCGTTGGTCTCCGCGCTCCAGCTCCGCAGCGGCCACAGTCGATTCTGCGACGGGTCTACGCGCGCTTCTGCGCACCCCCCGACGGATTTTTCCCGTTCCGGCTTTTGCCCGTTCACCTCCCCGCCCCCCTGCTTCTGCCTTTCCCGCCGCTTCGGCGCGGAGCCCGGGGGCCAGCCGGCGGCCGTGACCCCGCCCGAAACCCCTCTGGAGCCGCCCGGGGACAGTTCCCCTCTCCTTTCTTCAGCCTAGCCCGGGGTGGTCCTCGCCGAGCCCGGCAGCGCCGGGGAGCGCAGCCGGGAGGGGCGTCCGAGGGGCGTCTCGGGGCTTGGAGCAGCCCGGCCCCGGCGGGCTGCGGTGGGGGGGGGGGCGCCAGAGCGGCGAGGCCCCCCTCGCCGGGCTGCACGGGCCGCCGGGTCCCCAGGCTGAGAGGGGGCCGGAGCGGCGCCCCCGCCGCCCGCGCGGGGTCTCCCCCATGGTGCAGCGGGGTTCGGGATGTCGAAGACGCTGAAGAAGAAGAAGCACTGGCTCAGCAAGGTGCAGGAGTGCGCGGTGTCCTGGGCCGGGCCCCCGGGCGACTTGGGCGCCGAGATCCGGGGCGGCGCGGAGCGCGGCGAGTTCCCTTACCTGGGGCGGCTCCGGGAGGAGCCCGGCGGGGGCACCTGCTGCGTCGTCTCGGGCAAGGCGCCCAACCCTGGGGATGTTCTGCTGGAGGTGAACGGGACGCCTGTCAGCGGGCTCACCAACCGGGACACCCTGGCTGTCATCCGCCACTTCCGAGAGCCCATCCGTCTCAAGACTGTGAAGCCAGGTACCCCGGCTCTGCCTTTTGTCTCGGGGTCTGGGGGCGAGTCGGGGTGGGCGTCCTGGGAGAGGCGGCCACTCCTTATTGCTTATCGCCCTGGGTAATCGTTTATTTCCAGGGTGCGCGGGACTCCCTGGCGAATGGGTGTGTGTGTGGGGGGGTGATTCCCAATTTGCTGGTAGGAAAACTGAGCTCTGGCTGGCTGAGGCTGCTCTGCAGGCTGTCAAGTATTGCAGCCAGAAGCTGGGTTTCCTAAATCTGTAGCCCCGACTCCTACCGAGAGTTTCTGACCTGAGACGAAAAAAAGGGGGGGGCAGCCTTTGCTGCTGCTCCCCTTTATGGAGAAGGTCCTCATGATAGTAGCGTATTCTTTGGAACAGTCTTATGCATTTTCTAATCGGGAATGAGGTCTTGTACTATTGAGGCACTTGGTGCCAAGGTTACCACCTAGTGTGCCTAAGAGGGCTTAGCGGCTTCAGTGTTTCTTGCACACCAGCAACACCTGGGAGCTGACAGCCTAACTCACTCAGTTCAGGTGGTTTCAGGTGTCTGGGTATGGCCGTACAGTAGGTAATATGTGACTGATTAGAATGTTCTTGCGGGGAGCTGTTGAATAGTCTGGGCTTCGAAAGAACTAGGTGCCTCTTCGTAGTAAAATCTTTACTAAATCTTTGATTTCACATACATTTTGTAGAAGTGGTGGGTAAAACGGACCCCCGTTGCCCTGGTGTCTTTTATGCCAGTCAGATCTACTGCAAAGCACGTTCCGTTTATGTTTGAAAGCATTGATCAGACTGCGTACAGTGAAATCTGATAGTATGCAATGGTCCTGATGTATTTGTTATCTACAGCATTGTTCAGCATTGGTTAGAATATGGCTCTGTTTTCTGAGAGGCTTGTAGGAGAGAGAATTATGATCACAACGTTATTAGAAATCAAACTAGTTTCGTTATGTGTGCTCTTCTGAATCTATAGTGCATCAGAATATAATGGGCTTTTAAATTGTGACTTGGGCTGGAGCGATCAGTCCATCCCTTCACTGCAAAATGCTAGAAAAATCGGGAGAACAATTTAACATGTTCTCTCCCTCACATTGTTTTTTCTTTCTCAGCAGCTCACTTTGGAAATCTCTCTTTCATAGTCCATGGGCTTATTGGGAACTGATGGTTTGTGGTGCAATATACATATGTGTGAGTATTGTGGGTGTATACGCACACACTCACATGTCCCTGCAATCTTAAATTAAGATTTTCTTCATGTGGTCTGTTTCATCATATTCATTTTAAGCTTACAGTTTATGTAAGGGCTTCTTTTTTATTGCTAATTTAAAAAACTTTGGCAGACTTTAAACTTCATTTTCTGTATAGTTTCGCAAATTAAGAAATTCTTAACTCAAACTTTCAGAGCCATATGTGAAAGGTGGAGGAAAGGTTTTGGGGGCTGTAATTTAGTGAGTCAGGCACTGTCTGTAATATGCAAAATACTATATAATACGTGGTTTACTAGTGTAGGTGCCATTTAGTTCAAATCCCATGAGTCAGGGAATAATGAGAACATCTGCATCATAGTGTTTTGTTTTGATTAGTTGGGGCCATAAATGAGAATGTAACTCTTATTTTCAAAAATAGTTTAAGATTTAATAGATTGAGGAAGTCAGTATATACTCAAAGTATTGTGATTCTTTTAGAAGACTGGGGAGATCTTTAATATTAGTCTGATGTGCATGTTATATATTTTCTCAATGTTTATATCAGATTTAAGAAAATAATTCAAAGTTTAGAGTGTATTTGGTAATATAGATTAGCTGTGTTGAATAAAAATCATATGCCCCGGGATGTAGTTGACATTTTTATAGTAATAAAATTTTGCCCTCTTGACAACCATAGTTATTTTTCTATTTTAAATGTTAAACCAAAAAATAAAGAGGGGAATAATTTATATTAATGGGTTTAGCATATTTTCTGATCATTAATAATAAAAGTTCTGAATACTACACTTATTTTTTTAAAGATATGCTCTCCTTCAGTAATTTCTAAAGGGTACCACTATGTGTCATCTGAGATTCTTATTCTTTGTTTCTAAGTAAGTTGTAATTTAAAAATCTTAATTTCTCAAAGGATAGTATTCTTAGTTTTTAGTATCCTCATGTTAAGCATTACATGAAATGGCTTTCTTAAATGGCTTTGTTTAAACAACATTTGTTGTAAAATAGCAAGGTTTTTGCAGGCTAAGTGGAAGACTTCAAATATTAGAAATTAAAGAACTAGAAGAGTTTATTCCTAGAACTTTGGGTGTGATTACAAATCGCATAAATATTATCTCTGGAGGAGACAGGGGTTCCATACTGTTAGGCTTAAATTTGAAAAGTATGAAAATACAAAGTAAGGAAGTTTAAAAAGGAATTTGCGCTGCACATTGTTTTTTTTTTTTTTTCCATTTTATCTAAACTTGGTGAGAGAAATGGATTTTCCATTTTAATATGGAATTGTAAAGTGTACTTTGCACTGTCTCTTGCCTTGATTAGCAACTCTTTGTAAAACTATATTCATAACATCATCTGGAAACTAGTACAGTTCAAGAGTAAATTTAACATTTCTGTGAGATGTAATAATAGTGTGGAATGATCTCACATTCATCGTCTTCTGACAAAGTCCATGGCAAAAGGATGAATATAGATCCTTCCTAGTTTACTCCTTTTTGTCTAGTACATGCTAAGGGGAGCTCAGCCAAAACCAGCGTCAACATGACTTAAGGAAGAATTCTTTCTGGCAGTGACCATCTTCAGCTTTGATTTGGGGCTTTAGTATTTTTTTTTTCTCACTTGCAAATTCCATTAAAGATTATAATGGGGGAAAACCCCCTACTTTAAAATATGGTTCTTAATCCTAGGCTTTCTTGAGAGAATTAGGGAATTTCTTATTGGAATCTTATTCTTACTTAGTATTCACATAATGTGCAGCAGTCAGTGCATTCCTGCTTCGAGGACCGTCTTTAGTTTCACCTGTTCCTTGGCCCAGCTGGTCACCTATATCTTAATTACAGACCTTCTCTTTCTTTCTTTTTTTTTCTTCTCTCTTTTTTCTCTTATATCTCTCTCTCTTTTTAATTCTTGTCTGCAAGGAGAAAACTTCTTAATTGAATTTGATCTTTGTAGTTTCACAGTAGTAAAGGAAGTTGAACTTTGGACCTCTGATGAAATTGTTACATGATCTAGTCCTGTGACCAGTCTTAGTTTCTTTGATTTTATTTCAGAGCGTATTTTTAAGCAGTTTCTTTTCTGGCTAATGATAGAAATAGTTTTGTTCTACAATTCTCTGGATGATGAATGTTCAACTTTAATATTCAATTCATATACTTTTTTAAACACCTATTTCAGTGGTTGCAAATTATGTGGATTTTATTCCGCAGGTTAAATATTGATACATTAAGTACATGAAATCATTGTTTACTGCTTTATTATGCACACAGTGCTTTCAACTACCTTAGGTCTGCTACTGTATCTAGAGAGGAAAATCATGAGGAACAATGTTACTGTTTAAACAAAAACTAGTTTGAAATAGATCTTGTTTAACGCCAATTAATTGTAGGTCAAAGTTTGCCACAGACTCTTGGAGACATTTGATTTATAGGGGAATTTTGTTAAAATGAGCACATTCCTAGAAATCCATTCCCCATTGGTGAAGAAGCATTACTAGAAGCTTTTGAGTAAGGGTGTTACGTTAGGCCAATCATGAATAACTTTATCCCTTTCTTTTAACTTTTGGGTCTTTTTGTCTTTTTGGTTTAATGGGTAATTTGGGACTTGTAAATTTTGTTTAGGTGGTTGTCATATTTGATGAAGGGAAGGGTGAAAGAAGTTAAAATTTAATTGCTAGCTTCCTAGGTTTCTAATACAAAAAACTTTTTTAACATAGAAGCTAGAGATTGGGTGAGGCAGCCTCTTTGTTAGGGAAAATAGTGGTAAATTTTGATAAACCTTAAATTGGAAACTTTACTGTCCTCTCAAAATTTGGTAGCAGTTTTTTGGGTCTACAGTTGGTCTCAACTCAAGTAACTTCAGGTTTTGGAATTTATTCATTGACATCTTCAGTTCATGTGAATAATGGGCTTATGTCATAGAAGCTGAAGAAACACTTAATAATTGGCCCTTTTTAGTTTTCAGATCATTTCTGTTTTATTCAGTTGAATGTTAAAACTGATTTTCATGGGACATAACTGTGTTCCTGGGGAATATAAATTGTTTTCCTCTGGAGGTTCTGGGAAGTACTTCATAAAACCTCTAAGAGACAAATTTCTCTGTGTGTGTGTGTGTGTGTGTTTCTTGGTCTCTAATTTATCTAAATTGATGGTAAAACAAATCTACATTTGCTCCAGGATCCGACTTGTGAAGTCAGTGCATAATCTTCTCAGGTGAATAGTTTCATAAAATATCTTTACCATATAACCTCTAGGTGCTTTATAAATTTTGTGAGCACTTAGGATTTTGGGGAGTGTGTTGTCAGAGAATTTCATTTTTATGAACCACTTCCATATTTAATACCAATTCCAAACTCTACCAATTCTTAAGTCAGTTTTTGGTTGTTTGTGATATGATGAAGTGTAAGTATTTTGGTAATGAAGACCAGAACTGTGACCCTTTTAATTAAATAAGCAGTTCTGTCTCTCCTCTGAATTTTTGAGAAATAATTTCCTTGCAGTACTACATTTTGGCAGAGAGAATGAATGTCCTTTATTTAAAACTGCTCCTAAGGTTTTTGGTGGCTCAGAGGCTAGTGTTATGAGAGACGTGTTTGTGCAGGAAGAGTTGTTCTTCTCCTTGAAAGTATGTTATTTAGAATGTTTCCCCCAAAAGGTGCTGATTTTACTTTATAAAGAGAAAAAGTTTGGTTCCTGGCACATATTCATTCCCTTAGCAGCCGTTTGGGGGTGTACCCATGTGAGCTAGCTCTGGTGATATAAAAACAGATATAAAAATGAATCAGTAATGATCTCAATCTTCAAGAAGCTCACACTTTAATGGGAGCTTAAGGTTTCATTGGTCAAGAAGACCTGTAGTATGGGTTTTACCTTTATCACTCTTCTCCTAGTACTTAAATAAAACTCTTTAGAGAAGTTTGAGTATGAATTTTGGTGGAAGCTAGACTAATTAATTGGTTGCCAAGCACATTGTTCTAGAAAGTGGTGTGGGGCTACATCTTAGGATTTGGGTTCTCAGGTCATTACAAAGAGGGAAATCAACTACAAACACAATTATCTTTTGAAAAGCCCTTAGTTAAATTGCCCTCAAAATACAATCTGTGTTTTAGTCACAGTGTATTTTAAAAATTGTGTTTGTAGTATACCATTTGTAGGACCAGAACTTCTTGCCTCTTCTTGCCCTGTCCCCCTCCCGCCCCCCTCCCGCCCCTGCCATGTTGGAACCAATTGCTGTGTTTTGGCTGAACACTAAGTGAAATAGTTTTGCTTGCATTAAAGGGTTAGGTTTTTTGTTTTTGTTTTAGTTTTTTTCCTTTAATAAAACCCATCTTTTAATTTTAAAAAAATTACCCTTATCTGGGTGTGTGTAGTTAATTTTTAGAAGTTAAATGTGCCCATGAGGTGAAAGAAAGCTTTCATTGCTTTTGTGTCTTGGTAGGGTCCTTGCCTTGTGCCCTCATTTTTTGCTTTGGCTAGCAGAGGAGAGAACTATGAAGAATTTTGAATTTAGCCTGAGAGATGGATAAGTGCTGGTTGAGTGAAATTTGTATCCTCTCAGTAGTATGTAGGAAGCAGAGGAAGAGACAGACATGGGACAAGAATGTTCAATACAGACAGGTCTTCAGTATAATCCATCTCAGTCATATATGTGTATGTGGGTAAAACCTTATTTTGTGTAAATGCACAAAATCTGCATTATAGGGGACGCCTGGGTGGCTCAGTTGGTTAAGCAGCTGCCTTCGGCTCAGGTCATGATCCCAGCGTCCTGGGATCGAGTCCCACATCGGGCTCCTTGCTCAGCAGGGAGCCTGCTTCTCCCTCTGCCTGCCATTCTGTCTGCCTGTGCTCACTCTCTCCCCCTCTCTCTCTCTGATAAATAAATAAAAATCTTAAAAAAAAATCTGCATTATAGGATAATTGGAAAATGGAGAATCATATTGTTTAAATATATAGGTAGTTCTAATATGAATCATCTAGAAATAATGCTGGTAAAGTGCTTATGGCCATTTCTACCTTCAGCCTTATTCAACTCATAATGTATTGAGTATTTTTATTTAACCCATACTGTAGCTGAAATATTACTGGTAGTACTTTGCTTTATGGTAATAGGCTTTCTTGTGTTGCCTTCGAAGCCTAGCCAATTTTATAGGAAAATGCAATTTGCTAATCCAGTAAAAAGAGAACTGGAAATAGATTTCCACCTTAACTCCCCCTTCTCTTTTGTTAGAGTCACAGTTGACTGGCTTCCATAGAAAAGGGTAGCACCATTATATTTCCATCCCCACCCCCTCACCCCCCAACCTTAGCAGTGTGTCCTAACACAATTGCTCCGCAGTGTTCCTAGGAGCAGTACTGCTTCCCCCCAACCCCCCAAATTTCAGTCATTGCCTCATGGCCAGGGGAACATGGATTACATTTTGAGCACCATAATTTGACTTGTGACATAACTAAATAGCTGAGAAAAGACAGATGGTGCTCATAAATTGGAAGGTACCTTGTTTTAGTAACACACTGGAGATAGTTTCAGAGACTCAGGAATATTGAGGGTTAAACTTTTTGCTATAATGTGTTTGGAGTTTAGGGTTTTTTGTTTTTTTGTTTTTAAGATTTTATTTATTTATTTGAGAGAGAGCATGAGAGGGGAGAAGGTCAGAGGGAGAAGCAGACTCCCCATGGAGCTGGGAGCCCGATGCGGGACTCGATCCCTGGACTCTGGGATCATGACCTGAACCAAAGGCGGATGCTTAACCAGTTGAGCCCCCCAGGTGCCCTGGAGTGTAGGGTTTTTAAAAAATACTATGGAATGCAAATTGGAAAAAAATTTTGCTTCAAATTTGTTAAAATTAGCATCTATTCTATTTGGAGGCAGTCCTGGTCTCAGGTATACATTATGAATAGTACCTGATCTACTTAATTAAAACTTTTTAGCGTCTTAGGTTCTTTGCTTTTTTTTTTTTTTTTAGATAATTATAAATACATAATTATTTTTCTTGCTTCCAGGGAGTTTGTGAGTGGGTACCCCATTTCTCATTGTTGTTCTGATTGGGAATTATATGTGACTATGAAAAATATTTTTGTTTTCCTTTTAAAGAATTTATTTTAGAGAGACAGAGTGAGTGGAGGCAGGGGCTGGGGCGATACAGAAGCAGATGGAAAGGGAGAGAGAATATCTCAAGCAGACTCCTCACTGAACTCTAAGCCTGACATGGAGCTCAGTCTCACAATCCTGAGACTGGGACCTGAGCCAAATTCGAGTTGGACCCTTCACCAATGGAGCCACCCAGGTGTCCCAGCAAAAATGGGGTTATTTACATACCCATGATGACATTAAACAGAAATAGTTTTATGGAATGAAAATACTCTGAAAGGGAGGGGGGAAAAGGAAGTATTTATTAATAAATGCTTTATTTCTGACTTTCATCAAATAGAATTATGCAAACTTGGCTTTTTTTTCCCTCTAATAAAATAACTTAAAAAATCCCTTTTAATGGAGTAGCCCCAGAGATCTATTACTCTTTGGAAGTGGTTATCCAGTTTGCAACAGGTATTTGGTGATATGTAGGTCAGATCTCATCAGGAAGGGGTAAAAAAATCCCAATTCATATGTCTGTTTCTGTGTTTGTTAGGATTCCATAGCAAGTGACAGAAACTACTAAGGTTAATTTAGGCTAGAAAGTTTATTGGCTTACACACATGAAAACCCACGCCTAGGGCTGTAGCAGCTAAATTCATGCTCTTAAGTGACGGTTTTTGGGACTATCTCTTGGCCCTTTTCCTCAGACTTGGCTTCTTTTTCAGCTCACCTCTCAGTGAGCTTCAGCAAGAAACATGGCTCTGAACCACCCACCCCCCAAGTCATATGGAGTCCTTAAAGCTTCTCATCTTTGTTCTGGAGTCCAATAATGAATTTCATGCAGGGACTCTGTGCCCATCTCTTGGACCAGTTGTAGAGAGAGGGCAGCCGGGTACTGTGATTGGGCAGGCCTGCATGAAACGTCTACTCTTGCAGTTGAGTATAGAAAGCACAGTGTGATTAATAACTGTCCTAGAACTCCAGGAGATAAGGGATGGGTATTTCCTCAAAAGATGGGACGATGGGGAGGCAATACTACAGGAAATGGCCTCTTTTGAAACATTTACTCTCTCCTACTTTGAAACCACCAACAGTATACAGTTGTCATAAAGCTTATCATTTTTTAAAAACCAGATATTGACTGTAGACCAAAACTGAGACACTGATTTTATTCAAATAGTTTACTTAAATATTATAATTTTGAAGTTTTTAATCTAAAAGCTGCTTTTATTTAAATGCTTTCTCTTTTAAGATATCAACATCTCGGGGTGCCTGGGTGGCTCAGTTGGTTAAGCATCTGACTCTTGATTTCTGCTCAGGTCATGATCTCAGGGTCCTGGGGTTGAGCCCTATGTCGGGCTCTTTACCCAGTGGGGGGCCTGCTTGAGATTGTTTCCCGTTCCTTCTACCCATCCCCTCGTCCCCTGCACATGTGTGTGTACATGCTCTCTCTCTCAAATAAATAAATCTTCAAAGAAATCAACATCTCAGTTTTTTAATGTGTGCAATTGAAAGGTAGGTACTGCTTGTACTTTTTCAATTTTTTAAAATGTCAGGATTCTCTAAGTCAGTGCTGCTTATTCTTAGGTGGATAGGATGCTTTGGAGGATCATTTAATTATCTTAATCATTGAGAAAATGATTGTTAATCTGTTTGATGTGATTTTTTTTTTCAAGATTTTATTTATTTATTTGACAGACAGAGATCACAAGCAGGCAGAGAGGCAGGCAGAGAGAGAGGAGGAAGCAGGCTCCCCGCTGAGCAGAGAGCCCGATGTGGGGCTCGACCCCAGGACTCTGAGATCATGACCCGAGCCGAAGGCAGCGGCTTAACCCACTGAGCCACCCAGGCGCCCCTGATGTGATTTTTTTAACTTAATATTATATCATTTTGAAGATGAAATTCTAAAATAATTGCTTTCCAGGATGTTTTGCTATTCATTCATTCATTCATTTTAAATAGGCTCTATGCCCATTGTGGAGCCTGATGCAGGGCTTGAACTCATGATCCTGAGATCCAGACCTGAGATAAGATCGAGTCTGAGGCTTAACTCAGCCACCCAGGGGCCTCCAGGATGTTTTGCTTTTAAGACAATGGTCTTTTTAAATATAAACTGAAGCTGCATTTTTATTGTATTATTTCTAAGCATTCTCTAATAATACCTTTAAACCATGATCTCATAGAAGTCAAACATAAACTACTTCACTGACTCTTTGAAACACTGCTTAAGTGTGTAATGTAGTAGCTGTTTAATCATCTAAAAAGTTATTTGGCAGACACTGTAGGATAAAATCTGACCACCTTTGTTTTTTCCTGCCTCCACTGGAGGAAGGTACTTAGAGTAGAGTTGGCAGGTTGAAAGAGAGGGGTGGGTACACTGAATATCTTTTCCCACTTTTTTATATACTTGATTACCAGATGAATATCTTTAACTCCAATACCATGAAAACAATTTAAAATCAACCTTCAGTTTATGTATAACATGCACGGTAGGAGTTCTGAAGTTTGGCTTAGTGTTGTCTGGTTGTATCTTTAGTGAGCTTTTTTTTTCTTTAAGATTTTATTTATTTATTAGAGAGATCACAAGTAGGTAGAGAGGCAGGCAGAGAGAGAGGGGGAAGCAGGCTCACCACTGAGCAGAGAGCCCGATGCGGGGCTGGATCCCAGGACACTGAGATTATGACCTGAGCTGAAGGCAGAGGCTTAACCCGCTGAGCCACCCAGGTGCCCCTCTTTGTTGAGTGTTAAATATCATTAAATTATTTATAAATATGCTCTTCTACACCAAAGCCAAAATTCACAGAATTGGGTGTGATTCATAAAAAATCATATCATGACTTTGTATTTTTAGATTAATGTATGTCTGTCTTGGGATGTCCTTAAACCATGTTTGAAAATCACTGCTTCTATTGCGGAATCCTATATTAGTTCTCCAGTATTAATTCCACATATTGATTAAGTCATGAGAGCTGTTAAAATAATACCATTTCCTGACCTCTGCTCACAGAACTATATCTTAACCCACATCTATAGCTTTGGGCAGGAGGACATTTTGTTAAAATACTTATTTTAGCTGGGGCATCTGGGTGGCTCAGTTGTTAAGCGGCTGCCTTCGGCTCAGGTCATGATCCCAGGGTTCTGGGATCGAGCCCCGCATCAGGCTCCCTGCTCAGCGGGAAGCCTGCTTCTCCCTCTCCTGCTCCCCCTGCTTGTGTTCCCTCTCTTGCTGTCTCTGTCAAATAAATTAAAAAAAAAAAAAAACTTATTTTAGCTAAGGATGCTTTTCATGAGTTCAGTGTTTTCTGTTAGAAAGTCCATACTACTTAAAAATTTAATTTCCTTTAAATAGAGTTAGAATTGCTAACTAGAGCTATCTCGTAGTGAGATGCTGGTGAATGAGGTGACACATCAGCCTTCCTTTGGCGGTGACTCTAAGTTGGCAACCTTGCTCTGAGTGTAATGGGAAATATTCTGACTTGGGGACTTGTGATACTACTAGCTGCCATTTACTGAGTAACAATCAGATGTCCATACGTCATACACCCCCTCTGTTTGGTTTATAAGGATATGCATATTGGCATACGTGTTTTTCTGTAAAGAAATTTACATGTTGTCATTCTCTGTGAGTCAGGCGCTGTCCTCTCCCTTTTACACACGAGAAAGCGAAGGTCCAGAAAGATGAGCACACCAAAGGTCGCAGACTCACCTCGAGGACTAGGAAATGAAGCAGCTTTGAGTCTTCCTTCTTCACTTTCCAGATAGAGTATTATTTCATTTTGTCTGAAAAAATCTGCCTTACTTCCTTTTTCTCTATTAAAAGGAAAAAAAAAACCCCACAATTCTGAACTGTTTGAGTGGGTGTTAAATGCAGTAAAACATTGGGCAAGTACTTAAAATAAAAGCTTCATTTCTTGGTTCTGTTTCTAAACAAAGTTTGTGGCAGTGCAGCTTAATCTTTATAGCTAAATTGTGCCCGATGAAGTAGTTAGCCCCCAGAATTACACATCAGACAGAAAGTTAGCATTAATTCTTGCCACCTTTGGTAAGATAATTTTCCAGCTATTCTCTGTAAAAGCCTGGATACTCTGAGGGTAAATATGCTTGGGAAGATTGTCTACTTGATACTGCAAATAATATCTTGTTCTCACGTTTCCTGTCCACTCATTGGATAATCCACTCATCAGGAAGGTATTTCTTAACACACATATCTTGAGACAGGTGGCCTAAAAGAATGTTCTGTTGAATGTAAGAATAAATACATTTAGGACTAGGAATTTTTTTTTTTAAGTCTGCAGAATCTGTTCAAGGTATACATTACTTTTAAATAAAATGTAGCCAAGCTAGATGGAAGAATAACTCATTGTATTCAAGGAGATCTCTCTTTTTCCGGACGTCAAGTACTCTACGGTAAGGTGGCCATTGAAGAGGTGGTTAAAGCAGGTTGTAGAGCACAGGCACCTCTTATTCTTTAAGTGTTTATGCTGTTACATCTTCTGTGTGGGCTTCAAGTCAGCCATTCAACTGGAAGGAACCAAAGCAATCCAACTAATACCCTTAGTCTACAGAGAAATGAATTGAGGCTTAGCAAAGGCAGGTAGCTCTGCTCAGAGGCCCAGCACAAAGCTGGCAGAGTGTGGCCTGGAACTCTGGTTGCTTTTGTTGTTTTGGTTTCTGGCATAAGGCTCTCAGTAGGAAATTATAGTGAAATTGATGAAAAAAAGAAGTAACCTGTTAAACATATTCTGTCCCTTTATGAAATTTGTGTTGCTTTGCAATTAAGTATCACAGCCTAGACCAGGTCTTTTAGGCCATCAGCATGCCTAAGTGTTGCTAGAGACAACAGTGGTAACCCAGGGGCTGGAGGACAGAAAATTTTGATCATTCTGTGCCACAGATTTCTATGACATTTGTGGCCTCGTGTAATGCAGTGGCTTATGGTTAAGATCTAAATAGTCAGAAAACTGTTAGCTGGTGTAATAAATAGCTGTATATCTAAGTATTGGTTCTTGTTAGGTGTTTTAGCTCTGAAAAATTATTTCTCCCATCGGAAAGGTTCTTCGCAGAGCTTTTAGTAGAATCCTTCTGACTGGGTGCTTTGTATGGTGGACTGCTGTCGCTCTTCTCTCCCTTCTTGGTGGGGCAATAGTACAAGTCTGAACTAGAGCCTGCTCTACTTTTATTTCTTCCTCTCAGCCTGACTAGGGGATGCAGCGGGGGAAGAGGAGTTTTAGAGCTAGGAACTGCTCAGGGATGTGATAGATGAACTGTCAAGGGCGCTTTTGGCTCAGGGTCCTTGAGCTTGTGTGGCTGTAATGATGGTGAACATGACTGATAATGGGGGGCTGTGTTCCTGCGGGGTATGGGACAAGTAGACATCTCAGGCCACACAGAACTGGCCACAGTTTTGGGGAGACTCTTCTCAGGAGGTATGACTGATGGGAATAGTAATGTCTCACTTGGGCCTCTTATATGTCTGTGAAAGAACAGCGTGAGCGGAGACCTGGAAAGATCTCTCTGTAGTCAGTCTACCGTAGACTCTTGTAGTATCAGTTGGGGTTAAGTGCAGGAAACCGAGAGGGATGTAATACAGGGAATTAGTTGCTTAGAGAATCTTTGAAAGGGCTGGAGAGCTGGGCTCTAGGCCAGGACTCTGAGAATGACTTCCAGGACTCCTTGAAGCAACATGGCATGGGAGCTGCTCCCTCTGCCACTGTCAGGAAAGTGGCATTCAGGAGGTTGTTACTGCAATGAAGGCAGGAAAATACCACGGCCCTTGTGGTGGAGGGGACCATAGCAGCCACTGCTGTTGCCGTGAGAGCTGCTTGAATTCTGGAAGGTAAGTGTCTGGCCAGTGCTGTGACAACTTCTAGATGCCCCTGAGCTACTGACTGACTCCGAGCCAGCCCTGCTACTTCTGCCATTGTCCCTCAACAGCCCTGAGGCCGGAGACTGGGCTCTGACATGCCTGTGACCTTCTTTGCTGGCTGAAGGCCACTAAAAGCCACAGGCTGATGGAGCTCTGCTTCGCTTCTGCCTTCCATATTTTGTGTCCTATATCTTACATGGTGGAACTGAATTTTTATCCCGCATACTAGCTGTAAAGGAACCTGGGAAATAGAGGTTTTAGTTTACCAACCTCTGCATTTTAGGACAGCTTACTGTAAGCAGGTGGGTGCTGAGTGCCTGCTGACCCTTTCTCACACATGCTCATCTTTGTCATCGTCTTTTTTTTTCTTAAGATGTTATTTATTTGACACAGCATGAGAGAGTGAGGCACAAGCAGGGGGAGAGACAGAGGGAGAAGGAGACGCAGGCTCCCCACTGAGCAGGGAGCCTGATATCGGGCTGGATCCCCAGGATCCTGGGATCATGACCTGAGCCGAAGGCAGACACTTAATCAACTGAGCCACCCAGGCGTCCCTCCTGCCAACCCCCACAGGCCCATCTAATTAAAGATAGTATTTAATCCTTTCCTGATAACTGTCATTTCTGTGAGCTTGTCTTTTCGAAATGGCCTGTAGTTGGAGTGATCACAAAGCTGATAGATTTTTAACATCTCTATCTTGCTACTAGCTTACGTCTGTCCTACCTCCTGTCCCTGCTGCTGAGACATCTGTGTTTTCTATCACTTAATCTCCATCTTCCCTATAACCTGCAGGCATCCAGGCCAGGGAGGGCACCTCAGCCGAAATAACCAGCTCATAAGCTGGTCAACAACCTGTGATTTCTGTGCCTTTGAAAGATGAATGGGGCCAGTAAGACTTTTTCCTGGGGATTTGAACTAAGACAAAAAGGAAAGCATTTCCAGTTAGGAGTAGGCACTTCAGCTGAGAGGTTTGCCAATTATGCCCTGAGTTGGCTGTACTCTTTCTTGAGCCTGATGGTTGAATGTTCAGGAACTGAGCGAGCTAGTTGTCCAAAGAGTCATTTGAAAACATTAAGTTGCATAAAATTACAATTAAGCAAATTATATTAACAACAAAGTTACTTAATGCTCAAAGTTAGTGATTTCCTTATTTTCAGCTCTACTGAGGTACAACTGACAAAATTGTAATAGTATATAGCATGATGATGTAAATGTAAAAGTATGTAGCATGATGATTCACTTTACATAACACATTCCTGTGTTACCAGTCTTAATAGAACACTTGAATTCTTTTTTTAAATATTAGGAATTTACTTTTATTTTTTTAAAGATTTTGTTTATTTATTTGTGTGTGAGAGAGACAGTGAGAGAGAGAAGGAGCTGGGAGGAAAGGGTTCAGAAGCAGGCTCCCTGCTGAGCAGAGAGCCCTATGCGGGCTTGATCCCAGGACCCTGGGATCATGACCTGAGCTGAAGGCAGATGGTTAACTGACTGAGCCACCCAGGTGCCCCTAGAACACTCTGGAGTTTTATGGTATTTTTTATTTTGATGAGAATACTTCAAGTTAGTATATTTCAGTCATGCAATATAGTATTACCAACTGTAGTCATCATATTCTACATTAGATCCTCAGAACTCTCTCCTTTCCCCTTTTACCAACCTCTCCCCTTGCCTCCACTGTTTCTGTGAGTTTGACCTTTTCTTTTTTCTTTTTCTTTTTCTTTCTTTCTTTCTTCTTCTTCTCCTTCTTCTTCTCCTTCTCCTTCTTCTCCTGCTCCTCCTCCTCCTCTTCCTCCTCCTCCTCCTTCTTCTTCTTCTTCTTTTTACTATTCCATGCCCTTTCCTAATTATTTTACTACTCTCTATTCTCTTGGGTTTCTTTACATCTGTTGTAACTGAGTGGTGGAAATACTGTATAATAGGTTATCTTCCCAGCTGTGTTTTCACTGTTGTCATGGCTGTGGTGGGAGTTGTTAGCGTCTACAAAACACACCACTGATTGTGAGGTGGGGAGGTAGAGTCAAGGTTGGAAAGGCCATTTATTTTATTTATTTATTTATTTATTTATTTTTTAAAAAGATTTTATTTATTTATTTGACAGAAATCACAAGCAGGCAGAGAGAGAGGAGGAAGCAGGCTCCCCGCTGAGCAGAGAGCCCGATGCGGGGCTCGATCTCAGGATCCCGAGATCACAACCTGAGCCGAAGGCAGAGGCTTTAACCCACTGAGCCACCCAGGTGCCCCGGAAAGCCATTGTTAACCATGTAAAAACTAAAATTTTGGGAGAAGAAACCATGAATGAGCAGAAGAAATTGACACATGCAGTAGGGCTGAGGGGTATTTCCAGAAGACCACTGGAGGGAAGGGCCACAAACTCTTCCCAAGGTACAGAATCATTCTGGAATTATCCTACAGCTCCAGCCTCCAGGAGGGGCAGCCTTATTTTATTCCCTGTACTTAGAATTACGTGAAATTGTGGATTCCTCTGTGTCATTGACCTTAACAGAACACTCTGGAATTTTATGGTGTTTTATTTGTTTCTGTTTCAGTGCCTTTACTCATGATGAGGAGAAAATCTGTTGAAAGTTTGGGTTCAGATTTTCTGGGCTGGAGATGCAAGTAAAGAAGGTCAAGAGGGCCAGGAGCAGTATGATATGTGGTATTTCCAGAGAGAGGCATTTGTACCTTGTAGCTTATGGTCCAAGTAGATTCTGTATTAGAATAAGATTGAAATCTCCACTACGGGATGTCTGAATACATACATTTTATTCTGTGGCATTTTTCATGTGTTACATTTGCTTGGGCATAGATTAGCTTGTTACTGTATAAATGCCCTACAACTCAGAGGCTCGAGTCCTGGGGCACAGGTAGCATCTCTCTTCTTCTGTAGCTCCTGCCTGTGCCTTCAGGAGCAGATAAGGTTCACACTAGTGTCTGGAGCTCCCTGCCTCAGCCTCCTCAGCTGCCTTTGATCAGCTGCTCGCTCTCTGCTCATCTCTCCAGTTTTGTTTTCTCTTGACTCTGATTGCTTCTCCCATGGGTCTCTGCTTTCCAAAGAAAAGACTGACCTTGGAGAGATCCTGTCAGCCAATTGCAATGTTCCTTCACTTCCCCTCGTGGATTGTCCAATTTCTCAGGGGCTCAGGTGGAAACTGGTGTGGGGGGGCATCCTTCTATTTTCTTTGACATTTGTCCTTGCTTAGATATTCGGGAGCTGCTCTGTACCCCCAGAACATGCGTGTATGTGTTTTTCTATTTCTGGATTTGAAAATATGCCAGACGCCTGTCTCTAGGTAATATTTTATTTCATATCCTTGTTTTAGAGGTTCAAACTGGATCGCACATACTAAACAAACCCAGTCTTTGAAAAAGTCATCTTAAAAAAATAGGAATTAGAAATGGATCTTTGAAAGGCCAATAGATAGTCTCTTAGGATAATTTTTGAAAGAATGAAAAATTGTCTAATTATGGCATATTAGTCTGCTGTTAAAGTCATATAATGCAGATGAGAATTTCATCAGCATTAAGGAACTTACTATAAGTAAACAGTGTAGAAATACTGTGTCATTCCCTGGGGCACCTAGGTGGCTCAGTCAGTTGAGCATCTGACTCTTGGTTTTGGTCATGATCTCAGGGTCGCCATATCGAGCCCCACATCCGCCTCGGGGGAGTGTGGAGTCTGCTTCTATTCTTCCTCTGCTCTCACATGCTCCATCTCCCCCCCCCCCCCCCAAATCAATAAATAAGATCTTAAAAATATCTTCTCATTCCTCCCAAATACTCCATGGGAATCCGTATAATTTGCCTTACTACGTACAGCTGGCAAATTCTTCACCTTCTGGGATACTACTTTTTCTCTATTCCTGGCACCAGTGGTATTAAAGAAGCATCTATGCAAACGATATTAAAATCTTATAGCCCTTCTGTGGCCATTTTCTGGCTTGGGGGTCCTGATTAGAAGACAGGACATGGTCAGAGTTTCTTCCTTGTGCTTACATGGTGCCCCTCTCTTTAAGCCACGGTGCAGCCTCACTGAGCTGTTCCTTAGTTTACTGCTCCTACCCTAAGTGAAAGAACAGTTGTGCAAGAGTATGGTCCTCATGTCCCACTTGGCCAGGTCTGTTTCTGGTCAGTTTTCCCCTCAAGTTGCTGTCATAATCTTTGCAATGGGGTGGACAAGAGTTCCTCCATTTTTGTTGTCTTGTTCATTCATTTTAAAAAACAATATAACTGAATAGAAACATAGCTCTCGGTGTGTGTAATTTCACTTGGCACATCATGTTGTAGGACCCATTGTCTTTATTATGTTCACAGAGGTGAAATCACAACCTCTAACCCATCTTTGGGCCAAATCTAAACAGCTTTTTGGTAAAGCCTGGTGGGATTTTACACAAAGCTGTGGCAAAGCACCATCAAGTTGTGTGACTTTAAAAGGTAGGCTTGGAGTTGATCGGTGGTGGAATCTTAGTTCTACACTTCTCATCTGTTACCTTGGACAGATAAGACGCCTCAGATTCTTCCTCTATAGTGAGGATAATACTGCAGGCAGTATTATTTCATGGGGCTGAAAAATAAATTGTGTTAGCTGCAGTTGGGTAGGACATTTTCCCCAACTGTTTTAAAGTGGGCCCCTCAGTCATTATTTTATTCATGACACTTGTTTGTAGCAGGTTTAGGATATTTACCATTTTAGACCACTGATCTAATTACATTTCTCATCATCATGAAGCTGTGAATTCAACCATAGAGATAACTGTGAGTTATCCTAGAGAATTGGGACCAGACATGAATATGGTTCTTATTAAGTACCAAATTCAGAAATATGCCTTGAAAAATATCTTCGTGAGCTGAAAAGTTTGCAACTTTCAGTGATCATGCAGTGTATACCTAGGTATGCGTTATGGGTTGAATTGTGTGCCCCCAAAAGGTATCTCGAAGTCCTCCCTCCAGTACTGCAGTTTGGAAACAGGGTCATTGCAGACATAAGTAGTTAATACAAAGTCCTCCTGAGTAGGATGGGCTCTTAAGAGACACAGCGTCATGAAAGGAGGATGCTATGTGACCAGGTGACTCTGGAGGCAGAGGCTGAAGGGCTGCACCTGCTAGCTGGGGGCTCTAAGGACCAGTGGCTATCCGCAGCAGCTAGAAGAGGCACAGACTCAGCCTAGGGTCTCTGGGAGATGTGGCCCTGGTGACACCTTGATTGTGGACTTCTAGCTTCCAGGACTGTGAGAGAATAGATTTTTACTGTCTTGAGCCGCCTGATTTGTATATAGTTTGTTACAATAGCTTTAGAAACGAGTCTTTTTTTTTATAATGATAAATAGATTCACAGTATTTAAGAAACATCTCAGCGTATTAAAAAGGCCACCTTTTGTATAACATATTAAATTGAGGATTAATATGCTATGGGTAGTCAAATATTTTTTCTTTCAGCAATTAATATGCTAGATGACAGAAGCTAATTACTGTCTAAATTCCCTAATGCTAAAGTACTGCAACATTGTGGAGTAGGTGGTAAGTCTCTTTCTTAACACTGCTTTCCTTCCTCGTGTTCCCTATTTGTGCCTTTATATGTACTATTAAGATGCAGGAGGGACGCCTGGGTGGCTCAGTTGGTTAAGCAGCTGCCTTCGGCTCAGGTCATGATCCCAGCGTCCTGGGATCGAGTCCCACATCGGGCTCCTTGCCCCGCAGGGAGCCTGCTTCTCCCTCTCCCTCCGTCTCTGCCTTCCACTCTGTCTGCCTGTGCTCGCTCTCGCTCTCTCTCTGACAAATAAATAAATAAAATCTTAAAAAAAAAAAAAAAAGACGCAGGGGGCTGCATGATCTTCCTTTATGTTTTCCAGATAATTTGGGAAGCTTCTTAAACCAAAGAAAAAAATACTATGTTGTAGGTAAATGTTTACATGAAATAGTACCATGGTCAAATGTAAGAGCATATTAATGCTTTCATTCAGTGGAAATTTACTGAGCATTTGCTAAGTCCCTGCCAGTATTCTAGGCATTGGGTATATGCCCATAAACAAAGCATGCAAGATCTCTTATGGAGTTAGGATTCCAGTTGGGGAGGTAGATAATAAAGAAGAAAATATAAACAATGCCATTATAATAATAACAGTATCAAAGAAGACATTGGTAGCTCTTATTATGTGCCAGGTATTACTTTTAAGTGTTCTCCTTCATATTTATTTAGTCTCACAATTACCCTATGAAGTTGGTTTGTCTCTTACATATGAGAAGACTTAGGCATAGAGAAGCCAAGTAACTTTCCCCAGGTCACACAGCTAAGGACGTACGGAGCTGGACCCTGAATCTAGGCAATATGACTGTGTTCAGAAGTGATATACTCTCACCCTCTAAAAAGCATAAATCGGGATGAGGAGATAGAGAGTGTGTTGTTTAGATTGGGTGGTCCAGGAAGGCCTCCGTGAGGAGGGGACATGGAAGTTGCACATTGTATGACTAGAAGGAAGGAGTTGGTCAAGTGAAATTTTTGAGAGGAAGCATCGCAGAGGGAATTATTAAGTCCAGAGGCCTTAATGTAAGAGCTGGGCGGGTCATAGGACAGTAGAGAACGGTATGGCTGATCCCTGGTAAATGAGGGATAGAAGGCCTAGAAAGGAGGTCGAAGAAGTCAACAGAAGCCAGCAGGGGTCTGGGAAGGGGTTGAATATTATTTATATTCTTAATGTCACCAGTAAGCTAGAGTTGAAAAGTGAATGTCCAGTATGTGTTTCAAATAATCATTGTTTATGATTCTTATGATTCAGGAGGGACAGGAGAGGAGGGAGGGAAGAGGAAGGAGGTCAGCTTGGACTAGCATGAGAGGAGGGCGCTGAACGAAGTGGATGGACTTGAGAGAGGTCTTGAAGGATGAGCTAACAGGACTTGGCCCATGGGTTGCAAAGTGGAGGGAGGGGAGGACTTCGGACTTCTAGTTTTTTGCTTTGAGCAAGTGGATGTGTGATGGTGCCATTTCCAGGAATGGAAAGATGGGGGATTAGGGCTAGTGAAGAAGTTTTTCTGTGAAGAGGTATATCTACCATCTAGATTATTTTCCTAACTTTTTACCCTCTTTGCTTTATTCTATATTATGTTATCCTTGTAGCCATCCATCAGGTTTTTTTATGCATGTCAGTATTTTTTATAACTTGCAGTTATCAGTACATTTTCCCAAGGAAGGTTTTTCAAACGTCTAGTTTTCTCAGTTTCTAGTTTGTCACCAAGGTGACATGCTCAAGGTCATGTAGCTAATTATTTTTTGGATCCAGGATTAGTATGCAGGTTATCATTAGCCTAAGGTTCTAATTTGATTACATTTTAACATATAAATAAGAATAAAAGTCAATTTTGGACATTGGACAAGTTTGGCTGCCAACTGTTGTATGTGCTAAAAATCTCTTGGACCCAAATTTCAAAGACAGAATGCAAAGGATGTGGTACTACTGTTGCATTTGATTGGATTACAAAGTTAGCTTATCACTTAGGACTTGTTGGAAAGTACAGTATAATGTAACTTGAGAACATTTTCAGATATTTGGTCCAGGAATGTAGCTTGGGATTCTTCCAAGGATTAATCCTTTTGTTGGCAAAGCCTTTGCATTTAATTAGCAAATGTTCCTTGCATGCCTACTATGCACTTTGCCTCACGCCAGGCCAAGATACAACAGGGAATGATTCATTTCCTTTCAAGGAATTTAGCCTTTGTGTTTTGTTTCAATTTTCTGAAATCGCTTTCCATCTTTTGCTATATGTTTAAAGATGTAATAGAAGCTGTAGTTCGAAAAGGTAAGGAAGTTTATTTAATCTAGGTAAAATTTCAGCCTCTGTGGCAAAGCCCTATATGTATATAGAAAAAGACTGCAGATTTTTCATTTGTGTTGTGTGAGCACCTTATTTTCTAAGGAGTGAAAAATAGGCCATTTAAAAGATGTTTCTATCTGGGCGCCTGGGTGGCTCAGTGGGTTAAGCCGCTGCCTTCGGCTCAGGTCATGATCTCAGGGTCCTGGGATCGAGTCCCGCATCGGGCTCTCTGCTCAGCAGGGAGCCTGCTTCCTCCTCTCTCTCTCTCTCTGCCTGCCTCTCTGCCTACTTGTAATCTCTGTCTGTCAAATAAAATTAATAAAATCTTAAAAAAAAAAAAAAGATGTTTCTATCTGATGGAATTAACTAGCTAAGCTGTCCCTGAAGTCAGTATCAGGCTTGGAAGTTACAAATGATTTGAGTTGGTATAGGAATATGAGACATGTTTATCTTTAAAAGTCAGACTGGGTGGCTCAGTGGGTTAAGCCTCTGCCTTCGGCTCAGGTAATGATCTCAGGGTCCTGGGATCATTGCCCCTCTCTCTCTCTGCCTGCCTCTCTGCATACTTGTGATCTCTCTCTCTCGTAAACAAACAAACAAAAAAAGTTAGACTTAAGTATCTTAGATTGATGTTATTTTTATGCTTTCTTGTAGAAGAAACATTTTCACTCTTTATTGACTTCTGATAGTTTGGATTTTAAGGAAATTAACCCAAAAGAGCAGTCTTATCGTTCCAAACTCATTTCTCATTATTTCCCAGTGTGGATACTCTGTTAGAGCCAAACTAAAGTGTTTGCCATAATTCTTCAAAATCTCGTCTTAAATTTATTTCCTTCAGAGATTTTTCTAGGATTAATCTATTACAAATTTTATTTATATACTTTGCAACTCCAGGATACTTAAATAGTTCTGTACTTTGCCGTAATATGCTATTAACGTTATAGCTCTTTAGTTCAGTAACTTAGACTCCACCCAGCAGACAATGATGATAAAATTGGTCTATTACCTGTACTGAGAAAAATATTCAAATTTACATTAAAACACTTACTAGTGTTTTCATTTACAATAATACACTTTCCAGGCTGCAAGGCAACTCTGTACCTTTGACTAAGAAAAAATTTGCCTTGGTGGAAAGGTTCAAGAAGAACATATAGTGTACTCTCCCAGGTTTGACAAGTGGAATTCAATTCCTTGTGGGTAAGAATTAGAAAAGTATAGAGGGGAGGGCCACCTGAGTGGGCTCAGTTGGTTAGACACCTGCCTTTGTCTGGTCATAATTCCAGAGTCCAGGGATCAAGCCCCTCATTGGGCTCCCCGCTCCAAGGGGAGTCTGCTTCTCCTTCTAGCTTTCACCCTGCTTGTGCTCTCTCTTTCTCAAATAAATTAAAAAAAAAAAAAAAAGAAGGAAAGAAAGTATAGAGGAGAGAGGTAGCCAAAATTGACACCCAATTTGGAGATATGTGTTTCAACAAGAGTTGACTTTTTTTTTTTTTTTTTAAAGATTTTATTTATTTATTCGACAGAGAGAGATCACAAGTAGGCAGAGAGGCAGGCAGAGAGAGAGAGGAGGAAGCAGGCTCCCTGCCGAGCAGAGAGCCCGATGCGGGACTCGATCCCAGGACCCTGAGATCATGACCTGAGCCAAAGGCAGCGGCTTAACCCACTGAGCCACCCAGGCGCCCAAGAGTTGACTTTTTTAAAACCTGTTCTTAAAAACATAACACAAACACCAAATGACTTGACTCAGTTGAATTAAACAAGTTTGATATCTTTTTTTCCTTAAGTTTTGGAAACCAAGTCCAGTCAGGGAGGGAGATGTGATATTACTTATATAGTTCCCGTAAACTAAATATGTTTCTGGTTTTATAAAGAATAAAATTAATCATATTATGAATTTTATCTTTGACATCTGATTTTTCCCCATGAACTAACCCTGAAATTTTACACTTAACACAGGAAAGTTTGGTCAGAATTGGTAGCAGTTTGGTCAGAATCAAATAGGATGTATGGGATAAGACTTAAGCGTCAG
The DNA here is from genome assembly GCF_964662115.1 of Mustela nivalis. Lineage (NCBI taxonomy): Eukaryota > Metazoa > Chordata > Mammalia > Carnivora > Mustelidae > Mustela > Mustela nivalis. Next base: position 102,242,010 of record NC_139029.1, on the reverse strand, counting down.
TGTCATTCCACTGGGGACAGACCAGGCTTAGGGCTAGACATAGGTAAGATTATAAAGTAGGATTAGTATCTGATACCACCCCCACTGCACACACTATTTTCTCCTATCTCACCCTCATTTTTACTTCCTGGTGTTTTTTTCCTGTGTCTGAACACTGTCTCCTGACTGTCTAGTCTCAGTACCCTCTCCCTGGTTGGCACTCGCCATGACTTGGCATTTTCCCATTATATAATAGATAGGTTTCAGGAGAGTTCTTTAGTTAACCTGTCCTAAGTTACACAAAACTGTTAGAAATTATCACTGCTGAACCTACTTGGGCACATTTTTCCCTTCATGTCCCATGTGACTTGAAATTTCAAGCAGTGCTGTAAGAACTTCTCCTCAGATTGCCCCTGCCTAATTTAACGGACTCTGGAAAGTATAATAAGTAAGGTCCCTGTGGCTTCTAGACCCTTTCTCAGCATCCCATTTTCTTCAGGTGCTTGCACTTCCGTTGCCTGAAGGTCACCTCTCCCCATCTGTTGTCTCACCAGATTGCTTTCTGGGACAGTGTTTTGCTGTTCAAAACAAATTGAGGGAGTGCTCTGTATTTTGAGATGATTTTGTATGGACTGAAGTATAAGTCAGCTTCATCTTCTCTAAGTGACAGTCCTTTGTGTGGGGTTGACAAACTTCTCTTTAGATTACAAAGAAGTCTAGAGTGTGGATTTTGGTTGTTCCTCCTACATTTGAGCTCCAGCCCTGCCACAATTCTGTGTTAAAAAGTTTCATAAAGAATCCGGACAAAACAATGGCCGCTAGTGATGCACCACCCAGAAGCAATCATATACATTACTTTCTCTTGTACTATTTTATGTTGGCTGTGACATTCCTAGACCTGCAATGACTTGGTAAGAAAAGAGGAACATTTTTGGGGGGTCTTGATAACTGTTACCCAATATGTTTTCATCATACCCTATTGTCTTCCTATCTCTGGTGTTTTATTTTCTTTTTTTGACAAACATCAGGGACCTTTTAGCCAAAAAGAGATTCTTTCTTCTTTCAGTTCTAAAAGTCTTCCCTGATTTTGGATTATTTGCTAAGTTATTAACAGTGCAGGAGAACTCCAGCCCTTCGCTCACAGCAGTCACTGACTGGCATGTTGATGAATGATGTTCTTCCAGGCGGTTCGCCCCACCTTGGTAGCTAAATGGCCCAGTGAGGACGGCAAGTACCTATTGGATATTGGTTCGTTTCTGTCTTCTACCCAAAAGTTTGCCATGGGTAATATCTCCGATCAGCACAAGCTAGAGTCTTGGTGTTCTATATATAAACATCTTCTCTCATTTGGATCTCTGCCACTTAACCCCTGACTTCCCAGTTGCTGACCTCCTTGAGATAGCCAGATGGACTTCATTTAAAGCAAAGTAATCTTGGCTACACAACCAAAGTTGCTGATCTTTCCATTTTAAACAACTGAATCAGTCTTAAATTTTGAGTCCATAAGTCAGTTAAAAACTAAAACCAAACTTCGGGTAAGCTACCAATAAATTGCCAAAATGTTTAAAAACACGACCTTGACAAATATAAAAACCCTAATATACAACCTGTTCTCAGAAACTTAATCTTCTCTTTGTTGAGTGGCAGTGTTTAGTATTAAAGCTGAGCTGTTTGGACACATTGACCTTAATCTAGTGGAAAGCAGTAGGCTTTTAAATCGACACATACACAGTCTCCATCTTAGCAACTACAGAAGGCCTTCTTTTTAAATGATTGTTTCTAAACCTTATATTTTCATTAACAACTTCTGATAGTGTAATTAGATATCTCTGTTGTATCTTTTGTCAGAAGGCTAATTTGTAAATAAAGGCTGATTTTCATGTGTGTCCTGGTACTTTTTTGAATTATTGCCTCAGATTACTTCTCGTATCTAACCTCAACTAGTATTTGAAAGTGTCTTTTTAATTCAAAATGCTTCTTGAAAAACTGAGGAAGTAAATGAGCTATAAATTTTGTTAGAAATTAATTTCTAACTGCTTTGAAGGGAATTGAATTGATTTGTTCCTTGGTCTCCTCCCTGAATCTTTTTTTTTTTTTTTAAGATTTTATTTATTTATTTGACCGAGAGAGATCACAAGTAGGTAGAGAGGCAGGTAGAGAGAGAGGAGGAAGCAGGCTCCCCACTGAGCAGAGAGCCGATATGGGGCTCGATCCCAGGACCCTGAGATCATAACCTGAGCCGAAGGCAGAGGCTTAACCCACTGAGCCACCCAGGCGCCCCTCCTCCCTGAATCTTGAGGAAAAATTATTTTTTGAAGAATGAAGTTGAATTTTCTATTCTGTTTAGTGTCTATATAAAAATAAAAATAGATCTTTACATTTAATAATAGTAATAGAATAGTTCTGTGAATTAACTTCAATCCAAGTTAATGTAAATTACAAAAGCAGATTTAAATAAAGGATGTTTATGTGTAATATATGGCTCGATGCTATAATTAGGAAGTAAGAGTTTCTTTCATATTTGCAACACTAATTCGATTGAAACCACTGTGATGTGAAATTTGGTATATTATTTTCTTAATAAGATGACCTTATTATTGAAGGTTTTGTAGTATTTGTGTGAAATATGTTACTAGACCAAATAATGAAAATCTGAAGCAAATCTTTGTATTTTCAGAAATAAGCAATTTTTAATCCCAGATCCTCTTCCTTACCGTGTTTTTGGGTAGCTTTCTTATAAATGCTTACTTAGCTAATAGCCTTTTCATGAACAGAGTAATACTAATAACCAAAGTAAGTAATTATAATTCCTGTAGTGTTTTTGCCAGAAGTTCATTTAAATATAAAGGAATTTGGGGTGTTTTTTGAATTACCCAGGCCCTTTGGTTTCCAGATTGAATAATTTCTGTTGATTTTAATTGAATACTATATGGGTGAATCTTATAACCATCCCTACCCATTCACCCCTACACAAGTGCCTGATGGGACTCCCACCACTGTCTGGTTATTTGGGGGAGGTTTGCGTCTACTACAATAGCTGAAAGTGATCATTTTCCTTGCTTCCTAAATTCCTGCCACATTCAAGTTCTTTTCACTTCTTGTTTAGACTGTTCCCATTGGCTATGATCTTCCTTACTTAGCCTCTGCTTTTCATTTCATCTTCACCATTACATCCTGTACTCCAGCCCCGGAATAATTTCCTTGAGCAACATTTCTATTATGTCATTCCTGTGTCCTAAAACATCCATGGTGGGGGTGCCTGGGTGGCTCAGTCAGCCAGCATCTGACTCTTGGTTTTAGCTCAGGTCATGATCTCACAATCCCGAGATCGAGCCCCCACATTGGACTCCACGCTCAGTGAGGAGTCTGCTTGTTTCTCTCCTTCTGCTCTCCCTGACCCCTCTCTGGAATAAATAAACAAGATCTTCAGAAAAATCTGTGATTTCTTTTTTGTATTAAAACCTTCAAGTTAGCATGTAAGTCTTAAAAGTGTGGATCTAGCCTGCTTTTTCAGCCTCACATCCAATTCTTTCCTCCTATACCAATGAGATTGGTGTGTTCCTTACTCCAGAATATACCTTGTATTTCTTTGAAGTTTTAAAACTTTTAGTATGTTATCTCTTTACACCCTTTCCCAGTATCTTGTCTTTCTAATAAATTTTAAATGAGTTTATTTTGTACTTTCTGGGTAGAGTTGTATATATAGGATTAAGTCAGGTTATAGAGGATTTGAAAGCTAGTGAGAGACTTTGCATTTTATCCTGAAGTCAGTGAGCATAGCCAAATATTTTTGAACTGGGGTTTCTATAATAATAAAGGGATATATGCTTAATCTGGCACTGGTGTGTAGGACAGAGTAGTGGGGGTAGAGATTATTGTGGAAGCCTTTAAAGGAAGAGTCCTCTTTCCCAGGATAGAACTGATACTGTGGTAAGGAAGAGATACCAGGTATCCAAGGTGACAGATACTGAAATACAGAAGAAAGGAGAGTGGGAAGGACAGCTGGTTTAAGGGGGAATATGAGATTTTAAATTTGTTAGAATGATGATAGAAGATGAGTGGGGACCTCATGTCAGATGCTGATCGCGAGTGTTAAGACTTGTTTCTGGGGGATGCTTGGGGGGGCTCAGTCAGTTAAGCATCTGCCTTAGCTTGATCCCAGGGCTCTGGGATCGAGTCCTGCATCAGGCTTCTTGCTCGGCAGAGAACCTGCTTCTCCCTCTGCCTGCTGTTCCCCCTGCTTGTGCACTGTCTCTGACAAATAAAGTAAAATCTTTTTTTTTTTTTTAAAGATTTTATTTATTTATTTGACAGAGAGAAATTACAAGTACACTGAGAGGCAGGCAGAGAGAGAGAAGGAAGCAGACTCCCTGCTGAGCAGAGAGCCTGATGTGGGACTCGATCCCAGGACCCTGAGATCATGACCTGAGCCGAAGGCAGCGGCTTAACCCACTGAGCCACCCAGGTGCCCCAAATAAAGTAAAATCTTAAAAAAAAAAAACAAAACTCGTTTCTCGAAGTCAGGATGAAATATGTAGAGTACCACTCAAATAAAAATTATAAAATTATGTATTAAGAAACTAGGTGTGTTTATAGCCTATGCATATAGTATTATAAATAGTAAAGGTGATATTGGCATATACTTTGTTTCTAATAAAACATTAAGTAACTTTTGAATGTCCTTTGAATAACTGCCATTGAAGTCAAGAGTTAAATCATTGGTGGTTTTTTGGGTCAGATTTATTGAGATATAACTTACTGACAGTAAAATTCACCCTTTTTTTTAGATATATACTTAAGTTGGTTTTGATGGCTGGATGGTCATATAATCACCATCACAATCAAAATACAGAGTATTTCCATCACCCATAAAATTCTCCAGTGCCCCTTTATAGGTTGGTGATCTTTTTGGCACCTAATTTTACCTTGTAATATACTTCAAGTTAAAATTAGTGGTTTCAGCCGAATTATTATCAGAGCAAATATTTAGAGTCTTAAATTGGGGACATTTGTTGATTTCTGATAGCTTATATTTAACTTGAGTTATTTAAGACACTAAAGTATATGTGTCCTTTCATGTTTCTGCTTCTTACTCCATGTCCTTCCCTATTTGATGTCCTTCCTAAAACTGATTTCCTCTCCTGCTCTCAGTTTTGGGGTTCTGTACTTTTTAAAAAATGCGTTACTTTACCCATCCATAGTGTTTGTTACACTGTTAATGATAGTTACTCCTCTGTGCCCTGTTAGTCCTTTAGCCTCACTGATGGAGTTTACTGTCAATAATCATTAGTTTATCCCTACCACCTAGCTCAGTAACTGGCAGAGTAGGTACTCGAGAAACAATTTCTGAATGCTTTTTCTTCTCATCTGGACTTAAATACTTAGAGTAACATTATGCTCTTTAAAACCCCGCTTCTGAAAAAAAAGGAAAAGTCAGTGCCAGCTTTTGTCAGTTCCTTCTTTGTAATCCTTCTTTATGTTCTCACCCATTTATTTTCATATCTCCTTTCTTGTCTGGGCTTTTCTCACCTCAAATCTAGGGCTCTTTGATTTCAGTTTTTTGCTTTTCCCTTTCTCTTGTAAAGTACTGCTAAATCTGTTTTCTGTAAGTCATTCTCTTACCCAGAAACTCAGTGGCTCCTTGTTGTTTGCCAGAGAAGATGTAAAGTTATTTGCCTAGCATCGAAGACCTTTATTAAGAAAGGTTGAGTGTTGGATCCCTGTAATGCACTGAGATGGGTGACTTCCTTGGCTCTGATTTGTTCCCAGCTCACTTTTGGTGCCATCTCTTCCTAATTCCCGACATAAAATTCTCCCCAGTGTCTGATTTGGTTGCTTGCAGTTTTTTGGATAAGTCTTCTGCCATCTTGCCTTTAGGTGTGTGTTTCACTAGCCTAGTGTGGTGTTCTTTTCCTTTTGTCTCTGAGTTCTCCCCAGGTCACATCCTGCTTTTAACTTCTGTGATCCTTCTAGTCCATAGAGCACTCTCTTCAAACTCTTCTATGGCACTTACTGTCCATGCTGCCCATTTGTTACATTGACTTGTATTTATTCTTTTCCTCCTTTTATTGATAAATATGCCATCTTCTCCTATAGGGTTGAAAGCACGTTGAACCTGGTGACCATGTCTTTTACACACTTGAATTTCCCACTCTCCTTAATATAGGACCTGGGCTCAGTGATCTTCAGTAAACATATATTTGATCAGAGTTGAGTAGAGACCTGTTAGCCCTCATGCATAGAAGCTCAGTGAGAAAGTATTATAGTGAATCATTTAATATCCAATATAATTCTGAAATATAATGATCAGAGTGCACTAAACTTTAGCATCTATGAATAGAACTGTGGTAAGACAACCTTTAAGATTATAAAATGAATTCTACTGTTGGTGCAATGCTTATTACAGTGCATTTGTCAAACATTTCACTTATTATTATTTTTTTGCTGTATCATTATTCTGCTGGAAGAAATTAATGTTGGCAGATAAAACTGTTATATAACCATTTAAATATTTTGTAAAAACATTTGGCTTAACTAACACTATCCTTTTATTTAATTGATTTTTGTGATAAATTCTACATTTTGTGTGATAACTAAAAATAAATGTCGAGTTTAGGAGATTCAGTATTAGGAAACATCAGTCATATGCATAGTATAGGGAACTTTTACTTTTATCTTCAGATTCCACAGTGGTTTTATTATTCAGGGAGTCATATGACTGAAAATCTCATTTGAGAAATCCTCTATGTGATGCCTTAAATCCTTATAGATGGGGAAGAAATTGAGGTTTCTAAAGGTTAAATTATATTATTATTACTCAGTTTGGGAGGAAAGAAGAGGAATACGCCCTTTTAATCTTTTAGATTAGAACTATTGGGATTTTTTTTTTTAACTTAAATTCAATTAGCCAACATACAGTACATCTTTAGTTTCAATAATTGTTGGGATTTCTAAACAGTTGTTTCATTTCAACTTAGCACTTGTTTATTGAGCAGTTACTCTGTGAATGTACTTGGTAAGGGCCAGTGAATCAAATGGATAGGGCTTTAGATATCATTGCTGGAGGGAAAGTTTGAAATTATTTTGGGCCAGGAGAGGAGGTTGCAAGGATAGGATGATGGAAGCTCGTCGTGTTTTAGACAAAAGAAAGATTGCGAGTATCTCAAAGGGTGAGACTTGAAATTGTGTGCCATTTAAAGAGTGATTGAAGAAATATTTCAGTTTGGAAAGAGAATGAATCTATTAGTTTCCTGTTGCTACTGCAACAGAATACCATAAATTTCATGGCCTAAATGAGCACAGGTGTATTGTGGTACAGTTCCAGAGGTCAGAAGTCTACATGGGTGTGCAAAGCTACATTCCTCCCATATGCTTTAGGAAAAAAATCTATCTTCTTGCCTTTTTTAGCTTCCAGAGGCTGCCTGCATTCCTGGGCTTCTAGCCCCTTCCTTCATTTTCTGAGTACATCACTCCAGCCCCTGCTTCCTCCTCCAGATCTTCTCTCACTGTGACCCTTCTACTTCCCTTTTATAAGGACCCTTGTGATTACATTGAACCCACCAGGATAATCCAGGCTAATCTCACCATCTCCCTAATAAATCACTATCTCCTAATATATCACATCTGTAAAGTCCCTTTTGCCATATAAGATAATATTCTCAGATTCTGGGCATTGGGATGTATTCAGCCTACTGCAATGATCATGGGAAACTTGATAAGTCTCCTCAAATATTTGAAGGGCTGACATGTGGAAAATGGAAGAAGGATTAGACTTTTTCTGTGTGGTCCCAAGGGATAGAATTAGAACTGGTGGGTGGAAATTGCAGAGACAGATTTGTACCCACTATAAGAGAACTTTCTAACAGCCAGAGCTGTGAGAATGGAGTGGGCAGTCTCAGAAAGCAGCAGCATGTCCCAGACGCTGGCAGTGTTGAGCAGAGGAGGAAGGACCTCTTACTGGAATTGCTGCAGAAGGTGCACAGCTTTGGCTGGACTGGGCAAGCCTTAGACCCTTGTTAGCCCCGAGACTGAGTGATTCCCTATGCACAGCCCGGTCCATTAGCATCTGGAGATGGAACATGGCCCCTGCCTTAAGGAATTCCATTTTGGCTCCATTAGTTGCTTTACTGCTTTATTTTCACCCTTTCAACATTGCAGCAAATGAAAGTCTGAAAAAAGAGTTTGAAAACAAAGGCTATAGATTTAGGAACTCACTGCTAAGACAGTGACCCAATTCAATCTGGTAAACTATCTTCTGGATTAAATGTAGCTTTACTTATTTTCTTTTCTTCTGTTTGTTTTTAAAGTAAACTGTGCACCCAGGGTGGAGCCCAATGGGATTGGGGGGGATTGGGTTGGGGCTTGAGCTCATGACCCTGACGGAGATCAAGACCTGAGCTGAGATCAAGAGTTGGAGGCTTAACCAACTGAGCCACCCAGGTGCCCCTATTTTCATTTATTATAAAAACTACAGTTCTTTCATTCAGGTGAAAAAAAAAATGAGACTTTTTAAAAAAACAGAATAGATGACAATCCTGCAAAATTTATATATGTAAAGGATTTGAAAAATTGTGCAGTTTTCCAAATTGAAGATAAGTTTTTGGAATTCAGTAGGTCAATGGGAAGGCTTCAGGTGAGGAAAGCAGTAAGCCTAGAGTCAGTTTATCTGTATTGAATATTTGATGGTTTCTCCGGGAAGATCTAGTCTCTATTAGTAATTCACTTTCAGGCATACTCGCAAAGCTGTGCTGCAGCTTAGGGAATCCACGTCAAAGGTCTGTACACTGGGGAGTGGCTTTTATGCTGATAGTCAATAAAGATTGCTTTGGGAGACCTGAAAAGGTTTGTGTACTTTTAGACGTCTCATGATGTATTATGTACCAAATTCATTTCCTCCATACATTTTTAATGAGTTTTCTAGATTAAAACTTTCTCTCTCTTTTTTTTTTTTTTTTTGTTTGAGAGGGCTACAGCATTTGCTTTGAGATGTATTTTTGCTGAAACAGAGCTAAACTGAGCGTATTTTCCAACCAGCCTGGCATAGTGCAGCATCATGGTATTGACCTCTTTTCCCCTGAGGCTATTGTGCTTCATGTTTTCTACTTAATGATCTTTTGACTTTACTAACAATCCACAAAAGATTTCCGTGGTTTTCTTTAGCTTCCAACTTCTATTTCAAACCTGATGATAAATACGTTTAAGGATCCTGTTAAGTAAATCAAATGTTCAGTTAAAAATCCGTGCCACTTACTTGACAGTGAAAGAGAGGTAATCCCCATCAGGGGTTCGACCAGGGTATGAATCGTTAAATAATGACATTGGAGGGAGAGGGCTTTGAGAAATTGTCTTATGTGACCCTGTTCCTTGAGGAGATAAATTGCTGGAGTACATTCCTCGAGATGGCAAATCTAAACCCGAGGTTTCATAAAATCTTGGCTTTAGGGCCTTCAAGGACCCTCAGCAGGGTGAGGGTGAATGTGTCTTTTTATGGGACAAGGGTCCACTGACTCTTATTAATTTGTTGATAAATTACTCTCTCTCTCATTTCTGTTCTTTAATAAATGTTATATGTCAAACTTGTACCAGGTACTTGGGCTTCTCTCTTAATATAACATATAATTCTGAACATACTTGGTTTTTTTATTTTTCCGTGGCCTGTAGGAGGTAACCCAAACTTAAAAGAGCTAGGGAACTATATTATTATTATAATAATTGGTGCCAATAATTGTGGCTAAGTGGATCTCACAGAGTTCTGATTATTTTAGGAAGGAAATCAGAAGTGGACCTCGCAGAGTTCTGATTATTTTAGGAAGGAAATGAGAAGTGGACATCTCTGTGAAACACACCACTTATAAGGGACTATGACTGTGATTACTTATGGTTCTTAGCTTTCTGGTGTTATTTCTGGTCTACTCTTGTTTTGTTCTCATTATGCTCTATGGTCTATAACTATGTTGGCTTTTTTTTTTTTTTTTAATCTCTGTGTGTTTGGATTTGGCTTTGCCTACTGTTTTTCTGATACAGGATTTGGTGATCTGGGTGCTGGACTGCGTGCTTTCGTAGAAGTCATGTTGTTTTGGAGTTTTCCGTCCTACTTTTACCGTGAACTGACTTTATAGCTCTGTCTTTACCCTTTAGACTGTCTGTAAGGGAGTGAACTTAGAAAGCAATCACTGTTTGTTTACTTGAAATTTTTGTTGCTGTAAGTCCACATATAGTTGTAAGAAATAATAGAGATCCCATGTACCTTTTCCCCACCTTGTCCGCATGGTAGCATCTTGTACAGATTATAGTACAGTATCACAACTGGGATATTAATGCTAATAGAATACATCAGTCTTACCCAGTTTTACTAGTACTTCTGTGTGTGTGTGTGTGTGTGTGTGTGTGTGTGTTTATTTGGTTCTGTACAGGTTTATCATTTGTGTAGGTTTGTGTGTCCACCATCACAGACAAGTGACAAGACCACTCCTTCACAATGATCCTTCCAGCTGTCCCTTGTAATCACACTCACTTCTGTCCCACCCTCCCACAACTACTAATTTGTTTTACATTTGTACAGTTTTGTCATTTTGTAAATGTTATATAAATGGAGTTGTGCGATATGTAATTTTGGGGGATTGACTTTTCTCATTCAGTATAATTTCCTGGATGTTTCTTCAAGTTGTTTCATGTAGTGATAGTATGAACATTCATGCATAGGCTTTAGTGTAGTCATAAATGAAAAGGTAGCATTGGCCTCATAAAATGAATTGGGACATGTTCCGTCTTCTTCTCTTTTCTAGAAGAGTTTGACAGGTTGTATAAAATTGGTTTTAATTTTAATTTATATGTTTGATAAAATTCTCCACTGGAATCTTCTAAGCCTGGAGATTTCTTTTGTAGTTTTGAAGCTATAAATGTAATTTCCTTAATGTTTGTAGGATTATTCACATTATCTATTTCATCTTAGTTGAGTGGTTTTTGAGGAGTTACCATTTTCTTCTAAATAACTGAATCTATGAGTATAAAGTTGTCAATTTGCTTATATCTACTTAATGTCCTTTTTTTCCAAAATTTTTTTTAAAAAGATGTCTTTGTTTTAGAGAAGGTGAGAGAGTGTATGAGTGGGTGGAGGGGCAGAGGGAGAAAAATTTCCAAGCAGATGCTCCCCCTTAGCTTAGAGCCCAGCACTGGGCTTGATCCCCTGACCCATGATATTGTGACCTGAACCAAAACCAAGGGTCAGGTGCTTAACCAACTAAGCCACCCAGGGACCCCTACTTACTATCCTTTTAGTGGCTTTGGGAATGTAGTGATATCTACTATTTCATTCCTGTTATTGGTGACTTGTGTCTGCTCTCTTTTTATTAGTCTTTGTAGACAGAGGGTAATCAGTTCTAATGATATGTTTTCAAAGAACCAGCTTTTTGTTTAATTAATTTTCTCTATTGGCCTCTCCCCCTATTGCTTATTTTGCTTTTATCTTTATTTCCTTCTTCCTCTTTCTTTGGGTTTTCTAATTTCTTGAGGTCATAACTTAGACTATTTGAGACCTTCCCTTATTTTTAACGTAAATATTTAGGGCTACGCCTTTCCCTGTCAGTACTGCTTTAGCTATATCCCACATATTTTGTATGTTGTAATTTCATTTTCATTCAGTTTTGTGTATTTCTGTAAGTTCCTTTGGGACTTGATGTTTGACACATGTTTGGTTATTTAGAAGTGGGTTGCTTCATTTTCACGTTTACAGATTATCCTGTTATCTTTTATTGATTTCTAGTTGAGCCCATTACAATCAAAGAACACAGTATAAAGACTTCGGTTTCTAAAGATTTGTGAAGGTTTATTTTAAAGCCCATGATATCTCTTTCAGTGAATTTTCCACAGGTATGTGAAAAAAAAATTGTGTTTCCTGCTCTTATTATTCGTGGTGTGCTATCTACATCAATTAGATCCTGTTGATTAATTTTGTTTAGATCTTCTATATCCTTGCTGATTTCCTTTCTAATAGTTCTGTTAATTGGTGAGGGAGATATTGAAATTTCCAACTATTAATTGTGGATTTGTCTATTTCTCTTTTCAGGTTTGTCAGATTTTGCTTCCTATTTTTTGTGAGTCTATTTTTTGGTGCATGCACATAGGTTTATTATGTTTTCCTGGTAGATTGATCCTTTTATTCTGTAATATCCCTATTTGTCTTTCATAATTTTCTTTGTTTTGAAATCTACTTTGTCAGATATTGATATCACTCCTACTTTCTTTTTTTTTTTTTTTAAAGATTTTACTTATTTATTTGATAGAGAGAGATCACAAGTAGGCAGAAAGGCAGGCAGAGAGAGAGGAGGAAGCAGGCTCCCTGCTGAGCAGCGAGCCCGATGCGGGACTCGATCCTAGGACGCTGAGATCATGACCTGAGCCAAAGGCAGCGGCTTAACCCACTGAGCCACCAAGGCACCCATTCCTACTTTCTTAAATTAACATTTGCATAGCTTACCTTTTTCAGTCCTTTTACTTGCAGCCAACTTCTGTTGTTGAATTTGGACCAAGTTTCTTGTAGACAGCTTGTATTTGGGTCGTCTTTCTTTCTTTATTTCTTTCTGCATCCTGTCAGTCCCTGTCTTGATTAGTATTTAGATCATTTACTTTTAAGATAATTGTCTTAAGTCTTCTCAGACTGATGTAACAAAATGCTTTAAGCTAGTTGACTTAAGTAGTAAACATTTTCTCGCAATTCTAGAGCCTGAGAAGTCCAAGATCAAGGTGTTGGCAAGGTAAGTTTCATTCTGAAACCTCTTCTCTTGGCTTGTAGGTAGCCACTGTCATTCTGTGTGTCCACATGACCTGTTCTTTTTGTGTGGGAGAGAGAATGGAGCTCTCTAGTATCTCTTCTTATAAGGACACTAATTCTTTTGGATCAAGGCCCCATCCTTTGACTTTGTGTGACTTTAATTACATCCTTTGTGTGACTTTAATTATATCCTTTACATTACAAATATAGTCACATTAGAGGTTAGGGTTTCACCTATATGAATAGTAGTAATTATTATTGTAACTATTTGCAATAGTAGTAATTATTATTTAAAAATTTTTTTTCAATTTTTTATTTATTTGACAAAGATTGCAAGCAGGCAGAGAGAGAGGAAGGGAAACAGGCTCCCCACCGAGCAGAGAGCCAGATGGAGGGCTCGATCCCAGGACCCTGGGATCATGACCTGAGCCAAAGGCAGAGGCTTTAACCCACTGAGCCACCCAGGCATCCCAATAGTAGTGATTATTAATATTGTTAGTGTTTAAGTCTGCCATTTTGTTATTTGTATTCTGTATGATTTTTGCTTGGGGTTTCTCTCTCTCTTTCTCATGCGCGCGCGCGCGCACACACACACACACACACACACAGTAGATCCCCTTATTTCCTGAGTTTGATCTACATGCAGTCACCTGTAGTCCAGAAACAGATGATCCTCCTCCTGCTGAAAGTCAAGGGGTCAGTAGCTGACTAAAGCTTCATCACAGTGCCCATCATTCATCTTACTTCCTGCCATCATGCAGGTGTCTTACTACCTCACATCATCACAAGAAGGGTAAGTACAGGACAGTAAGATATTTGAGAGAAATAGACCACATTCACATAACTTTTATTACAATATATTTTATAATTGTTTTATTTTATTTTTAGTTATTATTAATCTCTTACTGTACTTAATTTATAAATTAAATTTTATGCTAGGTATGTATTTATAGAATAGACATAGTATATATATAGGTTTCGACATTATCTGTAGTTTCAGGTATCCACTTGGAACATTCCCCCCCCCCCCCCCCCCGCCCATGAATAAAAGTGGACTACTGGATTTTCTCAGTTTCCTGGATTGATAGTCTACCACTTTAAGTAAAATATGAAAACCTTATTTCTACTTAGGTTCCTTTATTTTCCCCATTTTTAAGTATTAAATACCAGATGGTATTATACTTGTTTCCATCTTCAGATATGATTTATAAAACTCATGAGAAGGATAGTTTATTGCATATACCCATATTTCTGTTCATTCTGTTCCTTCTTCTTGGTGCTCCAGGATTCTTTTATTTTTTTTTTCTTATTTTCTCTCTGTTTTAAGAAACTTCTTAAGCCATTCTTTAAGGGTATGTCGGCTAGTGGCAAATTCTTCTAGGCATTCTTATTATTTGCAATTTTTTTTTCCTTCTTCATTCCTGAAGAGTAGTTTCTCTAGATATAGAATTTGTGGTTAACAGTTCTTTTCTTTCAGTGCTTGAGAAATGATGAGTGTTACTTCTGGCCTCCATAGTTTGATGAGGTATTCTTTTGTAGATAATCCACTGTTTTTCTCTGGCTGCTTTCCAGATTTTTTTCTTTCTTTAGGTTGCAGAAGTTTAATTTTGATATGTCTTGCTGTAGATTTCCTTGGGTTTATCCTGTTTGGTGTCTGCTTAGCTTCTAGCATCTCTCTTTGTGTTTTACCAGTTTTGGGGCATTTCTAGCCATTATTTCTTTGAGTTCTTTGAGTACTCTTTCAATCCTATTCTCCTTTCTTGCCTCTTTTTGGGACTCTGATGATACAAATGTTGATGGTTCTTTTATTAGAATCCAGCAGGTTCCTGAAGCTTTGTTCATTTGTGTTCAGTCTGTTTTCTTGGTTGCTCAGATTGGTTAAATTCTATCATACTTTTCTCAGCTTTAGTGATTCTGTCCTCTATCATCTCTACAATTTTCTTTTTTTTTTAAAAGATTTTATTTATTTATTTGACAGCCAGAGATCACAGGTAGGCAAAGATGCAGGCAGAGAGAGAGAGAGGAGGAAGCAGGCTCCCTGCTAAGCAGAGAGCCCGATGTGGGGCTCGATCCCAGGACCCTGGGATCATGACCTGAGCCGAAGGCAGAGGCTTTAACCCACTGAGCCACCCAGGCGCCCCGTATTTTTTATTTCTGTTAATATATTTTTCTGTTCCGTAATTTCCATTTGACTCCTTTTTATAACTTCTTTTTTCCCCCCAAGGTTTTAATATTTTCTTCTGCTTCAAGAGAATATGAAGTTGACTGTTAAGGCCTATTTATGCCCACTGCTTTACAATCCGTGTCAGATAATTCTAACATTTGGTTCATCTTTGTGTTGATGGCAGTTGATTGTCTTTTCTTATTCCAGTTGTGATATTCTTATTTCTTGGTGTGACTGGTTATTTTTTATTGTTTTCTGGGCATTTTATCTATTGCAGACTCTGGATCCTATTTAAATCTTTTAACACGTATTCTGTTAAGGTTTAGTAAGACATCTTGCCTCCTCTTGGGGATATGATTCCAATGATGGCTTAATTTCTGAAACTTTGTGATATTATTTTGATCTGCTTAGTTTGTCTGGTGCCTCTGGGGCTCTCCCTGGTCCCTGTTCCTGCTGCCAGAGGAAGTGAAAGGGCTTCCGCAGGCTGAGCCACCTCATGTCTCTGTATAGAAGAGAGGAGTTTTGGGCCTCTGAGACCAACAGTGCTTCCCAGGCTGGTAACTTGTGGCAGAATCCTTCTTGTCAGTGTTATCTGGCCATCCTATTATTTCTCTGTAGGACAGGGAAATCTCAGTTCTTGAAGGGAAGGAGATTGTTTACCCCTAACTGCTGCTTGTTAGTGGGACTTCCAGTCATACCTTCTTGCCTTTGGTGGTGTCATTGGAGAGATTCTTGTTGAATCTCAGAGATGAAGGCCTGCCTGGACCGTCTTCTGTACTGATTTGGGGATTGGGACATGCCCAGGTTACGTCACCTTCTTCTGGGTTAGGTCATTTTCTTTTGGTTGGAAGGGAGGGCATAAAAGCCTTGCTTCTGTATTGTTCCTCTAGTCCTAGGATTCCAAGCCAGTGTGTCTTCCTTGTGACACTTTCCAAAATTCTCTTTTGGATGTCTCTTGCATTATTTTTAGGGCTTATACTTATACTTTGAGGGAGGAGTAGGGAGAAACAGGTTTAAGCCATCTTATTTGGATTATAAGTCCTAATGTTATGGTTTTAAATATTACTTTTAATTTGAAGGTAACTTTTTCAGAGGATACTTTTCATTTGAGGATATCTTTTTATATATGCCAACAGTGACCTTATGTAGTCTATGTAAAGGTTGATTTTGTGTGCGTTATCTTTACTTTCACAACCAAAAATATATATAAGTACTTATAAAATGAATAAAAATTGGTTAAGAATTTTTGTTTCTTGAATGGGTAACATTCAGTTGCTTGAAATTTTGCTTAAGTAAAACAGTAACAGGAAAATATGGTCCAGTATTAAGGTATTAGGGTGCCTGGCTGACTCATTCAGTAGAGCATGTGATTCTTGGTCCCGGGTTGTGAGTACGAGCTCTACTTTGGGTGTAGAAATTCCTTAAAAATAAAAGTCTTTAAAAATATGAAGGTATTAGTGTATATACAATGGATATGTTCTCTGTGTGTGTGCATGTGCACACATGTCTCACATACTCCATCTCTTTCATGTACTTCCCCCTTCAGATGCTTTTTTTCCCCACTCTGGTTTGCCCTTTCGTTCCCTTAGAGGTGTCTTGATGAGCAGAGGTTCTTAATTTTAGTATAGCCTAATTTAGCAATTTTAAAAAATGATTAATACTTTATAATCTGTTTAGAAATCTTTGCCTAACCCAGTGTAATGAAGATACTCTCTTCGTTTTCTTCCAACAACTTTATAATTTTGACTTTCTCATTTAGGTATACAATCCAACTAGAATTGATTTCTATTATGTGAAGGCTCAAGATTCCTTTTTTTTTTTCCCCCTTCAGTTAACTCAACTCCATTTATTGAAAGATCATCCTTTCCCCCACTTCACTTGGAACATAATCTTTCTTATAAATCAGCTATATATGAGTGAGTCTTTTTTTGGACACACTACACCCTGGGCTGTTCAGTAGAAGTATAATGCAAGTGACAAATGAGAGCCATACATGTGACTACAAATTTTCTAGTAGCCCCAGTAAAAAAAGTAAAAAGAAACTGATGACATTTTAAAAAATAATCTATCTTATTAAGCCCAGTACAATAAAATAATACCTTAATATTTAGTCAATATGGAATTGCTGAGATATTATATATTTTTTGTACTGTCTTTGATATCTGGCATTTATTTACATTTACTGCACAGCTCAACTCACACATAAAATTATCATCATTAATACTTGATCTGAATTTAGGTTTCATAAAATTTAAAGTTGAAACAATAGATTCACATACCTAAGTTAGTCCTAAAGCTTAAATCTAATTAAGTCTAGTCCGAAAGTTAGTCTAAAGTTTCTTTGTCTTTCTTTTTTCTTCTCTCCTTCCTTTCCTTTCTCTTCCCCCTTCCTTTCCTTCTTCTTTTCTTTTTGTTCGTTCGTACGTTTATTAATTTATCAGAGAGAGAGCACAAGTAGGGAGAGAGGCAGGCAGAGGGAGAAGCAGTCTCCCCACCAAGCAGAGAGCCTGATGCTGGGCTTGATCCAGAACCCTGGGATCATGACCTGGGATGAAGGCAGACACTTAACCGACTGAGCCACCCAGGCATTCCTGTACTTAAGTTTCTTAAGTTTGAATTTAAATTCATTAAAGTAAAAAAATTAATTTGCTTCCTGAATTGTACTAGCCACATTTCAGGTGCTCAGTGGTCACGTGTGTGATGACTACTGTACTGGACATTGCAGTCTGTTCATTTTTCTATTGTCTGCCCTTGCTCTAATAACATAATGTCTTTTTTTTTTTTTTAAAGATTTTATTTATTTATTTGACAGATCACAAGCAGTCAGAGAGGCAGGCAGAGAGAGAGAGAAGGGAGGAAGCAGGCTCCCTGCTGAGCAGAGAGCCCAATGCTCTCTGGGATCATGACCTGAGCCGAAGGCAGAGGCTTTAACCCACTGAGCCACCCAGGCGCCCCTAATAACATAATGTCTTAATTTTACTATAGTTTTATAATAAGTCTTAATATCTGGTATATAAGCACTCCAACTTTTTAAAAGCTTTTTATTTTTTATTTATTTGACAGAAGAGATCACAAGTAGGCAGAGAGGCAGGCAGAGAGAGAGGAAGGGAAGCAGGCTCCCCGCTGAGCAGAGAGCCCGATGCGGGACTCGATCCCAGGACCCTGGGATCATGGCTTGAGCCGAAGGCAGAGGCTCAACCCACTGAGCCACCCAGGCGCCCCTAAGCACTCCAACTTTATTCTTGTCTATTATGAATCCTTTAAATTTGCATATAAATTTTAGACTCCTTTTGTCAACTTTCACTATCATTTTTTTTCATACTTATTACTATTCACTATGTTAGCTACATAAATGATAGCAAGAAAAACAAAACCATATTAACATATGGAGTTTGGGTACTTAGTTGCCTTGGTTCTTTTCCTAGCTAAACAGCTGGTTCTGAAACATCAGCCTCACTGTTTTACCATTCATTTTTTGTGCAACTCTGCAGATATATAAAACATTATATGAGGTGGCATAGGCTTTTCAGGACAGCCGTGACTATCAATTGTTCAAGCCACAAATATAAGCTGTAGAACATGTGATTTTAAAAATGTAATACAGTATGAGAAAAAAAAGAATAAAGACATTTCCTTATTTCCTCTGATTTTATCAAAGAGTGGAGCCCAAGAATGTGTTAGGACCAGAAAATAAAGTTGATTTTGGAAATTACATACTTTTGTATACTATTTCTATTATGTAGCATAGGGCCTGACACATAGTAGGTATTCAAATATTTGAATAAAGAAGTAGAGGTAATATGCTTAGCAGAACTCTTTGCTCACGTGCGGACCATTGTACTTAAAATTTATGAGCTGGGCCCTGTGATATGTAAGCAGATTTAAAAAAATTTTTTTAAATTTTACATTAAACAACAGATATTTATTATCTCACAAATCTGGATGGCTGGAAGTCTGAGGTCAAGATTTGGGCACGGTTGATGGCCTCTTAGGTTTCTCTCCTTGGCTTGTAGGTAGCCATCTTCTTTCTATATCTTTACATGGTTTTGTTTCTTTTTGTTCTGTTTTGTTTGTAACCTTCTCTGGCCCAGTCTCCTCTTATGACACCAGTCAGACTGGACTAGGACCCACTCTAATGACTTCATTTTAATTTAGTCACCTCTTTAAAGACCCTGCCTCCCAGTGTAGTCACATTCTGAGAAGTAAAAGTAGTGGAGTAGACTTCAACATATGAAGTTTTGGGTACCACAATTAAGCATATAAAAAGAAATAAAATTAAGCATATAAACAATTAACATATATATAGAAAGGAAGAAGAAAATTTGATTATAAAGATAGCAGGATGTCACATCACAGGAATGCACCTGAGCATTCAAGAAGTCTCTCTGCCCTCTCCTTCTTCCATATCTCTTGCTCTCTCCCTCTCCTTCTTTTTCTTTTATATAATTGTATATAAACATACAGTTTAAAGAATAATAATAACCATCTGTGTAACTGCTCCCTAAGAAACAGGATCCTTTCTAACCTGAGACTTTTTGGTTAAAATGGGTATTATACAGAGTAATATATGGCATTTGGCTTTGTAATGATGTTTCTTAAAAATTCTGAAAAAAGATGTGTCGAGACATAATTATAATAGAAGTACTATAGAATTTGGTATAACTCATGTTGCATGATACATGACTGGAAAGAATGAATAGAACACTGTTATAGTAAATCATCTCATATCTTTTAAATATTTTCCAAATTGTATTCACACAAGAACAGTTACCTGGTTAATTGTTCTAATACAAATATTGCCATATTTGAATCTTTAATTTCATCATCACCTGAGTGAACAGACTTACCAAATTCTTATTCCCAAGGAATTTTCCTATTGGGATAGATTATTCTAAAGTAACTTCTACACAGTTCTTTTAAGCTGGAAAATGTTGAAGAACTTGATATGGCTACAGCATTAGGTGGAGCAGTCAAGAAAACATTCATTAGATTTCAGGTGGAGCAGTTAAGAAAGTATTCATTGGATTTCTTTTTATGACGGTGTAACTGCTTGAACCTTTCAATTTGAAAACGTTTAAAACATGCTTGATTCAAAAAAGAAAAAAACCCCACAACAACAGAAAGTCATTTTTTAAAAAAAAGATTTTATTTATTTATTTGACAGGGAGAGATCACAAGTAGGCAGAGAGGCAGGCGGGTGGGGAGGAGCAGGCTCCCCACTGAGCAGAGAGCCTGATGTGGGGCTCGATCCCAGGACCTTGAGATCATGACCGGAGCTGAAGGCAGAGGCTTTAACCCACTGAGCCACCCAGGCGCCCCCAGAAAGTCATTTTGAAAGAATGGATGAGTCTGCAAAAAGGAACAAGCATGGTATCAGGGAAGTGAGATGGCTCTGAAGTCACTGGATACCCTGGGAAAATATATGGACTGAGGTGACCTGTTACTTTAGAGCACAGAGGCGCTGGGGACTAAGATGGGGGCTTCCACAATTTGGGAAGTCAGACTGGAGACTCCTTTAGGGAAAGAGCAAGCAAGTGTAAAGGGGAAATGTTCTTATCCTCCAGAAGTAGGCAAAGGAAAGGTTCTCTGTGGTCTCGTCTCTGAATAGAGATTAAAAGCAGAACCTCTTCCCTGAAAATTGGTGGGCACTCACTTGTCCTCATGTGTGCATTTGTTGTTTGAATTAATACTGTTTGCACAATCTGAAAAAGCCTAAATCTAGAATTATAATTTAAGAGGGGACCTGGCCTTTAATAAATGCTGTAGGCGCTTGGCAGAACCATACTGTAACTCTGTTTGGAAGTAAACATCTTCAGTCAAGTTGCAAAGAATTGCCACAGACTTACATATGATAGGAACATGTAATCCGAAATTACTGTCATAATAAGCCACCATGCGTGAAAGTCAGTAGTAACAGCATACCAAAGAACCAAACTCCATAGACTCCAGTTCTTGGAATATAAATGCAGTTTATGCTTGAGGCATTTTGATGTTGTTAAAGGAATAAAAGAAACTGATAGCATGAGTAAGGAGGAAGTGACTATTACTGACCAGGCAGTTTTGAAAATGAACCAATTAGAAATTGTAGAAATGACAAATAAAAAATAAATTGAAAAATTGAATATTTGAAGTGAAAAAGATTTTAGAAAAAATATTGTAGACTTCGCATTTTGGAAGTCCCAAGAAATAGATTTGCTTGTTTTCTAAGGATGAAACAGTTCTTTAAAACATGAAGGCAAAATATATTTTTATATATGCAAAAATAAGGAGTTTACCTGTTTAGCTAAAATCCCCATTCCTCCAAGTAACTTTGAATGATGTATTTCTGATCTTAGGAAGGAGGTGTGAGACATAAGAAGGAGTATAACAAAATAAGATGGTAGATACGGGGATAAATATAAACACATTAATGATGTGAAACAGGAACATCTAATGTATGGAGTTCGAAAGCCTCAGTAATATCAGGGCAGTCTTTAAAGTACTGTACTATAGTGGTGTAAGTGGGATGGAGATAACTAGATCTAGAACATCTTCAGGCCCTTGTGTTTATTTGGGAAGAAGCTAAATTTTGTATTATAAATATGGAAGTTGAAAGTTAAAGCTTAATGTTCAAAAGAAAATAGGATCTGTACAAGACCTTTATAGGGACTAGAATAAGATTTTATTGAATGAAAACAAAAAGTAGTAAGTAAATGGAGAGAAAGATCCTGTCTATGGATAGGGAACCTGGATAACGGAATTCAGTCAGTTTCTAACAAATTGCCTTGTAAGTTTATGCAGTTTCATTCAAAGTTCCAATAGCTTTTAAAAATGCAATGCAGGGGCACCTGGTTAGCTCAGTTAAGTGTCTGCCTTGGGCTCTGGCTCCTCGCTTGGCAGGGGGTCTGCTTCTCCCTCTGCCCTTCACCCTGCTTGTGCTGTCTCTCTCTTGCTCTCTCTCTCTCTCTCTCGCTCTCAAATAAATAAATAAAATTATTTTAAAAATTGCAATGTGAGATCTTATTTTAAAATTTGCAAAGGACAAGTTATCCTGGAAACTTGAAGAACGAATTAGGGTTGGGGCTAGGTCTGTCCTGTCCAGTGTAGTAATTTCTGTCAGGAGGTCTGTCCTGTCCAGTGTAGTAATTTCTGTCAGGAGGTCTGTCCTGTCCAGTGTAATAATTTCTGTCAGGAGCTCGTAGTTTGGCAGTATGGCAGCAACACAGAGATTGACAGATCAGAGCAGCAGAAGGGAGGCACAGAAGTAGACCTTTACAGAAGTGTAGTGTGTCAGAGTGATGCTGCACATGAGTGGGAAGAGGATAGACTATTCACCCTATACTGCTGGAATAATTACTGTTTATATGGGGAAAAATGGAATGGAATATCTACTTCATACCCTATGCAAAATCAAATTCAGTCAGATTGAAGCCTTAACAAAAACTGCTAACACTTCTGTTGTGCTGATTATATACTTGACCTTGCTCAGCACCTTACACACATTTGGCCCTTTGATCATTACATTTATCTTTAATTGTAGGTGCTGTTATTACCACCATTTTTTTTTTTTAACGTGAAGAAACTGAGGCAGGCAAAGAGAAACGAAGTAATTTGCCCAGGTTCACAGCAGAACCATCTTTGTCTGTGACTGTAACTTCTATGCTATGTTGCTTTTACTTAAATGAGCAGACAAAATCCCAAGTTTTTCAATATAGAGGCATGTTTTTGTGACCTCAAGACAGGGAAGGATTTTTTTTTTTAAAGAAGTATTTTACATTTATCATAAGGGAACAAAAAAAAATCAGTAAATTTGGCTACCTTAAAATTAGGAACTTCTCTTTGTCAGGAGGTACCATAAAATAAGTGAAAAGGCAAGTCAGAGATTGGTAAAAGATATTTGTAATACTTAGAACAGGAAAGGATTACAATCATAAATATAACAAATTCTTAGCGCACTAATAATGTATAAGAGTTTTGTTGATTCACGTTTTCCTCCACGATTGGAATTTCTTCTGATCCTGGTGGCCATAAAATGGTATATTTATGGTTTTAATTTGCAGTCCTTAATTTTTAGTGAGGATAAGCATCGCTGCCTATCATTAATGGCTATTGGTATTTTTCCTTTAACAAAGAGTCTGCAGATGATAGGACTCGGGCTGACATTGGCATTTTGAGGATTGCGGGTCAACCTGCAGGTGTTCATGGATCTGTAAATTTTGTAAGAGAACCACCTGTGATTAGATCTGCTTCTCAGACTGGTTTTTTATTTCGAGGGTATTTTTTGCTTGTCTTCATTTAGAGCTGTACTCCAAAATCATTTAGTAGAACACTGAATTTGCTGGTGCAGGTCATAACATTTGAAAGGATTAACATTTGATTTATGCTCTCTAAATCCACAGCTATTAGAAAATAATCTAAAACTTCAGGATTTACTTTGCAGAAGTGATTTCCTTCTAATGTATTCTCTTTCAGCAGAATTCAGAATCCTGTTACATAAGAGGCCATACAGCTTTAATTCCCACACATTCATATTTGGTGACCGTAATACTTAAAAAAAAAAAAAGTATGAAATTTCTCTAATTCTCAAAGTAACACATACTCATAAGAAAATTTGGAAAATACAAACATGTAGGCGATAATAAACTATTTAGAGAACTGTGATTTATAATATATTCCTTTGTGGTCTCTTGTGCTTATATCTTTATGTACATGGTTGAGGGTGACTATCCTACTTTAACAGAAGACCTTTCACTTCTTATTATGCCAAGAAAAAAGTAATTATAATTACTTAGAAATTTAATCACATAAAAGTCGACTCACCATCTTCAAAGAGGTTTGAATTTCAGTAGGGGGTGGGAAGAGGATTGTTCCATGCATTATAGACTATGGAGAATTATGCCTGGCCTCTCCCTACTAGATGCTGTAACATACTCTGTTTTCTCCAGTCAGACTATCAAAAATGCTTCCAAGTACTGCCACATGTCCCTTGAGGGGACAGATTCACCCCCTTGGTAGAGAACCTCAGGTACATAGAGTAGAACACCCTTCCATGATCATGTTTTCTTCTCTTAGTGTGGGAGATATTGCTTCTCTTGGTTTTCTTCCTTTATGGTACTGCTTCTTTTCACTCTATTTTGCTGGTTCCTCTCTCCCTGCCTTCTCAATGTCCACACCTCTCTCCGGAGCTCTCCACTCATCTATCCAGGTGATCATCGGCCATCTTCACTCCTCTCTCTCAGAGGCATTGCAAATGGAATGTGTCTGGTAAACAAACTCCTAACCTCTGC
This sequence comes from Mustela nivalis, assembly GCF_964662115.1. Taxonomy (NCBI): domain Eukaryota; kingdom Metazoa; phylum Chordata; class Mammalia; order Carnivora; family Mustelidae; genus Mustela; species Mustela nivalis. Next base: position 102,217,832 of record NC_139029.1, on the reverse strand, counting down.
CTCCTCCAAATGTCTCCATGTGCGGCCATCCTTTTATCATTTAATGCAATTCTTGTTGTCTAGGCTACAACGTTATAGTCTTGTCTGACTGACTGGTTACTCTCAAACCTTACATGAAATACATCAGGAAATCCTGTTGGCTCTAACTTTACAATTTATTCAGAGTCTGACCTTTGCTCCCTTTCTCCACTGCTGTCACCATCATCTCTTGCTTGGTTTAGTTCAGGAGCCACCTAACTGGTCCCCAGCTCTGCCCTTGTGCTCTTAATCTTCTCTGAGTGACCTTTAAAAATGTTCAATCAAATCATGTCTTTCCTCTCCTCAGAGCTCTGTAATGGCTCCTGCCTTTCACTCAGAATAAAAGCCAAAGTCCCTGGCATGTAATAGCTCCTCAAAAAATACTTGTTGCATGAATGAAGAGCTTAATCAGATCATTTAAACGTTTTTTTCACCTTCTGCATCTTTTCATTCCCAATCCTAGGCCACCATTAATCTACTTTTTATTTGCCCCCTTGTTTTGAACATTCACGTAAATAGAATCATACAATAAATGTATCTTGCTGATACTTTGTACTTTTTACTACTCCTTCTTTCTTGAACTCTCTTCTCTTTCAGTCATAGGTATTCCCTCTTCTGTCTCTGGTTGGTTGTCATCTTCATGGCTAAACTTCCTATATGTACAGTCATTAGTCATTAAATCTCTGTTCACATGCTTGGCCCTCTTTCTCCTTTCTGTATTCTTCATCCTTCTATGATTTAAGTCCAGTGTCTAAACTATCACTTCTTCATTGATTATTCTCAATTGCATAGAAATATATCAGAGAAATCTTCTCCTTTTTAATTTTTATCCCCACTAAATATCAGCCCCATGAAAGCAGGGAGTGGATCTTGCTGGTTAACTACACCAGGGCCAGATGTGGTTCCTTATATATTGTCGTCATTCACTACACATTTGTTGAGTGAATGAATCTTGAATCTGTTTTTCATACTGCTTTTTGGTCATCTTCAGTTGGATGTCTTTATGTTAGTCCATAATATTTAGTAAGCCCAAAACCAGATTCACCATTCACCCACCCCCCCATAAACCTGTTCCCTCTCCTTTTCACTCTGCCTTTTCTATAAAGGGTACTCCCATCAACACCAGTTGTTAAAGCCAAACATCTAGATTTTTCTTTCTTTCTTTCTTCCTTTCTTTCTTGCTCTCTCTCTTTATTTCTCTTTTTCACCACTACTAGTCAGTTATCAAATTCTACTGTTTCTTTATTTTTAAAACAGATTTATGGAGGTATGATTTACATATCATAAAATTGCCCTATTTTAAGGGTACAATCCAGCAAACTTTAGTATATTTATAGAATGGTATAACTATCACCACATCTCATTTTATAACCTTTCAATCACCTTGAAAAGAAGTCTCGTAACCACTTAGAGTTGCTCATTTTCATTCCCAATCCTAGGCCACCATTAATCTACTTTTTATTTGCCCCCTTGTTTTGAACATTCACGTAAATAGAATCATACAATAAATGTTTTTTTCTGTCTGACTTCTTTAACTGAACATATTGTTTTTAAGGTTCATTCATGGTATATTTTGTATCTGTTACTTTTTTCCTTTTTTATTGCTGCGTAGTATTTCAT